>NC_058131.1:408938837-409130267 GCF_016433145.1 Gracilinanus agilis | reverse complement strand
CTCCCCACTCCCCTGCTCCCCTTGGTTTATCCCTTTTAACTTTCTCAGAAGGGTTAGATAAGAGTTTTATTTCCCAATGGATAGTTTAGCTACTCTTCCCTCTCCGGGTTGATTACACTAAGAGTAAGGTTTGATTATTACCTCTTAATGCTCTCTTCCTCTCCTTCTTATAATAGTATTTGTTCCCTCTCCCTCCCATGCCCTCTTTGTGTGTAATAGAATATTCTATTTTCTTATTCATTCAAGTTTCTCTTGGTGTCCCCTGCTATTTACCCCCTCTTTCCCATCCCCCACGCCATCTTAGATTATTTAGTGTTCCACCCTCACCCTGTAAATTATTCTTCTGATTACTATAATAGTGAATAGAGTTCACTACAGAGAATTATACATAACATTTCTCTACATAGGATTACAGATAATTAGATCTCACTGAGGCCCTTAAAAAGGCAAATTTAAAAATTATAAGTTTTCTTTCTTTCCCCTCTGCATCTTATTTACCTTTTCAGGTTTCTCTCGATTTTTGTGGTTGGATATCAAACTTTCCATTTAGCCCTGGTCTTTT
This sequence comes from Gracilinanus agilis, assembly GCF_016433145.1. Lineage (NCBI taxonomy): Eukaryota > Metazoa > Chordata > Mammalia > Didelphimorphia > Didelphidae > Gracilinanus > Gracilinanus agilis. The sequence goes on along the minus strand of NC_058131.1, from coordinate 409,129,705 downwards.
CTGTGCAAATACCTGGAATTCTTCAATTTTGTTGAATGCCCATACTTTCCCCTGGAAATATATAGTCAATTTTGATGGGTAGTTGATCCGTGGTTGCAGGCCCAGCTCTCTTGCCTTTCTGAATATTGTATCCCACGCCTTGCGGTCTTTTAGTGTTGAGGCTGCCAGATCCTGTGTGATCCTGATTGGTGCTCCTTGATATTTGAATTGTTTCTTTCTGGCTTCTTGTAAGATTTTTTCTTTTGCTTGGAAACTCTTGAATTTTGCAATGATATTTCTTGGTGTTTTCCTTTCTTGATCGAATGCCGCAGGTGTTCTATGAATCCTTTCAATGTCTATATTGCCCTCTTGTTGTAGGACTTCAGGGCAATTTTGCTGAATAATTTCTTTTAGTACGGAGTCCAGGTTTCTATTAATTTCTGGTTGTTCTGGAAGACCAATGATTCTCACGTTGTCTCTTCTAGACCGGTTTTCTTGGTCTGTCACTCTCTCATTGAGATATTTCATATTTCCTTCTATTTTTTCAGTCTTATGACTTTGTTTTATTTGTTCTTGTTGTCTTGAGAGATCATTAGCTTCTAATTGCTCGATTCTAGCCTTTAGGGACTGGTTTTCCTTTTCAATCTGGTCATTTCTAGTGTTCAATTTGCTTATCATTTCATTTGATTTCTGAGCCTCACTTTCCAATTGCAAGATTCTACCTTTTAAACTGTTATTTTCTTGCCAGATCTCTTCCATTTTCCTCAAAATCTCAGTTTTGAACTCTTCCATAGCTTGTGAGGAGTTTTCCTTATTTGAGGAGGGTCCGGATGCTTGTTTGTTCTCCTCCTCTGTTTGCTCGGTTGTCTGGATTTTCTCTGTGTAAAAGCTGTCGAGTGTTAAAGACTTCTTTTTCTTGTTATTATTCTTTCTCTCTCTCTTCTGAACTTCCTGATGCTGAGTAGCCATCATTAGCCCAGCAGCTTCTCAGATTTATCCTCGCGCTCAGTGTCTGTTTGCGATCTATTGGCTCCTGAGGTCTGAGTTCTGTTTTTTTCCAAGGTCAAGCCCCCTGGTGGGCCCTCTTGCTTGATACTCTGCTGGAGGTTTCTTTACAAGTCTCAGGGCGCTGCTTCCACAGTCGTATACCTGTCTGCACTGGTTCCCCACTTAGGCTTTAGTTCCTGGTTGTGTCTACCTCCGCCCACGCCTCTGCTCAGCTGGCACTCTGCGCCCAGCGTCCTGCTCCCGCGCGCTCAGATTTCGCGTGCGTTTTTGACTTAATGGGGTCCTAAGTCTTGCTGCTCTCAGGAACAGGTCCCGGAGCTGCCGATGACTCGATGGGTGCCCCAAACTTGCTCTATTTCTTTTTAGCTGGGTTCGGAGCTATAGATGAGTGTGGAGGGGGTGGGGGTGGGGCGGTTGCTCAGCCTGCGATTGAGTGAGAGCCCTTTATAGCCTGGAAATGTCTCGATTCCACGTACCTTCCACGCTGTGCCCTGTTGTGGGGTTCCTCCATTCGTCTGGACTTGTTTTTATGTCCCCTTGAGGAGTTTTGTGTGTTTCGGTCAGGAGAGGTTAAGAGCTGCTTCTTACTCTGCCGCCATCTTAACCCGGACCTCTCGAAACGTCAGGCTTTTTGTAGGGGATTTTCTACAGTAGTTTATACAATGAGAAAATATGAAATCCAACTCTGTTGGGATTCCCTCCTCATTTAGTGGCCTAATAGAAAGTTCTTAACCCTATTTAAGAAAAAATACATATTTTCTTAAATTGCTTTATATAAAGAGAACTTCAAAAACCTTCAATATTTATGTTTATGCATTTCCTAATTTTGAATGATTTCCTCTTGGACTAATGCTGCACTTTAAAGTTCAAAGTTATTCTTCTGGGTGTGGATGCCATAATAAATAGCATACCTTTAAAAATAGTCCTGTGGAAATATTTGATACTTACCAGGGATAGTTAACTTATCAAATGGAGGAATTTTGCCTCTAGATTCTTCTTCTTCTTCCTCTTCTTCTTCTAATAACAAAAAATCCATAATTTCATTTTATAATTATTTAAAAATGAGTATGACCATAATAATTCATTTTAAAAATCTAGTAGTAACTCATGTTTCAAAATAGCAATTATTTATAAAATATATTATAAAGAGATCAGTATTTAATAAGTATTTTCTCTAATTTGTTTTGGTTGAAAAAAAATTTTTTTAAGTTAACCATTTCCCTAACAAAAAGAATACTAACACTTACGATTAAATAAGTCTTTTGCTTGATCATAGGTCTTTGGGAATCCATCTAAAACGTAACCTTGGTTTTTGCATGGCATAGACTTTAGTTTTTCTTTCATGAATCTAATTACATATTGATCATCCAAGCGACCTAAAAATAAACATAAAATGTGTTGCATATAAAGTATCCAGGTGTCTAATGTATAAAATCACAGTACCAACATTAGCATATTTAAGAAAATGAATTTTAACCTACAAGGAAGGAGTTTTAAATTCTTGCTTCAAAGTCACTGAAGACTTTAACAGAGTATTAACTATATTATTTAGGTTATTTTTCAGGAATTCTCAAGTTTCAAATTAGCAGTTTCTTAGTCACATATCCTTTATCACACTCTACTAGCAACAAAAACGGCACTTTTAGTTTTTGTTATACCTAAATTTTTTACATATATGCTAGATTATGACTGTCTCTTTTTAAACATTATTATTATGTCTTTCAATAATTTAAATTTTTGCCAAAGACAAATAACTAAAGCTATGATTTTATTTATTTAAATTTATGTAAATAGTCTTATATTACCTCCCATAAATTTTATTAGGTTCAAAGAAAAAAAACAGAAAAATGCAAAATGATTGAGTCTTTGTTCATTAAATATTACAAGACTATTTTATTAAATAAGTCTATTTTTAAATGTTGTGTGTTTAAGTGAAGGGAAAATACTCAAGATATTAGCAGTAATCCTGGTGCTCCTTTGATTTGTTTTGTATGTTTCTTCAACAATGTTGATTGGAACAAAAAAAAGGACTATTTTTAATATTGCCTGACTGGAGATTACTTTATATCTTGGTAATATTTTGAGGAATGAATCCAGTGGTCTTATCTTCAAGTAGCTTTATTTATGTCAAAAGATCTATCTCTCTGGAAACACAGCTAATATACTTCAATCAATATCAAACTCTATGGAGGAAGTTTTAAATTCTTGCTTCAAAGCCAATAAATACAAGGCAATTGGGTGACTTGCAAAAATTCTGATAATCATTTTATTATGCAAATTGAATCACAAATCATAAAATCAGTCTATCACCTAGGATACTTTTATGACCTATGATGAAGAGAAGACCCATAGGTTTGTCTCTGAAAAGAGCTGTTACATGAGGAACCAAGAAGAAAGGAAGCACTTGAGATAGATAATTTGGTAATAGTGAACAAATGTCAGGGAGGATGTTGGTTTCAAGAATCTAGCTTTGTAAGCATTATTCCTTTTTATTTTTTCCCTTAGGTCAAATGAAAATGCCATCTTTTTCTCCCTTGTTTCAAAGATAAACTCTTCCATAGCATGATGTTGAACTTTTTGAAATCTGGATTAATTTATGAATATATCATAAAAGCCTACTATACAGTGAGCATTCATTAAATATTTGATTAAGAAATTTAAAAAACTTTTTGTATTTTCAAAAACCCAATTATTAATTTTGTTTCCTTCTCTGTAGATATGGTAAACTAATTCAAGAAACAATTTTTGAGGAAGAGAGCCAAGATGGCACGTGAAAATACATATGAAATAATTTTTCAGCCCAAAACAACTTAGAATGCTGGCAGAAGGAATCTAGTGCACCAGGATGGAGGTGAAGTGTAGCACACCAGGGAAGGCCCCACTGAGGTAATAGGCCTTGGGTATAACTGAAACAACATATAAGGCTTTGGGAATTCTCAGCAATAGATGATAATGGGGTTCAGACAACTGTTCAGAAGGAGATTACAGATGTCCCTTCATTGGCTCTGGTGCAAGATTCTTGTCCATTGCCCATACAAAGAACCAGGTAACAGCCCTGGAGTGTAGACACAGGGTGAGGGGGGGCACCAGCATATGGGAGCAGGGGACCCTGGTTAAAGTTCTAAGGAGTAAAAGAATACTTAGTGTTACTCACAGACCAGAATATAGGCTGGGAGAGTATTAAACATCATACCATCTTGGAAGAACTAAAAGCAGATAGATCCCCTGTGCCAGCTCTGAAGGCAGTCTCACGAAGAACCTGAAGTTTGGAATAGTGCTCCCTTTGCCACTGTTACAGAGTCCAACTTAACAATTTGTTGTTTTGTTTTTTTTTTAAAAGAAGAGGAAAGAAGAGAAAAGAAAAGAAAAAAAGAAAAACCAAGAAAAGAAAAAGGCAGGAAAACGAGCAAACAACAAAAAAAGAAACAACATAGAAAGTTATTTTGGTGATATCTTAGACTCAAACTCAGAAGATAATTAGAATTGGGCAAGTGGAAGCTAATAACTCCACAAGACATCAAGAAACAAACAAAGTCAAAAGAATTAAAAAATAGAAGAAAATGTGAAATACATGATGGGAAAAATGATTGACTTGGAAAATAAATCCAGGAGAGATCATTTAGGAATTACTGAATTACCTGAAAGTCATGATCAAAAAAAGAGCTTATGCATCTTTCAAGAAATCATCAAGGAAAATTGCCCTGATATTCTAGAGCCAGAGGACAAAATAGAAATAGAAAGAATCAACTGATTGCCTTCTGAAAGAGATCCCAGAAGGATAACTCCCAGGAATATTATGGTCAAATTCCAAAACTTCCTGGTCAAGGAGAAAATACTGCAAACAGCCAAAGAGAAACAAGTCAAATTATCATGGAGCCACAGTCAAGATAACATAAGACTTAGCAGTTTCTACATTAAAGGATGGGAAGATCTGGAGTATAAGATTCCAGAGGGGCAATGCAAGACTGCAGAGAACCATAAATAGATAAACAGGAAAAAGGATCAAAAGATATTCAATAAGGTTAAATTGTGTGATTCTTTACATGGGGAGATGATTCTAGTAACTCCAGAGAATTTTGTCATTATTAGGGTGGCTAGAAGGAGTATATATATAGACAGTGCAAAGGTGTGAATGGAATGATGGGATGATATGAAAAATTAAATTAAATTAAGGCACGAGAAAGAGGAATCCATTGGGAAGAGGGGGAAGGGAAAAATAGAATGGGCATGAAGGGAAGATGGGGGGAGGTGGAGAGAAAAAGATGTGAACTTTACTCTTATTGGAATTGGCTCAATAAAGGAAGAACATACATAATCAACTGAATAGAGAAAGTTCTTACCCTACGTGAAAATAGGATAGGAAGGAGAAGAGGGTGGGGAGTATATATGGAGCTGATAGAAAAGAGGGCAAATTGGAGGTCAGAAACTAAACAGGGATAAATAGGATGGAGAGTAATACATAGTCATCATAACAGTGCAAAATGTTTTTACAAGTCTCTCTAATAAAGGCCTCATTTCTCAAATACACAGTCATTCCCCAATCAATAAATTGATAAATGGTCAAAGGATATGAACAGACAGTTCTCAAACAAAGCAATTAAAGCTCTCTATAGTCATGCAAAAAATGCTCTAAATCACTATTAATTAGAAAAATGCAAATTGAAACAACTATGTACCATCTCACACATAACAAATTGGCTATTATGATAGAAAAGGAAAATGACAAAACTTGGAGGGGTGTGGGAAATCAAGGACACTAATGCATTGTTGGGGGAGTTTTGAACTGATTCAATCATTCAGGAGAGCAATTTGGACTTATGCTCAAAGTGCTATAAAACAGTAAATATTCTTTGATCCAGCAATACCATTATTAGGTTCATATCCCAAATAGAAAAAAAAAAAGGGAAGGGGAAAGACCTCCTTGTACAAAAATATTTAAAGCAGCTCTTTTTAGAGGGGCAAAGATTTAGAAAGTGAGGGGCACTCATCAATGGGGAATGGTTGAGTAAGTTCTAGTATATGATTGTAATAGAATTCTATTGTGCTGTAAGAACTGACAAGCAGGAGAAGTTCAGAAAAATCTGGAAAGACTTCTACAAACTGAGGTAGAGTGAAATAAGCAGAACCAGGAGAATATCGTACAGTGATAGGAATACTTTACAACGAAAAACTGTGAATAATAGCTATTCTTTGCAATACAATAAATTTAAATTTTTCTCAAAAGACTCACGATAAAAAATGTCAACTACTTCGAGAACAAAAGAACTGAATCTGGATCCAGAACAAAGCAAACTTTTTTACTTTCTTAAATTTTTTTTGAGTTTCCTTTCATTGAAGAATTAATATGGAAAAATATTTTACATGATTGCACATGTAAAATCTATATGAGACTGCTCAACATCTCAAGGGTGGTCAGAGGTGTTGGGTAGAGGTGGGAGGGAAAGAATTTGAGACTCAATATTCCTTGAAAAATGTTGGAAACTGTTTTTACATGTAACTAGGGAAATAAATAAAATACCATTTAATACCTTAAAAAAAAAGGGGGCAGGGTTCTGCTGTTGTCCCTGCTCTGCACTGCCCTTCCCTGCACTACCCCGTTCTGCATTGGCAAGGTGGAGGACCTCAAATTGGAAGAGGAAAAAATGGCAATGGTTCAAAAAGAAGACTTACAACTGCTTCTTGAGATGTATCTTGAAGATAAAAACAACAAGCAAATTGAAGAGAAATTGAAACAATTAATAGAAGACCCAGAAAGTGATATAGAAAAGAGCATTGATGAAATGGCAAAAGCAAATACTGAACTAAAGATTGAAATTAAAAAAGCTGAAAGGGAATTGGAACAACCTTCATCTTACCTGGTTAAAAGGAATATTCCTACAGAGGAAATGAAGTTCACATTGGTGGAGAGCCCTGAGGATGACGATCAGTATTTAAATATCTCCTGTTCATTTCAAGTAACTACACAACTTGAATATGAACTGAAGAGAGGGCAAGCTCTTATCACCTTTGAAGATGAATACGTTGCCCAGAATGTGATAAAAAGAGGAAAACATCGTGTGACATTTGACAAAGAGGAGATGAAATTAATGGCCAAACCTGTTCCACTAAAAACAGGTTTGATTTTTCAGGTTCATTCAAAGATTTCTAAGAAAAAGATTAATGTTGCTGGAATACCTAATGAATTACCTGAAGATCAGATGAGAGACAAATTAGCACTGAGTTTCAGTAAATCCCAGAATGGGGGTGGAGAAGTAGAACACGTAGAGTATAATATAAATACCCAAACAGCGGTTATTACATTTCTTCAAAATGGAGTTGTTGATAATATTCTCAAGCACAAGAAATATCCTCTTCATACAAATACCAGCTGCTATCAGGTTGTTGTTTCCCCGCATATGGAAAAACATATCAAGAAGCTACAGGTATTCTCAGGAATTTCTAAGAGGACCGTTCTTCTTACGGGATTTAAAAATATTCAAGATGATGAAGAAAGTATAGAAGAGGACATTTTTATTCATTTTCAGAAAGGGTCAAATGGAGGAGGGGATATACATGTTGTCAAATGTGTCCTCAAAAAACCTCAAATAGCATATTTTGAGGCTGATTTAGATGAGGGATTCTTAACCTGGGCACCATGAGCTTATTAAAACATATTTTTTGATAACTATATTTGATTTCCTTTTCAATCCTATGCATTTTATGCATTTAAAACCATTTTCTAAGAAGGGGTGCTTAGACTAATCGGACTATAAAAGGCATCTTGTAATCCTCAAAAAAAGATAAGAATACTTACTGGACACAAAATTGTATGTAATATAAACACATTGATTTGAAGTTATTTTCTTATGACTAATAAAAAATAAACTTTGCTTTTTAATTTTTACTTGCCCTTAAAAGAAAAAAAAAAGGGGGCAGCATTTCCTAAGGGCCTACTCTGCAATGCTTTGAGCTGGGTACTGGGAGGGCAAAGACAGATTCTGACCTCAAAGAGAGAACATTCTATTAGGGAAATGCAATGTGTAAATATAAATGTCATGCTTTTCTGTGCCTAATATTTCCCTCTTGATTCTCTGTTCAGTACCAATGATAAATGGAGGAGAGACTTGGCTAAGGAGAACAGAGTTGTATTAAGTACCATGGTAGGGCTCTTGAAAGACAGCAGAGATGCAATTGTGTGTGTGCACATGTATGTGAACATGCTTTACACTTTGCCTTAGGTCAAGGAGGCAGCACATAAGCTTCCTGGGTACCTACAACAGGCTGGAGGGAAGCAACACTGGAGGGACATGCTATAGGTCTAGGGATTATGGAAGATGCTGACTACACTCCTGAGACCAACAGTGAGGAGAGGCAGACTCCCCTGCTAGCAGCTCATTGTTTTTTAGGGTAGTTCCTAAGAGGAAGAATAAAGGGAAAAACTTTTTCCCAGGCAAGATCTATATGGCAGTAAGATTACAGCTCCTTGTGTGAGACATTGAAGGAAGAGTTTTGGAGAGTGCTTCCCTTCATAAAGCAGTGCGTGTAGGTACCATGCAAAAAGTTTGGGAAGAGGGAGTCCAAGATACAGACTTTCAAAGGAGCTTTTGGGTTAAGTTGTTGGAGAATTTAAATGCTGTACTTTCAACGGTCAATTTCATTCAGTAAATATACTCTCTATATAAGTGAAAATCTGGAAAATCAGAGAGATCAGAATCTCAGTGAGATGAGAGTAAACATAGACCAAATAGATTATAATTATTGTTGGGAATATATTTCTATCTTTAGAGTAGAGCAAACCCTCTTTGAGGCATTGAGGGAAAAAGTCAGATCCTGGGTTCCATCATTGCATGTGCAGAAGGACCAAAAGGAACTCAGGACCTAGATCATTAGACTCAGACCTTACTCATTTCTGGGTAGTTCAAAGGAGTTGGATCTGCTTAAACTTGGAACACTATCTGTTGGTTTTCCCAGATGACATGTGCCCTGAGCAGCTGCTCAAGCCTGGCTTCCCCCTTTTAGTGAGTGTTCTCTCCCTCTACCACAGATGCTTTATGTAGATAAATATATACATGATCATTTAAAAAGAAGGGAGAGCTCTAAAAACCAAAGGGATCAAGAAAGGAAGCAATCAGAGGAATTACAATGGTTCTCTACTTGGTTTAATATGTATCAGAGATGCTTTTTAACCCAAGAAGTTGTGCCTTTCCTCTGACTTCCTAAATAAACATTCCAGCAATTGCTTTTCCAATTAGACTAGATTGTCAGGCAGGTATTAGTCATATATCTTAGCTCAATTACAATTTATGGTACATGTTGTTTCCAGTAAACATGATATTTAATATGAAATTTTAGGTAGAAAGACCATTGAAAGAAGCTTGGTACACATACCCAGGTTTTAGGATGGGACCAAAGCAGTATAAATATCTATTATTGTTATTACTAGTGGTCTGATGGAATGCTATAAACAAAATGCATTCTTTTACCAAAATGACTTGTGCCCAAAAGGAAACATAATTATGGATGCATGATCATCCTTATTGCAAACTGTTTTACAAAGACTATCTCACTCCAGAAGATTTATAGTAAGAAATTCAACACAGAAATGGAGCTTTGCATTAAAGTTAGATTCAGAAATACAACACAAGAAGCACACACAATTATCCTTGGCCTATAAAATGACCAAATAGGTGGGTCCCTGAATGTAGATCTATTTCGATCTACTACAAAGAAGTGATGCTCAAACATGAACAAGATTCTCAAATGATGAGAAGACATAAAATGGCTATAGACTGTCCTGGTGGATAAAGTACCCACTTTCGTGAAATCACTGCAATGATCAGATTTTTTAGTTTGAGAGGGCAGGGAGGGAAAATTTTTAGTTAAAATTTAAGGAAACAAGTTATTTTCCACAGGTTCTCAAAAGGTTGCTTTATACTCTTCCAAAGTTTGTTTTTAGATTTAAAACTTGTCTACTGTTTTCCACTTAGAATCTTTTTGAATAGATAGTGTTGGGTAGAGGGCTAAAATTATAAGGAACACTTGCATTTAAATACTATCATCAATATTTACTCTATGACAATGGGTTAGTTGTTTAACCTCTGTGTCTCAGTTCTCTCATTCTATAAAAGTACCTCAGGGGTTCTATGAGGCTTAGATAAAATAATGTATGCAAAGTACTTTGCAAACCTTAAATTGCCAAATATGAGCTATCATTATTATTGTTTTTGATATCACTTAAAATTGTTACTTATTGGTATTCACACATGTTGGGGGGAAAATGTGATTAAAAGATGAAAAACTAGAAATTATATGAGAAAAATGATCCAGCTAATATTTCAAAATGCTCACAATGTAATGCTCACAGATTTATACTGTTCGAAAGGAGAATTTAAAAAGTAATTTGCTTATGATCTAGGTGCAATTTTCTTTTTTTAAAAATTTATTTATTTAATTAATTTAGACTATTTTTCCTGTGGTTACATGATTTGTATTCTTTCTCTCTCCTCCTCCCTCCCCCTTCCCATAGCCAATGAGCAATGTGTCATTGGTCAAGACTTATTTCTACATTATTAATATTTGTAATAGAGTGATCATTTAATCTACATTCCCAATCATATCCCCATTGAATCATATGATTAGGAAATGTTTTTTTCTTCTGTGTTTCTACTCCCACAGTTCTTTTTCTGGATGTGGATAGCGTTCTTTCTCATAAGTCCCTCAGAATTGTCCTGGATCATTGCATTGCTGCTAGTAGAAAAGTCTTTTACATTCATTTTGCCACAATGTATCAGTCTCTGTGTATAATGTTCTCCTGGTTCTGCTCCTTTCACTCTGCATCAATTTCTGGAGGTTGTTCCAGTTCACATGGAATTCCTCCAGTTCATTATTCCTTTTAGCACAATAGCATTCCATCACCAACAGATACCAACCACAATTTGTTCATCCATTCCCCAATCAAAGGGCATCCCTTCATTTTCCAATTTTTTGCCAACTCGAAGAGCGTGGCTATAAATATTTTTATAAAAGTCTTTCCCCTTATTATCTCTTTGGGGTACATGCCCAGCAGTGGTGTGGCTGGGTCAAAGGGCAGGCAGTCATTTAAATCCCTTTGGGCATAGTTCCAAATTTAGGTGCATTTTCTCGCTGAAAAAGAAGACAATTTCAGATTCTTCCACATTACCTCCATTCTGCTCCATGCTTTCTTTGACTGCATCTAAGAGTTCTTGAATCTCCTCTAAGTTTTCTTCTTCTTCTTCATCATTATCATTGTCTTCTTCTCCTTCTACTTCTGGTTCTTCTTTTGGTGCAACAAGAAGCTCCTAGATACCACATGAGGATTCAAATAGGATGAGATAGAAAATTGGTTTTCTCTGAAAAATTCATTTGGGGAAGTGATCTTAATTCTCCATGGACAACTAAATGTACCTGTCTTCCAAGGCACTCTACTGGTTCTCTTCTACCCTATTTTCTCCCTTGGCACTTTCATTCATCTTCTGCATTTTAATTATCATGTCTATTTGATGATTTCAATGTTGTACCTTTAACATCTGCCTCTCCCTCAAACATTTTAGCCTTTCATTTCCAACAACCTACTGGATATCTCTCCCTAAATGTCTACCATAACTATCTTGGTTCATGCCCTTATATTTTCTTACCCTAGCCTACCATAACAACCTTCTGACTAGTCTTTCTGCCTACTGTCACTCCACCTTTTCATTCATCTTTCATATGCTTGCCAGGGTAATCTTCCTAAGTCACTGAATTGGTCATATCATCATTCCCTCTACTCAAAAACCTTCATTTATAAAGCTAGAAACTGCCAAAATTTGGTTTCAACCACATTTTGCCTCATTTTATTATACTATTTCCACCTTACACATTCTGCATTTTGGATCTAATGGATTACTTATCCCACATTTTTGGTCTGTCTTGTCTCACTTTGATACATTTTTTTGCTAACATTCTTTCCCATACTTATAATAATATCCTTCCATTACAGCTGCCTATTGAAATCCCTCCTTTACTTTAAGACGCAACCTAAGTGTTGCCTTTTCCTCAGTTTAATATTATCCTAATGACTTTCAGAGAATAAGTCACAGATGATCACAAACTTAGAATTGTAAGGGATTTTAGAGATCTTCAATCTGTGCAGAGATGAAGGGATTTGCTCAATGTGTGTTAGTAGTAGAGTTAGAACTGAAAGCCAGACCAAAGGATCTATAAGGACTTAGAGACCTCCTCATTGAACCCCTTCTTTTACATGTAGTCCTTGGCTCAAAATGGCAACTGCATGGGATTTTCTCATGTAACACTTAATTTATAGATGAAGAAACAGAAGCCCAAAGGGTTTCTGAGACATCTTGAACTCATTAAGTTCTAAGCTGACTATTAACTTTCCCCCAAAACCCACTTTGTTTCCCTATTTTCCAATATCTATTGATGGTACTATCATCCTCTTAGACATCTCAGTTCACAACTTTGGAGTCAGTCATCCTTGACTTTTTACTTTCTAAATCAGCTCATTTAATCAGTTGTCAAATCTTGCTGTTTTTGCCTCTGCAATATCTCTCACTCTATCTTTTTTCTCCACTCAGGGCCAACACTCTAGTTTCTACTTATTACCTTTTATATAAACTACTGAAAGAGGTTTTTAATTTCCTCTGCTGATTCTAGTCTGGTACCTCTCTGATCAATCCTCCACCTTGCTCCACAGTGATATTCTCAGAGCATACATCTGATCACGCCATTCTCTTGCTCAGTAGATTCCAGTGGCTTCCAGTGGTTTTTAAGACAAAAAAACCAAACTCCTCTGCTAGTATTTCAAATCCTTAACAATCTGGGCCCAACCAAGATTTGTAGGTTTACCATGTATGACTGCCCTTCATGGTTTCTACAACTCAGCCAGACTGGTTTTCCTGTTTTTCCACACATATAGCATGCTATCTCCCATCTCTGTGCTTTTGTAAAGGCTATTATCCCTATGACTACACTGCATGCACTTCTCATCAGCCTCTCAGAAATCCAATTTTTCTTCAAAGCTCAGCTCAAACCCTTTTATATAAGGCCTTGCATGATCTCCACCCTTAGTGCTGGTACAAATTATACTGTATTTACTTTGTACATATTTTGTATGTACTAGTTTATGTGCATATTATTTCCTCTATTAGAATGTAAGCATCTTGAGTGGGGAGAATGTTTAATTTCTGTCTTTACATCCCCAGCACCTAGCATAGCACATGGCATATAACACGCATTCAATAAGTGTTTGTTGAATGATTAATTGATTGCCTCCCAGATAATCATTATAATCAGTCCTACCTATAGCATTCATATTTTCAATAAGTCTTTTAAAACAGGCTCTCCTATCTATTCAAAAACCTTATAAAAACTTGCACCACTTTAAAACATTTTGATGAGTGTTCAGCAGAGCAAAAATAAAACTTTTAAAAAGGTTCACTTTTTAAAATTAAGTAAAGCTCTTAAGATAAAATAAGATAAAACTGGACTATTCTTCCCTTTTCATTTTTGTAAACCATTAAGTCCCAAATTTTTAGAATGTGCATACTTGCATTCATTTAAGGTTTATAGTAGGCACTTAGTAAATACTTGCACCATAAATCTAAGTCATTTATGATGAGCTTCCTCCTGTTTTTGTTAAGTTCATAGTTATAGAAAAAAAGATTTGCAAAGAACTCTTAAGGGTGATTTTTAATCACATGGATGACCTCAATTTTTAGATTATTAGAGCTAAAAAAGACCTTAGAATCATAGAATGATAAAATATCAGGGCTAGAATGAACTCATCTAATTTAAACCTTTAATTCTCAGATAAGGAAACTAGGCCCCAGAGAGATGAAGAGATTTGCCCAAGGACACAAAGCCTGAGAGATTAGAATCCAAGTTTTATAGTTCTAAGGCTAAGGGTCTTCCTATGGAAATAGCCTAAGTTTATAGATGTCAAAAATGTGAGTTATAAAAATCTCTTTATATTCAGTTTTTTCAGTGAGTGATGCCTTTTCCTCTAGTGAGTTACATATGTATTACAAGAAGATTGCTGATTTCAAAAAAGTCAGAAATGAAAATTCAAAGCAGGTTCAAAGGAACAAAAATGAATTTACCAGCCTTGCTATAGCGTCAGTGATCACATCCTTTATTTTAATATGGTGTAATTTGTAGTGCTTGCATATTTCTTCTGCAATAGATGACTTCCCCACAGCAGGAGGACCAAGAATACAAATCTTAATGGGCTAAAAAAAAAGAATATAAAAATGAAGAGTTTAGGATGACAGATTTAGATTTGGAAAGTACTTTATAGGTCTAATTCAACTCTCTGCCATAGAGGAGAAAACTACAGCTTAACAGTGATTTGTTCTTGTCCAAAAGTGGTAAATGGAAAAAAGTATGATTTGGATTAACATTCTAATTACCAAATCAAACACTCTTTTCACTGTATTGTTGGTAACAATGCATTCAGGGATCAGCCACATTGATATTTCATCTTCTAAGGATTACAAGAACAAGTGCTATACATATCAATGTTTCTTTTAAAATTATAAATCTCCCCAAAGTGAATTTTGTAATAGCTTGAATGGAGTCCTAGGAATATATATGTAGATTTCATGTTCCTGTATCATTGTGAGTTTTTCAATAATAATTCTATTACAAGTTCACACAGAGTCCTTTAGAGTTTACAAAGCACTCTCTTTACAATAACCCTTTAAGGTAAATCATAGAAGTACAAAAGGGTTGGTTTACTTTAACCAGGCCCTGAAACTCATAAATATCAGAGTATGTCATTTTAATTCAGCTCTTAATTGAAAATTGACATGCCTGATGTAATATCAAGACAGTAGAAGATCTTCTTGTAGATTTTTTTTGGAAATAAAATAATGGATATTTCACTTCAAGTCACTTAGAAGAAATTTGAAAACCCTAATTCTCTCCTAAACAAGTTATACTCGTCTCCAATTCTTTGGAGATTTTGACTTTTTAAAAAATTTAACAGATGCTAGTAATAATTTGAGGGGAGGTAAGAACACTCCAGAGTTTAGTGGTACATACAACAGCATTTACATTTGTTGCAAAGACTGAAAAGAAAAAAAAATTCTTGACTCAATAAACAAGAGTCCTAATTTCTCGCTTCATATTCAGAATTTATGGAAAGAATTTGTCCTTTAATCAAATCTTTTAATTTAGCACATTAAGTTGCTATTAGAACTATAAAATGTACTCTATATTTGGAAAGTATTATTTTTTCTATTAAAATACCATTTTAGAAGTTTTCAGAAGCTCTCTCTCTCTCTCTAAATATACATATTTATATATATATATATATAAATATATATATACAAAGAATAATTTGATATAAAGAATTTGATAATATCTATAATGGGTCGGCAACATATGGCTCTCGAGCCATATCTGGCTCTTTTGAGGGCCAGATATGGCTCTTTCTGCAGGAGCCATAAAGTCAATTTTTTTTTCAGGCACTGTTACAAGAGCGTGCACTGTGAGCACAGTAAGGCTCTCAATCCATTGAGCTACCCAGCTGCCCCCAATGGATTATTTGTGGTATTTATGGCTCTCACGGTCAAAAAGGTTGCAGACCCCTGATCTATAAGGATCCAAGAGGTTTTTAAAGATAGATTTTTAATAAAAAAAATCAAATGAAGAGAAGCAATGACTGTCTCTCTTATGGCACACAGCAGGAACTAAATAAATGTGCTACTTTAGTTATAAAATTAAATAAGTAAAAACAAGTTTTTTTTCAGAAGCAATTTATTTGAATATCTTAAAAAGCCATATTGTTCACTTTAGCTAAAAATACTGATTTTCTCCAAAAGTCTCTCTAATTGATAACCCCCTTTATTTAAATTATTTCACTAAATTAATTTTTACTTGAAAACAGGACACAATGACAAATTCAAACAAATGTCAAAATATCTATAATTAGCATATAACTTTTAAAATGTTTTGATAAATAGTTTTAGGACTAATATTATTCAAAAATTGTCAGTATATATGCAATACCTAAATCTTAAGTGTTCTAAGGAAGTTGTTTTAACAAAAAGATAACTTTATATTTTGCGATGCAAATTCTATAAATTTATAGATAAGACTCACCCTTGGCTGATAGTTAAAGCATGTTTATTTAACATTAAGAAAATTTTCTGAATGAAAAATCCTCCCCTGTGTTCCTGGCATCTCCAAAGAATACATATGGCAGTTGAAGTCCCTAGAAATTAGGTTCCTAATTTGCATATTTAGTTCTCTACTGTTGCACAAAAGGAATTATCCCCTTCAAGAAAAGCATTTATTAATTCATAGCTAAAGGAATCTAGGGGAAATGGCTGACTCACAAATAATCTTTATATTTTTTTTATTTAGAGTAGTTCACACGAAACAATGACAACATACTGGTATGATGTTTACGATTTTCAAAGGGCTTTCATCATGTCATCTTTGGTGAGGGGATTTTCAAAAGGTTAGACTGAAAGTCAGGTGTCAATATTAAAATCATCAAATTCTGGTGAAATTGTTTAAATTGCCTTTTTCTAGCCCCCAGCAATTAGATAGTATATATACACAGGCTAAAAAAAAAATGCCAGTTTTTTCCAACTCACACTAAGCTTCTCTTATGCAGACAGAACCTTGGGCAAATAGTCTAAGCTAATGAAAAATCACTTTGATTTGTGTCAGACATGATGGTTATTAGCAATTCTTATTTTTAATCCTGATTCTTACAGTTTAAATTTTCAAATATATAGGTGTCCCTGCATTATTAAAATTAAAAAACAAAAAATCTTTATCTTAGTACTTTAAATTTTAAATCATTTTTTTTCCAAATCAAAAGTTGAAACAACATTCAGGAAATAATTACCAATAATCCTCTACTTTGCTTGTATTCTTTGAGGATAATCGCTATACTTTCCACAAATCCTGCTTGGGCAACCCACCTAATGTTAAAATTTTCTTTCACAAATAAAGCTTCCATTCTCAAGTTGACTAACAAATGGTCAAGCTGTCCTTGCTAAAAGACAAAGAATAAGTGAATAATTAATGAGCAAATAATTAAAAGGTTCCATCTAAGTTGGTAAATTGTAATTATTCGATTATCACAGGTCCTTAATAGTAGCTTACATTTATATACCACTTTCTTACAATATTACAATATTACAATTATTTTCTTACAATATTACAAAAATATTGAGGTAGTTAATAGAAGAAAAAACAAAGTCGTTAAACATGAAAACCAGTGAATCAGTATTTATTATAAATAATTATTATATTATATTATATTTCTGGAAGTTGCATATATTTATTTGCTGTCCTATTCTTAAAGACTAAATACGATATTGTTTAATATACCACAGTCTTAAGAGCTCATTCCTCTAGCTAAATTGTAAAAGTAGTCCAGTGGGGAAATAAGATATAAACAAAGATAACAATAGTGAACAACATTTTCTAAGCCACTGAGAGAAACAGGGTCTCTAATAGATATTTTTAATTGGACCCCATCAAGACCAACATAGTTTAGCAAGGCTCTATGCTGGTTTTTGTGACCTGAAAATCAGGTCACAGAACGGATGGCATATCTAAGATAAAAATCTGGAATCCTCTTTATGATTCCTTTTATGATCCACACCTTTTCTTATTGGAAAGCATTATAATCTAATTTTCTAGGAGAGCTTTAAGTTTTTAGTAAACTAGCAGTTAAGGAGTTAACAACTTTTCTCTAAGTTGAGAAAAATGCAGAAATTAACAGAAGCTGCCCTGGCCCTGTATCTATTTCCAGACAGCCCAAGATCAAAGTAGGCAGAGTCAGACACCTTTCATATTCAGCTAGGTACTTTCCACCCTACACCCCACACCCCACATAATGTTAAAGACTCATTCATTAAAGATATCTTTTGAAGCGTGGAATCTTTTTACTAAAATAACTTAGAAAAAATGAGGCTCATTTTTAACCTTGGAAAGTTTCTCGTCTGACCTTAATCTTCATGGGAGAAAACTTTGTAAAACCATATACCAATCATGATGTAATTCTGTAACTTTGGCATGTCTGCGCAGCTGTAAAACTCAGTTATGCTTTGTGAGAAATGATTCTTTTGAAAATGATATAAAAAAAGCTTAGAGGCTTTTTGGAGCAGCCATGAGCTGACAGACAGATGGTTCCTAGACTCATTCTTTCTTACCTAAACTGTCACCTTCCAGACCCCTGGAACTGTTGGATAGCTTCCAACAGGTTACTTTTTTTTTTTTTAATTTTTTTTAAACCCTTAACTTCGGTGTATTGTCTCATAGGTGGAAGAGTGGTAAGGGTGGGCAATGGGGGTCAAGTGACTTGCCCAGGGTCACACAGCTGGGAAGTGGCTGAGGCCGGATTTGAACCTAGGACCTCCCGTCTCTAAGCCTGGCTCTCAATCCACTGAGCTACCCAGCTGCCCCTACAACAGGTTACTTTTTTTAAAAAAAACTTTCTTTTGTTTTTTTTTTCAATTACATGTAGAAACAATTTTTTGCAATTGTTTTCTGACATTTTGAGATTCAGATCTCGCCTTCCTTCAGTTTCTACCTCCCCAGGCTGGTAAATAGTTTGATATAGGTTATGCTAGTGCTTTTATGCAATATATATTTCTGTATTCCCCATACCATGAAAGAAGACACATATCACATACACAATAAAAAAAACTCATGAAGAAAAAAAATGTAAAATTATATGCTTATCTGCAATCAGATTTCAAACTTTGGCTTTGTATAGCATTTTTGGATAGCATGATATCCTTTGGGATTATCCTTGGGACCTTGTTTTGCTAATAATAGTTTAGTCCTTCACAGTTGATCATTGTACTATTATTATATATACTCTTCTCCTGGTTCAGCTCACTTCACTTTGCATCAGTTCATATAAGTCTTTCCAAGTTTTTCTGAACTCATTCTTTTAAAAATTTTATGGTACAATATTATTCTAACCACATTCTACAACTTGTTCAGTCATTCCCCAATTTATGGGCACACTCTCATTTTCTAGTTCTTGGCCACTACAAAGAAAATTGTTAAAAATAGTTTTGTTGGGGGCAGCTGGGTAGCTCAGTGGATTGAGAGTCAGGCCTAGAGACAGGAGGTCCTAGGTTCAAATCCGGCCTCAGACACTTCCCAGCTGTGTGACCCTGGGCAAGTCACTTGACCCCCATTGCCTACCCTTACCAATCTTCCACCTATGGGTCAATACACAGAAGTTAAGGGTTTAAAATTAAAAAAAAGAAAAAGAAAAAGAAAAAGAAAAAATAGTTTTGTTCAAGTAGGTTCTTTTCCCCCTATCTCTGATCTCATTAGGATAGAGACTCAGCAGTAATACTGCTGAGTCAAAGGCTATTTATAGTTTTATGGTCCTTTGGGTATGGTCCCAGATTGCTCTCTACTTGTATTAGTTTATTCACAGTACTACCAATAGTGTATTTGTTTCCCAATTTTACCACATTTATTGTTTTCCTTTATGGTCATATAAGCCAATCTGATAGGTATGAGGTAGTATCTCAGAGTTGTTTTAATTTGCATTTCTTGAATCAATAGTAATTTAGAGCATTATAAACACTAATACATTGTTGGGGGAGTTGGGAACTGATTTAACCATTCTGGAGAGCAATTTGGACCAATGCCCAAAGAGCATAAGAGTACACACCCTTTGACTCAGTAATATCAATAATAGGTTTGTATTCCAAAAAGATAAAAAAGGGAAGGACTTATATGAACAAAAATATTTAAAGCACCTTTTTTTGAGGGGGCAAAATATTGGAAAGTAAGGGGATACCCATCAACTGAGGAATGGCTGAGTAAGTTATAGTATATGATTGTGATGAAATACTATTGTGCTGTAAGAAATGATGAGCAGGAAGATCTCAGAAAAAATCTGGACTTACCTGAATTGAAGCAGAGTAAAGTAATCAGAACTACACAGTGATAGGAATACTTTACAATGACTTAACTATTCTCAACCATATAATGGCCCAATACAATCTCAAAGGACTCTTGATAAAAATGCCATCTGTTTCCAGAGAAAGAACTGATGGAAATCTGCATCCAGACCAAAACAAATGTTTTTATTTTCTTTCTTAACTTTTGCTTGAGTTTCCTTCCCCAAAAGGATTTATATGGAAAAATGTTTTATAAGATTATACATGTAAAATTTATATAAGATTGCTTACTATTTCAGCAGAGGCTGAGGGGAGGGAGGACAGGAGTGAATTTGAGACTCAAAATTCTTTTTTAAAATGTTGGAAACTGTTTTTACATGCAATTGGGGAAAAAAATTAAATTTAAATCCTCCCCCCATATTTGTTGTTTCTCTTCTAATCTTACTTGCATTGGTTTTGTTTGTGCAATACTTTTAAAATTTGAAGTAGTCAAAATTATCTATTTCATTTTTTTGTTATGGTCCCTATGTCTTGTTTGGTCATAAATTCTTCCCTTATCCACAAGTATGACAGGTAAATTTTTCTTTGTTCCCCTAATTTGTTTAAGATATCACTATTTTTTTCTAGATAAAATATCCATTTTGACTTTATCTTAGTTTATAGTGAGATGATGGCCTCTGACTAATTTCTGCCATATTGTTTTCCAATTTTCCCAGCAGTTTTTGTCAAATACTGAGTTCTTCCCCCAATAGCCTGGATCTCTTTATTTGTTGAATACTATGCTACTTTGGTCATTAACTACTGTGTTGATTTCCTAACCTATTCCCGTTGATCCACTTCTTTATTTTTAGCCAGCACCAAAGTGTTTTGATGATTACTGCTTAATAGTATAGTTTGAAACCTGGTATAGTTAGGCTTCTTTCCTTCATATTTTTTTCATGAATATCTCTTGATATAATTATTGGATGCCCTTTTCCCCAACTATATGCCAATAAGTGGGTAAATTAATTTAGGTAGGATTGTCATATTGGCTTGGCCTATCCATGAACAATGTATATTTTTCTAGTTGTTTAGGACTGACCTTATTTGTGTGAGAAGAGTTTTGTAATTGTGTTCATATAGTTGCTGAGGTTTTTTTGGTAAGTATACTCCTAGGTATTTTATATTGTCTACAGTTGTTTTGAATGGGATTTATTTTTCTATCTCTTGCTGTTGAACTTTGTTGGTGATAAATATAAATGCTGATGATTTATAGTGGCTTATTTTGTATCCTGAAACTTTGCTAATGTTGTTTCTATCAGTTTTTAAATTGATTCTCTGGAATTCATCATATCATTTGCAAAGAGTGAAAATTGTGTTTCTTCATTGCCTATTCTAATTCCTTCCATTTCTTTTTCTGCTCTTATTGCTCTTATAGCATTTCTATTATAATATTAAGGAGCTGTAGTGATAATTGGCATCCTTGCTTCATCTCTGATCTTAATGGGAAAGGTTCTAGTTTGTCCCCATTACAGATAAAGCTTGCTGATGGCTTTAGATAGATGCTTTTTTTAAAACTTTAAGGAAAGCTCTTTTTGTTCCAATGTTTTCTAATGTGTTTTTTTTAAATAAGGAATGGGTTTGTATTTTGTCAAAGGCTTTTTCTGCATCTCTTGAAATAATCATGGTTTCTATTGATTTTGTTATTGATATGGTCAATTATGCTGATAGTTTTTATAATATTAAACCATCCTTGCATTTCTGGTATAAAACCCACCTGATCATAGTGTATGGTCCTTATGATATATTCTAGAATCTTTTTGCTAGTATTTTATTTAAAATAATTAACATTATATTATTCATTATTAAATTATTATTAAATTAAATAATTTTATTTAATAAATGATTTAATCATAATAAATAAATAAATGAATGGTTGTTTGTTATTAAAATACTTAATTTTTTTTGCAACAATATTCATTAGGGAGATTGGTCTATAATTTTCTTTCTCTGTGTTAGCTCTTCCTGGTTTAGGTATTAGTACCACATTTGTGTCATAAAAGGAATATGGAAGAATTCCTTCTTCCTTTATGTTTTCAAATACTTAATGTAGTATTGGAATTAATTGTTCTTTGAATGTTTGTTAGAATTCACTTGTGAATCCATCTGACCTTAGTGATTTTTTCTTAGGGAGTTCTTTGATAGCTTGTTCAATTTCTTTTTCTGAGATGGGATTATTTAAGTATTCCATTTCCTCTTTTGTTAACATAGGCAGTTTATATTTTTGTAAATATTCATCTATTTCACTTAGATTGTGAGATTTATTGGCATATAACATTGGGCAAAATAATTGCTTTAATTTCTTCTTCATTGGTTGTGATTTTACCTTTTTCATTTTTGATACTGGCAATTTGGCTTTTTTTTTTTTATCAACTTAGCCAATGGTGTATCTATTCACCAAAGCAGCCCATCTTGTTTATTAGTTGAATAGTCTTCTTACTTTCAATTTATTTATCTCTCCTTTCATTTATTTATTTATTTATTTGTTTGTTTGTTTGTTTGTTTATTTTTTAAACCCTTACCTTCCATCTTGGAGTTAATACTGTGTATTGGCTCCAAGGCACAAGAGTGGTAAGGGCTAGGCAATGGGGGTCAAGTGACTTGCCCAGGGTCACACAGCTGGAAAGTGTCTGAGGCCAGATTTGAACCCAGGACCTCCCGTTCTCCTTTCATTTTGAGGATTTCTAATTAGGTGTTTAATTGGGGATTTTTAATTTGTTCTTTTTCTAATTTTTTTAGTTGCATTCCCAGTTCATTGATCTGTTCTTTCTCTATTTTATTGAGGTAAGAATTTAGAGATATAAATTACTCCCCAAGTATAGCTTGGACTGCATCCCATAAATTTTGGTATATTGTCTCTTCATTGTCATTTTCTTTATTGAAATTATGTATTGTTTTTATGATTTGTTCTTCAATCCATTTATTCTTTAGGATAGAATTATTTAGTTTCCAATTAATTTTTAGTTTTTCTTTCCACTGTCCTTTGTTGATTATAATTTTTTAGCATTATGATCTGAAAAGAATGCCTTTATTCTGCTTTTCTATATTTGGTTGTATAGGATTTAAATTAATGTCCAGTACTCCAAGTGTTCTATTTTATAAAGTTTATAAATTTCATTAATAATCACTAGAAGTAAAGGAATAAAAAGATAATTATGTAACAAAATAAGACCACGTGACTAAATTCTCCTGCCTGTTCATAAAAACCGTTGGCAGCCGCTCTGATTACAGGAAGAACAGCCCGAGAGGCAGGGCTAAACCAAACTTATATCCTTCCTATATCAGCACATAATGTAAGAAGGAAAGTGGGGTGCTGCAAATTATAGTTTTTAGGGTAACAGATTCTAATTACACAGTTGTGAAGTTTTTATGCACTTTTATATGGTCAGTTTTTGTGAAGTGCCATGTTCTGGGGAGAAAAAAAGCATATTCCTTTCTGTTCCCATTCAGTTTTCTCCAGAGGTTTATCTCCCTTTATATTGAAAGCTCCTTGAAGGTAGAGACTGTCTTTCTTTCTTTCTTTTTTTTTTTTAATTGAATCCCCAGCACTAAGCACCAGTGCCTACAGCAGAGCTGGTATTTAATAAATGTTTATTAGATTAGATTGAATAATTTAGAACCCATTTAATTATAAATTATTTTTGAAATAGACATAAAAGATACTTAATATTTAGTTTATTTAATAATCTTATTTTAAAAAATAAGAAAATTAGTAACTTTATACTTACTGATAATTCTTTGCTTAAAAATGCATTTTCTTTTGCAAATTTTTGAACTTTCCCTGGGCCAACATTTCTACTGATGCACTGTTGAAAAAAAAGAGCAATACTAATATGTAAATATAATTTCATATATCTGAGTAAAAAAATAATTGAAAACTTTAAAAAGTACACCTGTAGGAGGTGCTTAGAAGTATGCTAAATGAAAAAGCTTATATGTTGGACAAAGCAGCTATGACCAAGAGAAGTAGTGTTGACAGCCTGAGTCCCAGCATTCTTGGAAGTACAATTGAGAGTGAATCTATGTCTTGGTACATTCACAATTTTGATATCTGCCCACAGATAGCAGCCTAGTTTTATAACAAGTGTCACCTAAGCATATTTAAGCAAAGAAACTAGTCATTTCTTAACTTGGCAGCTCCATTTATGCCTCCTTTCCCTTCCATATACATTCCTGGCTTTGCTTCTATCTAGGTAAAAGCCAGTTTAAGATTAATCATCTGCAGAGGTAGATCATTCATATATAGATACTTACAAATTTATTAAATTTAGGTTTGTCTTAAGACAAAGATAGAGGAAACCCTTGCAGAGTGGTTCCAGTATCTACCACTGTTGCCCCTAATTCCCTCCCTCCACTTTCCCCCTGGAGCTGCCAGCCTCTTCTTAAAATCAGTATGATAAAAAACAACAATGAATAGGCAAAAAAAAAGAATTCCTGGGCTTTCCTTAATTCTTGATGACGTTCTAAACACTAATATATGTTTGTAATTGCAGAATATCTTGCACTAGAATAAATCCTAAACTTTAGACAGTTTCAAGACTATTCCATTTTATAGTAATTCTCGTCTTTTTTTGCATATTTAATTTCTTAAGAAAAAAATACTATCAAAATATTGACTCCTCTAACGTCCTATTTTATTGTCTGTCACCCTGTAGCATGTAGGTGGCCCAGAGTTCCTGAAGACTATGCTTATGAAGCGTAAGTTCTCAAAGGTTCTAAGTTGGGAAGGCTTTGAGTAGATGACATTTTACTAAGGTCAGTGGAGAGATTACAATCTACTCTAGTACAGGAAGTACCTACCTTGACTAAATTACAGGTTTTTAAAGTTAGTATTAAAATATGACATTGAAGTATTTACCTTTAATATATCTTCTTGTGTATGAGAAGCTTCATCCACGGCAAGTAGGTAGTGAACTTTTGGCACGTGGTCTGCTATATTTTGTAGGACTCTGTAATTCAGTAAGTACAAAGATCACCCATAGAGATTATAACTGAAGAATCCCAGAGAAAAACACTAGCAAATCCAGTTCTTGCCCTATTTGAGACACTGAGCTACTTGATTTTATTATTGCAATACTACAGTAAAGTTCAGCATTTTTCTGAGAAGAGGATGAGCTGCCAAGATGGCATTCTTATTTTATTATCCCTATTCTTCTTCCCTTTCCCTTCTCCCTCCCTCTCCTCTTCTAGTCCCATTTTTCCACTCTAAGTCTGGGTCTCTTTGTCCCTTTCATTCCTTTCCCCACTCTTTCAACATATATATGCATCTCTGTTTTGATGCCCGGAGGGAGATGAGCCTCAGAAAATGTTTAACAATTTGTTCTGTTGTCAGAAAAATTAGTGGAGACTATAGGGATAATGGAAGTACTGCAGAAAGGGTTTGTGTTGTGAATGTTTAATGTTTAAGTACCATTGCTCTAGGTATCAATGCACATTTAAATACAAGTTGGGGAGAACTACCAACCCAGCTTTGTACTAGTTGCACATTTGGGATCAACGTATAAGTCCAAAGTAGATGTGATGCTGGGCAAGGTGAGAAGACCATAATTTAATTCAGCAGGTAGGTGAATAAATATACTGACTTCACAGTGAAGCTGACTGCTTTATTTCTTATAGCAGTATAATATAATCTACAAAACCCCAGAGTTACTTCTACATTCTTTCTAGCCAATACAATCTTTTCGGATGGATTAAGGGGAAAACAGAACATCTTGCCTCTGCTGGAACAAGTGCATAAATACTACCTCCCAACTCAAAGAGAAAAGAACAGGGTCTGAGGGGGCAAGATGGCATACATGAAGGATTAAAATCAATTAAGTAGTCAGATCAGGGTTAGCAAGACATAGGGAGAGGATACTATCCCATTTGGGCAGCTAGGTAGCAGAGGAGATAGAGCACTGGGCTTGGAATCAGGAAGACTCACTAAATTGAAATCTGGCCTTAGGCACTTACTAACTGTGTGACCCTGGGCAAGTCACTTAACCCTTTTTGCCTCTGTTTCTCATATGGAAAATGAGCTGGAGAAGGAAATGCCAAACTACTCCAGTATCTTTGCCAAGAAAACCCCAATTGGGAGCACAAAAAGTCAGACATGACTGAACATCAACTATCCCATCTGGAGATGCCAGGTCCCAGTTAGAAAAGCCCACTGAGATGACCCTAACCTTAACCTATTCCATGGAACTGGGCATAAATGCTTTGGCTCCATGGGGGAAGGCAAGTGTTCAGTGTCTTTGGGAAAGGAAATGTACAACCAAAGAATCTTAGTTGGTCCTCATGTTTCCTCATGAGTGTAATCAGTGCTGAAAAGAATTGGTAAGTAATCCAGAAAGAATAACCTACTCTGGGAGTTAAATGGAATTAGGAAAAGTAGCTTCTGGTAGCCCCATTTTTAAGCTGATGCCACTTCTGCCTTGTAAAGGACACTGTCCCCTCAGTGGCTCCTCTGCAATCAGCAACAAAAAAATACAGGCATATAACAGCAAGAACATGTATTTGTCTAGGACATGTATTGAGGATGGACCTTATGTTTTTGGCTGCCTCTTCTGAGTCTTTCTGGGAGCCTAGGACACCAAACAGTAGTCCTAAGAAATTGATATTCCCAGCCTTGTTAGTACCACTTACTAACAAAAGGAACTGGGACCTGGTTCCTCAGTAAGAGATAATTTCCACAACAACTTATTGGAAGACAACTTCAAAATCAATATTGTGGATTGCTCCAATAGTACAGATTAGAGATGAATATGAAATATTGATTTTGAAGTTGTCTTTATCATGTGTTAGAGTATAACAGGTGATAGTTTTTTTTAACCTTTACTTTCTGTCTTAGAATCAATACTGTGCAGAAGAACAGTAAGGACTAGGCAACGGGGATTATATGAATTATCTGTGTTAAACAGCTAGGAAGTATTTAAATTCAGATTTCAACCCAAGACCTTTGTCACCAGGCATGGCTCTCAATCCACTGAGATATTTTTTTTTGTTTTTTGCTGCCCCCCCAAGTTATGCTTTCATATTTTATCTATTTATTAATGTTAATCTATGTCTTTTGTAAATTAAGCATTTCTTTTATGGTAAAGAAAATAGTTATCTCATCCCTGATAGGTAATTTATATATTCTAGAAGGGAATGTACAAGGTTCATGCCTTTTCAGGGAGATCCCTCAAATTAGCAAACCTAATTTTGTTTAAGAGATTTTCTCTTGGTGTTGATGATGCCCTGGTATCCTGTTATTGTGGTCTCCTTTCTCTTGGTCTTTTAACCTTCTGGGGAGAATTATTTTTCCATAATCCCAATTCTCAGAGACCTGCCTGAGAATTTGTTTCTACAGTGTGCGTCCTTACAATCACCTTATTGACTTCTCTTGGGCAAGATGGAAACTTCCCCTGGTGTGGCTGGGCTTCAGCTCCTTCTCAGAAATCTGTTACGTTCAAAGTCAAGGAAACTTAAGAGAACAATATGAAAATATATGTATGCCCAAGGGCAAACATTTCTGGTCCTCTAGTTTCCATGGTAATGCTTTTGGAAAGAGGGAGTGTGGGAAGCCGTTCTATGTATTAAAGCCTTTGGAGAAATAGGATCAAATTTAGGGCCTGTTATCTGGATTCCCTATGTGACCAATCCAGGCTGAGGCAGTCTTTGTGTTTGGTCCTGGTCACCTGAGCCCCAAAAGGCTCTGGTACCAGCAGGTAGGTTAATCCAAAATCAACTTGATCCCTCCAAGAGGCTATTAGGAGTCATTTAGAGAAACAGAGTCTGTAACAGATATTTTATCTGGATCCCATTACAAAATCATCGGCAAGTAAAACTGTGTGTATGATTTTTCTGCACTGCATGTCAGGAATGCAGACAGAATGGGCCATCTAAGATAAAAATCTGAGGCTCCTCTTTTGACTCAGTTTTGATCCCCACCTTTCTTAGAACTCCTATTGGAAAACTTTGAAGCGGCAGACCAGCATCTACTGAGTTAATGATTCCTCTCCTTGATAATTAAGAAGCCTGGACCCTGACAAACATTACTTAAGATAAGTCTGCATACTTAGATAAGTATGGCGCTTTTAGTCTTGACTTTATTTGTCCAGGTGCCTATAATCCTGGAAGATAGAACTCAATAAGTGAGCATCTCCATAAAAATATTTCCTCTCCCAGAATTATCCCTACTAATTGATGGTTGGAATTTGGCCATTGTCTTGGTACTTATACCTTTACTCTTTAGACTTTAATGGGTTATGTATGATCTGTTACCCCTTCATAGCTGTGTTCTTTGTTTGAAACCAATATATAATAAACTCCCAAGCCCACAGACTTGGGGACAGCATGGGCTAACCACTAGTCTAGTTGTTCTCATTTTCTTTCTCCTGCTTTAACCATCCTATGCCACCACGCCGCTCAGGACCCCAAAAAATCATATAGAGGCATGGCCCCCTATAAGGGAGCCCAGAGTTATATTTTACTGTATATTCCCATAATTTTTCTAAAGTCTACATATGAGATTTCTTTGTAGTGTTTGATTGAGTGAGGTCCAGTGTCCTCTCTGGGAGAGTATAACTGACAAAGTAATAGCTCAAGAAAGGGGGTTCAGTTCTCTGAGGCTGGAAAATTATAAATTGTGAAGAAGACTGAAGATTTATAAACCATTTTTAGTTTCTGTAGGCCCTCAAGGGCTATGATTAAGCAGAGTAACACTTAAGTTTCTCCTAAATGGAAAGACCTCCAGGAATTGATGCAGAGTGAAAGGAGCAGAGCCTGAAGAACATGGTACACAGAGACTGATACACTGTGGTACAATCGAATGTAATGGACTTCTGTACTGGCAGCAATGCAATGACCCAGGACAACACTGAGGGATTTATGGTAAAGAACACTACCCACATTCAGAGGAAGAACTGCAGGAGTGGAAACACAGAAGAAAAACAACTGCTTGAACATATGGGTTGATGCAGACACTGTTGGGGATTTAGACCCGAAACGACCACACCAATGCAACTATAAATAATATATTATAAATAAGTCTTGATTGATCATACATGTCATAACCAGTGGAAATGTGTGTTGGATATGGGGGGGAGGTGAAGGAGAAAGTAAAAGCAAGAATCGTGTAACCATGGAAAATTTTTCTAAAAAGATAAAATATTTAAATCTAAAACAAAAAATTTCTCCTAAAAATTGCAGCATAATGTACTCATCTAACACATTTTGGAAGAGACAAAAACTCAAGGTTTAGAAACTGTAGGAATGAAATAACTTTCAGTGAGGGTATCTTACTAATAATGCTTACCCTGCTAAATCAAGGACATGAATTGCTGGAACTACATTTGCACCATTACCAAATACTGGTAATGTAGGGACTTCACCCAACCATGCCATCTGTAAAAAAAGAAGTAAAAGTAATGAGCATTATTTATGCCAGTTTCAGTTACTTGTTTAAATGTACTAGAAAAGTAGTAATTTATTCTAAGAAGCAAGTGCTACTTGATGTTACAACTATTTTATTACCTGGACTCTTGGAACAAATGCTTTGGTATCAGAGGGCTGCTCAATCTTTAATTTCTGAGAACTGGAAAGGAACTTTAGCGGTCTCATCTAATCCAGTAATGATAAAACTCAAATAAAAATGGGTACCTGCGGGCCATATATTGACTTAGAAAAATAACAAATTAACATTCTCTATCTTTTGTTATATTTTTAATTATTTGGTTAAACATTTCCCAATTATATTGTAATCTATTTCTGACCAAACTGGAGAATTTTGTAGGCTGTGAATCTGACACTACTGATATAGTCCACCTCTTACCAAAACTGTTTTATATGTTTCTTGAACTGCTCAAGAAAATCTAATCAGTAGACTCTCTTCATGATTCAAACAGATGCCAAGGGGTACAAGTAGGGCAAAATAGAGTTGGACCCAAGGACAGTTTAGCTGGGTAATAGCTAGGCAAGAGAGAGTGGGGCAGAGAGAGCAACTTCCTCTAGCATAGGCTAATATATACCCCTTGTGATGTCATTACTCAGTCTCTCCCCTGGACTTCCCAAGAGGTTTCTGATTGGTAAGTAGCCATTGAAGAGGTGGACTTAGAGACTCCAACTTCTCCCTCTTTACTTCGTCACAGGAAGAGGTGGGTCTTAAGGATGTCAAGAAGCCCCTTCCTCCCCACCATGTGGCTGGGTCAGCATGACTGCCTAGCTCAAGGTGGCAGGAGCTTACTGACCTCCCTTACCTAAGAGAGTTCTTGTTTACAGATAAGCAAGGATCAGGTCTCCACCCTGCTTGTAATAAAAGTCAGCCCAGGGAGATGCCTTGAGATGTGGGAGTAAATTACTTTAACTTGGAAGCAGGCTGACCTTCTAAACCTGAGGTTTAAGAAAGGGTTGAGGGTGCAGCTAGGTGACTCAGTGGATTGAGAGCCAGGCCCAGAGGTGGGAGGCCCTGGGTTCAAATGCAGCCTCAGACACTTCCTCGCTGTGTCACCCTGGGCAAGTCACTTAACCTCCATTGCCTGGCCCTTATTGCTCATTGGCCTTGGAACTAATATACAGCATTGACTCAAAGACTGAAGATAAGGATTTAAAAAACAAAACAAAACCAGAAAGGTTTCATATAAAAATTGTCACAGTTCATTTCCACAAGTATTATAGGAATGAAATTATTTGCCCATATTCTCTTTTCCCCTACCCCTCCCAATTTTATTTAGACAAAATAAATTATCTAGTTAAGCTCTTTAACAAAAGACTTCAACACACCCTCTAACATTCATCTAAAGATTATGTTTTCCTTGTTTCCAAAGAAATATAACATTCCATATCTATTTGGGAGGATGAATGATATTCAGATGGATTGGGGGGGTCAGCAAATTGGGAAAGTAGTCTAGGATTCTAGGGTTACAGAAAGAAATGCATCATCTATATCAAGCTTATACAGAATGAAAAAGCTAATGTCATAAATGTGCAGGTGGTCACTCACTCTTGCAAGGTGGCTATAACTAGCTAAAACTGAACTAAAATCACAAAAAATTTTGTTAAACATAAATCCAGATCTTGATGGATGTAGAAAGTAGAAGTGCTAATATAAAGAAGAAACTATTAAAGAAGATGCAAGAATAAAATTATCTATTGAGTAATGGCAATTAAATGGCTAAAATAAGTAATTCAATTTAAAAAACCTGTAAGGTAATCACTATGAACAAGACAATGTACAAGGTACTTGAAATAAAAAAGAAAAAGTAATCTTCAAAAGATTAGAATCTAGTAGAGGCCAGGCAATTACCACTAAAAAATAAGGAGGAAATATTGGAATATAATATTCCAAAACAACAAGATTTGGGCTTATTACCAGAACTTCTTTTCCGTGAGAAGCTGAGTATGGTCCTACAGTGGGAAAATTGATTTTTATAGAACAGAGGGTTTTTAAACATTTCTGATAAATTTGACCTGAGTAGGAACTTTGAAATGTAAACATAAGAGTCCAGAGAGCTAGAGAGAGATTTTTTTAGCAATTGGGAGGGTCTATACAATGATATAATGTCAACATTACAAGAGGGAGAAGAAATGAGTGCGTCTTCAGAACCTTAGAGTCTTTAAAGGATATTGAGGAAGTTATTAAGAAAAACAGAAGTCAACTAGAGAGTAGATTGGTTTTGTTTCGAGGTTTTTAAGAGGTGAAAGGGAAGGGAGAGTAAAAGGAGTTAGAAGTGGGTAGAAATTTTCTATTTCTCATAACTGGGGTGACAGTATTTTAACATTGAAGAAGGAATGGAAGGAGTGATATGAGATGAACCCTCAGTCTAATCTGAAGTGGCCAAAAGAGGTCTGGACACACTTGAGCACATGCACAAACACAGTTTAATGAAGAACTACATCAACTCCACAGGGAAACAGAAGGGATAGAATTGGATTAAAGGGAAGATAACACCAAGGAGAGAATACTCACAAGCAGAACAAACTTCCTAATCTTGAAGGAGGGGGTCTTACTGGGGGAACAAAAAGAAGTACTCAACCAGTTCAACACCTCACCTCATGGTCAGCCTCAATCTCACCTGCCCCATATATACAATCAGTTGCCAAATCTTGCTGTTTCTGCCTTCACAACAACTCTTCATCCATGCCCTCTTCTCTTCACTCAAACAGCCACCACACTACTTTAGATCACCTCTCTCCAAGACTATTACAAGAACTTTCTAATTGGTTTTTTAAACTCAAGTCTTTTTTCTCACTCTAATATATCCTCTACTTAGCTGCCAAAATGATTTTCCTAAAGCACAAGTTTTGACCTACAATCCGATTCAGTGACTCACTATATCTCTGAGATCAAATGTAAGCCCTTGTTTCGCATTTAAAGTTTCTCACAACTGATCTCTTCATGTATTGTGTAAGTAAAATTGTTTTATGTTTTCAAGGTCTATGGGCCTCAGAGCTTATAAGAGCTGTTGGCAACTACCCCAGGAGGATTCCCATTATCCTTCTGTGTAAGTATAATGAAGCCACATAAGTGAGAGTGCTCAAAATGTACCTGGATTTTCTTGTGTTACAAAGGGGTCTCTGACACAAAGTATAGATATAAATATTGAAATATATTTGAATCTAACTTGGGGGTAGCTGGATGGCTCAGTGGATTGAGAGCCAGGCCTAGAGACAGGAGGTCCTAGGTTTAAACCTGGCCTCTGACACTTCTCAGCTGTGTGACCCTGGGCAAGTCACTTGACCCCCATTGCCTAGCCCTTACCACTCTTATGCCTTGGAACCAATGCACAGTATTGATTCCAAGACGGAAGGTAAGGGATTAAAAAAAATATTTGAATCTAACTCAAATGTTTTCTTCTCTGAGTCCCTTGGATCAGTAAAAACCTCTTCTCTTAGATCTCAAAGGGTGCTTTATGTGACAACTTTGTGATGACCTAATAATCATAGAATGTTGAGCATTATACTGTTATGTTACAATACATATTATATTATGTTATATTGAACAGTAATTGTGTTAGTGTCTATCTGTAGACTAGACTATAAGCTCTCTTGAAACATAGGCTTTGTTAAATTAAGTCCAATATTCCTTAGGCCTTGCACAGTTCTCTCTCTTTTTTTAAACCCTACCCTCTGTCTTAGTCTTGATACAAGTATCATTTCCAAGGCAGAAGAGCAATTAGTGTTAGGCAATTGAGATTAAGTGACTTGCCTAGGGTAACACATTTAGGAGGTTTCTGAGGCCAAATATGAGCTCAGGTCTTCCTGACTCGAGATCTGACATTCTATCCATTGAGATTCCTAGCTGTCCCCAGCATGCTCTTTAAAAATAAGAACTTAAGAACAATGCTGAATTGTATCAAACCTGGGAATTGAAAATTATAATATTACTTCTTAAATGAAAGGTTTTAGGCT
Source organism: Gracilinanus agilis (assembly GCF_016433145.1). NCBI lineage: Eukaryota > Metazoa > Chordata > Mammalia > Didelphimorphia > Didelphidae > Gracilinanus > Gracilinanus agilis. Next base: position 409,096,418 of record NC_058131.1, on the reverse strand, counting down.
TTTAAGTTGATAGAATCAGTTTCACTATCATGATGAACTTCTATCATTTGAAGATTCTTATCATACATTTTTATAAGACTTACAAAATTCTTATACCATGAAATGGAACTCTAGATCTATTGGGGGACCTGAAGCAAATTTCTTTCACAATCGCTTCAATAATCAACATCAGTTATCAACAAATACACAGAGTAACAACCCTGACTGTTGAAGTCTTATTTCTAAAAACCCACTCTTAACACTGCCTCTCCAAAATGAACATCATTTCCACTGATATCTTGTTTTCATAGGACCAATTAAATGAAATTAGAAAGAACATACCTGTATGAAGAACTATATAGTTTTAAAATTTCTTTAAGGAATAAATATGATGAGCTGGGCATGGTGGCACAAAGCTATTATCCCTGCTATTGGGTAGATGCTGAAACTATGGATGGATTGAGTTCTCGGAATCAATCTGTAGCAGGTGTTCACAGTAACTATAGCATAAATATGGTGAGTCACTGAGTTTGGAAGGCTACCAGGCTAGAGAGTTGAAGCAATACAGGTTGGGAAAGTAGAACGGGTTAAAACTTCTGCACAGATCAACACTGGGATCAAGTCCATGAGAAGCCACTTGATTCCCAGGATAGATGCCACCCAATCTCAAAAAACAAAAAACAAAAAACAAAAAAAACCCAACCTCAACAAAAAAACAAAAGAAGTGAAAGAAAAAAGAAGGAAAGAAAGAATACTTGTTGAAGCAAGTTACTTAACATTATTAGAAAAAAAAATTGGGGTAAGTCTTGTTTTTTGGCCTGGACTTGATATATATATATATATATATATATATATATATAGAGAGAGAGAGAGAGAGAGAGAGAGATCTCTGTAGTCAATCAATAAGTCAATAAAAGTTTATTAAATGCCTGCTATATGCCAGATGNGAGAGAGAGAGAGAGAGAGAGAGAGAGAGAGAGAGATCTCTGTAGTCAATCAATAAGTCAATAAAAGTTTATTAAATGCCTGCTATATGCCAGATGTTGTGCTAAGTACTGGGGATTCAAAAAAAGGCAAAAGACAGTACTTCTCAAGGAGCTCACAGTCTAATAGGGGAGATAACAGGAAAACAAATATTTTCAAATAAGCTATATACGGAATAAATGAGAAATAATCAACAGAAGGAGAAACTAGAATTAAGAGTTTGAGAAAAACTTCCCATAGAAGGTGGGATTTTAGCTAGGCTTTGAAGAAAAAAGGAAGACAGTATACAGAGATGAAGACAGAGAACATTCCAGGCATGCGGAATAGTCAGTGAAAATGCCTGGAGCCAAGAAATGGTATTTCTTATTTTTAGGAAATAAAGAGAGAGAGATCAGTGTCACTGTATTGAAGAGTATGTGTGTGAGAAGGTATAAGAAAAAAGATTGGAAAGATAGGGAGGTTTAGGTTACGAAGGGCTTTGAATATCAAATGGAAGATTTTATATTTGATCCTGAAGGTAAGAAGGAACCACTGGTGCTACTGGAGGAAGACGGTGATAGGGCCAGCCTTGTACTTTGGCAATATCATCTTGGCAGCACAGTGGACTGGACTGAGCAGAGACTTGCAGTAGGTAGACCAACACACAAGCTATTGAAATAGTCCAGGTTTGAGACAATAAAGTCCTGCACCAGGGTGGTGGCAGTATTAGAGGACAGAAGGGGGCATATTTGAGATGACTGCACAGGTTGAATCAACAGGCCTTGGCAACAGACTGGGAGGTGATAGATAGTGAGAAATTGAGGATAACACCTAGGTTTTAAGTCTGGAGGACTGGGAGAATAATGGTATCTTTGAAAGTAATAGGAAAGTTTGGAAGAAGGGGAACTTTGGGAGGAAAGATAATTTAATTTTAGACATGTTGAAAGTAAAATGTGTACAGCACATCCAGTTCAAGATGATTAATTGGTAGTTGAAGATGCCAGACTGGAGGTCAGCAGAGAGGTTAGGGATGGATAGGTAGATGTGAGAATCATCAGTATAGAGATGATAATTGTATCCATGGGAGTTGAGGAGATCATTAAGTGAAATGGTATAGAGGGAACAGAGAAGAGGGCTCAAGGTAAAAGATGGGACATTTATGGTTAACAGATATGACCTGTATGAAGATCCAGAAAAGGAGTATGAGGAAGAATGATTATTTAGGTTGGAGTGGAACCAGGAGAGAATACCATTCTGAAAACCTGGACAGAAGAGATAATCAAGGAGAAAAGTATGACCGACAGTGTCAAAGGCTATAGAGAAGTCAACAAAGAAGAGGACTGAGAAAAGGTCATTGGATTTAGCAATTAAGAGATCATTGGTAGTAAGGGCACCTGGACAGGCAAATCAAAAACCAATTGGAAATTAAACAATATGATTCTCCAAAACCAATTAGTCAAAGAAGAAATCATAGAAACAATCAACAATTTCATTGAAGAGAATGACAATGATGAGACATCCTACCAAACTCTGTGGGATGTAGCCAAGGCAGTACTCAGGGGAAAATTTATATCCTTGAGTGCATATATTAACAAATTAAGGAGGGCAGAGATTAATGAATTGGGTGTGCAACTCAAAAAACTAGAAAGCGAGCAAATTAAAAATCCCCAGATGAAAACTAAATTAGAAATACTAAAAATCAAGGGAGAAATTAATAAAATCAAAAGTAAAAGAACTATCGAATTAATAAATAAGACTAGAAGCTGGTATTTTGAAAAAACAGATAAAATAGACAAAGTACTGGTCAATCTAATAAAAAAAAAGGAAAGAAGAAAACCAAATTGACAATATCAAAGATGAAAAGGGAGACCTCACCTCTAATGAAGGGGAAATTAAGGCAATCATTAAAAACTATTTCGCCCAATTATATGGCAACAAATAGAACAATTTAGGAGATATGGATGAATATTTACAAAAATATAAATTGCCTAGATTAACAGCAGAAGAAATAGAATACCTAAATAATCCCATATCAGAAAGAGAAATTGAACAAGCCATCAAAGAACTCCCTAAGAAAAAACACCAGGACCTGATGGATTCACAAGTGAATTCTATCAGACATTCAAAGAGCAACTAATCCCAATACTATACAAATTATTTGACATGATAAGCAAAGAAGGAGTCCTACCAAATTCCTTTTATGACACAAATATGGTACTGATTCCAAAGCCAGGGAGATCAAAAACAGAGAAAGAAAACTATAGACCAATCTCCCTAATGAACATAGATGCAAAAATCTTAAATAGAATACTAGCAAAGAGACTCCAGCAAGTAATTAAGAAGATCATCCACCATGATCAGGTGGGATTTATACCAGGAATGCAAGGATGGTTCAACATTAGGAAAACCATCCACATAATTGACCATATCAACAGTCTAACAAACAAAAATCACATGGTTATCTCAATAGATGCTGAAAAAGCCTTTGACAAAATACAGCATCCATTTCTATTGAAAACACTGAAAAGTATAGGAAAGAAGGACCTTTCCTAAAAATAATAAACAATATATACCTAAAACCATCAACAAGCATCATATGCAATGGGGATAAATTAGAAGTCTTCCTAATAAGATCAGGAGTGAAACAAGGTTGCCCATTATCACCTGTACTATTCAACATAGTACTAGAAACACTAGCAGTAGCAATTAGAGAAGAAAAAGAAATTGAAGGTATCAAAACAGGCAATGAGGAGACTAAGCTATCACTCTTTGCAGATGATATGATGGTCTACTTAAAAAATCCTAGAGAATCAACTAAGAAGCTTGTAGAAATAATCAACAACTTTAGCAAAGTTGCAGGATACAAAATAAATGCATATAAATCATCAGCATTTCTATACATTTCCAACACACTAGAGCAGCAAGAGGTAGAAAGAGAAACACCATTTAAAATCACCCTAGATAATATAAAATACTTGGGAATCTATCTACCAAAACAAACACAGCAATTATATGAAAACAACTACAAAACACTTTCCAAACAAATAAAACTGGATCTCAACAATTGGAAAGCCAATGACTGCTCATGGGTAGGACGAGCTAACATAATAAAAATGACCACTCTACCCAAATTAATTTACCTATTTAGCGCCATACCTATCAAATTACCAAAAAACTCCTTTACTGAATTAGGAAAAACTATAACAAATTTCATTTGGAATAACAAAAGATCAAGAATATCAAGGGAAATAATGAAGAAAAATGTGAAGGAAGGTGGCCTAGCAGTACCAGATATTAAACTATACTATAAAGCATCAGTCATCAAAACAATATGGTACTGGCTAAGAGATAGAAGGGAGGATCAGTGGAATAGACTTGGGGTTAATGACATCAGCAAGACAGTGTATAATATACCCAAAGAGCTAAACTTTTGGGACAAAAATCCACTATTTGACAAAAACTGCTGGGAAAATTGGAAAACAATATGGGAGAGATTAGGTTTAGATCAACATCTCACACCCTACACCAAGATAAATTCAGAATGGGTGAATGACTTGAATATAAAGAGGGAAACTATAAATAAGTGAACACAAAATAGTATACCTGTCACATCTCTGGGAAAGGAAAGATTTTAAAATCAAGCAAGAGTTAGAGAAAATTACAAAAGGTAAATTAAATGATTTTGATTATATTAAGCTAAAAAGCTTTTGTACAAACAAAAACAATGTAGTCAAAATCAGAAGGGAAACAACAAAGTGGGAAAAAATATTTATAACAAAAAACTCTGACAGGGGTCTAATTACTCAAATATACAAGGAGTTAAAGCAATTGTATAAAAAAGCAAGCCATTCCCCAATTGAAAAATGGGCAAGAGACATGAATAGCCAATTTTCAGGCAAAGAAATCAAAAGTATCAATAAGCACATGAGAAAGTGTTCTAAATCTCTAATAATTAGAGAAATGCAAATCAAAACAACTCTGAGGTATCACCTCACACCTAGCAGATTGGCTAAAATGAAAGAAGGGGAGAGTAACGAATGTTGGAGGGGATGTGGCAAAATTGGGACATTAATGCATTGCTGGTGGAGTTGTGGACTGATTCAACCATTCTGGCTGGCAATTTGGAACTATGTTCAAAGGGCTATAAAAGACTGCCTGCCCTTTGATCCAGCCATACCATTGTTGGGTTTGTACCCCAAAGAGATCATAAACAAACAGACTTGTACAAAAATATTTATAGCCGCGCTTTTTGTGGTGGCAAAGAACTGGAAAAGGAGAGTATGTCCTGCAATTGGTGAATGGCTGAACGAATTGTCGTGTATGCTGGTGATAGAATACTACTGTGCTCAAAGGAATAATAAACTGGAGGAATTCCATGTGAACTGGAAAGACCTCCAGGAACTGATGCAGAGTGAAAGGAGCAGAGCCAGAAGAACATTGTACACAGAGACTGATATACTATGGTAAAATCGAATGTAATGGACTTCTGTACCAGCAGAAAGCAATGACATAGGACAGTTCTGTGGGATTTATGGTAAAGAATGCTACCCACATTCAGAGGAAGGACTGCAGGAGAGGAAACATATAAGAAAAACAACTGCTTGAACGCATGGGATGAGGTGGACATGATTGGGGATGTAGACTCGAAACTACCACACCAATGCAACTATCAACAATTTGGAAATAGGTCTTGATCAATGACACATGTTAAAACCAGTGGAAATGTGCATCAGCCATGAGTGGGGGGAGAGCGGGGGGTGAAGAGGAAAGTAGGAGCATGAATCAGGTAACCATGTTAAAAATGAATATTAATAAATGTTTAAAAAAAACTAAAAAAAAGAGCGATCATTGGTAACTTTAGAAAGAACAGTTTCAGTTCAATAGTGAGTTCAGAAGTATATGAGTTTAAATTATATAGAGTTAAGAAGAAGAGCGTGAGAGGAAAGGAAATAGAAAGGAAAAGAAAGGAAAGGTTATTGTAGATAACTTCAAATTTAGTCACAAAAGGTAGGAGATATGGAACAATGGGATAGAAAGATCAATTTAGTTTTCTAAGAATGGGGAAGGCTTCCTTTATCAACAGATGAACACTCTTCTGCAATTTATAATCTTAGTCAATAAACATTTATTAAGCACATACTGTGTGTCAGGCACTACATTAAGCACTGGGTAAAAGAAAGGCAAAAAACTCCCTTCTTTCATGGAGCTCACAGTCTAATGAGGGAGATTGTACAAACAAGCTATATACAGGATAAATTGGAAATAATCAACAAAGGGAAGGCACTATAATTGAGGGAGATTGGGAAAGGCTTCCTGTAGAAGGTAGAATTTCAGCTGGGATGCTAGCTAAAGGAAGCCAGGAAAGCCACAGAGCAGAGATGAGGAGGGAGAGCACTACAGGCATGGGGGACAGCTGGTGAAAATGCTTGGAACTAAGAGCTAAAGAATGTCTTGTTCCAGGAACAACACAAAAGCCATTGTTGCTGGGTTGCAGAATATATGAGGGATTGTAAGGAATAAGAAGATCAAAAAGGTTGTAAAATTGCACAAATAAAATCTATATCAGATTTCTTACTGTTTTGAAGTGGGGAAGGTGGAAGGGAGGGAGAGAATTTGGAACTCAAAATTCAAAAAAAAGAATGTTTAAAAAATTATAAATAATTTTTAAAAAGATTGGAAAGGTTTTGATGGGAGAGGGAGTAGAAGACAAAGGGCTTTGCATGGCAGAGAGTTTTGGTTTTTTTTAAACCCTTGTACTTTTCGGTGTATTGTCTCATAGGTGGAAGAGTGGTAAGGGTGGGCAATGGGGGTCAAGTGACTTGCCCAGGGTCACACAGCTGGGAAGTGGCTGAGGCCGGGTTTGAACCTAGGACCTCCTGTCTCTAGGCCTGACTCTCACTCCACTGAGCTACCCAGCTGCCCTGCCAGAGAGTTTTATATTTGATTCTAGAGGTAAGAGGGAACCACTGGACTTTGCTTAATAGGGGAGGTGACATAGTCAAATATGTGCTTTAGGGAGGTTATTCTGAGAGTTGAGTGAGGAGGGATGGACTGCAATTGAGTGAGACTTGTGAAAGAAGACTAACAACAAGGGGTTATTGCAATAGACCTGAGGTAGTGGTGGGGGCCTACCAAGATGGTAATAGTGTCATAAGAGAGGAGGAAATGTCTTTGAGAGTTGTTTCCAAGGAAAATCATCTTAAAGTTTTCTGCCCAGTTCCTTTTCCAGTCTGTGCTGTTTCAGTTCCCACACAGTAGAATGGGATAGAGACAAAACTTGAACCTAAATCCTGAATCCTGGTCATCTCTCTATGCCACAATACCAAAGTGCTTCACAGGGCAAGTCACACAGACACTAATGAAAGAGGGGAAATATTTCTTGCTTTTCAGGTAAGTAATACATGCGTGGTTCAGACTAGCAACAAGGAATTTAGTGATAAAATGTGTATGTGTACATACATATATGTGGCATAAAATGATATAATATATATATATAACATACACATAAATAAAGTGTCATACTTGTGCTAAATGCTAAAATGATGTAACATCTGAAATGTATTCTTTTTAAAGGTTTTTGCAGCTTCTACTACATATAAGCACTACTTTGTTATCATTTTGAACTTGATAATTCTTGATTGTAAGTAAGGTAAGAAGAATTGGGAATCAAATTCTATCTCCCCACATTTTCTTCTAGATGTTAGTTATACAGTCCCAGTTATTGCATAACAAATAAACAAAAGGTTTACATCTTAAGGTTATAAAATACATTAGTATACGTTAAAAAAGTCATTAAAGGGACATACCTTAAAAAATAAATGTAAGATGCCTTCTTCTCCTCCATAAATTAGTCCAGAAGCAACTACATAGGTCGCAAATTTTTTGTTCTATTGGATAAAATACAAAAAGTTATAATATTATAACCTAATATTCAGATTCAATAGTGCAAAAAATTGGTACTTTAGAAGGTGACACAGCTCTATTAAGATACAAACTATGAATTAAGGTAAAATAAAGTACATTAACAAAATGCTTAGAGAAAGGAAGACAGGAAAAAAGAGGGAAGAAGTTAATGATAATAATAACCTACATTTATATACTGTTTTATTAAAAAAGCATTTGGTTACAAGGTGTTTTGCACGTGCAATTTCATTTGATCCTGATAACAATCTTTATTTTTTTCCCCAATTAAAATTTTTTTTCAGTTACATATAGAAACAATTTTTGACAATTGTTTTCTGATATTTTACAATTCAGATTTTCACCCTCCCTACCCCACCCTGCTCCCAGGCACTGAATAGTCTGATATAGGCTATACCTGTACTTTCATGTAATATATATTTTCATATTGCTCATGTCATGATAGAAGACACATATCACAAATCTAATAGAAATCTCACAAAAGAAATAAAGTGGAAGAGGTTATGCTTTGATCTCTACTCAGACTCCAATAGTTCCTTTTTTGGCTGTGGAGAGCATTTTCATCACGACTCCCTTGTGGTTATCTTGGAGACTTGATTTGCTGATAATGGTTTAGTCTTTCACAGCTGATCATTGTATAATATTTGTGTTACTGTATAAATTGTTCTCCTGGTCGCTGCTCACTTTACTCTGCATCATTTCATTAAACCTTTCCAATTGTTTTTTTTAACTCACCCTATTCATTGTTTCTTGTGGCACAGTAGTATTCCATTGCAACCATATACCACAATTTGTTCATTCATTCCCCAAGCGATGAACAACCCCTCAGTTTCCATTTCTTTACTACCACAAAAATAGCTGTTAAAAATATTTTGGTAAAGGTAGATCCTTTTCCCTTATCTCCAATTTGTTTGGGATATAGACCCAGTAGTAGTATTGCTGAGTCAAAGGGTATGCAAAGTTTTGTGGCCCTTTAAGCCTGGTTACATATTACACTCCAAAATGGCTGTATCAGTTCACAGTTCCACCAAAAGTGTATTAGTGTCCCAATTTTCTCACATCCCCTCTAATATTTATTGTTTTCCCTTTTGGTCTAGCCAATCTGATAGATATAAGGCGGAATCTCAGAGTTGTTTTAATTTGCATTTCTATAATCAAGAGTGATTTGGTGCATTTTTTCATATAACTATGTATAGTTTTAATTTCTTCCTCTGAGAACTGCCTGTTCATATCCTTTGACCATTTTTCATTTGTATTGTTATAAACTTGACTCAGTTTTCTCTGTATTTGAGAAATGAGACCACTGTCAGAGAAGCTTGCTATAATTTTCCCCCAAAATTTGATGTTTTCCTTTTAATCTTGGTTGCATTCATTTTGCTTGTGCAAAATCTTTTTAATCAAAATTATCCATTTCATTTTTTGTAACGTTCTCTATTGTCTATGTATTGTTTGGTCATAAATACTTCCCTTATTCATAAGTCTGACAGGTAAACTTTCCATGTTCCGCTAATTTGATTATGGTGTTACCCTTTATTTCTAGATCAAGTATACATTTTGACTTTATCCTGGTATGAGATGTTGATCCATGCCTTAGTCTCTGCCAGTTTTCTCAGTTTTCTCAAAAAACTTTCCAGTTTTCTCAGAAGTTTTTTCAAATAGTGAGTTCTTTCCCCCAAATCTTGGATCTTTGGGTTTATTGAACACAAAGTTGCTAATGGATATCAACTGCCATGTGTTGATTAGTCAATCTATTCCATTGACCCACCACTCTTTTTCTTAGCCAGTATCAGATTGTTTTTATGATTAACATTTTATAGTATAGTTTGAGGTATGGCCAGGCTTCCTTCCTTCATATTTTTTTTTTATGAATTCCCTTGATATTCTTGGTCTTTTGTGTTTCCAGGTGAACTTTGTTATTATTTCTTCTACAATCATTGTCAGGAACATTTAATAAACAGTAATTATTGGCATAGTTGTGAATTGAAAGAGTCCATCCAATTCTAGTGGTGCCTAACTTACTTAGTACTTCTAAGTACTAGTTTAGGCATTGTGGGAATCTGGTTTAAGCACTTCCAAGCCAACCTGCTACAGTGCAACATAGAACTGAATTTATTACTATGGATTTAACAAAATATAAAAATATATTTTAAGTAGTATTCATTTACTTATTTTTTTAAAACCCTTACCTTTTGTCTTGGAATCAATACTATCTACTGGTTCCGAGGCAGAAGAGTGGTAAGGGCTAGGCAATGGGGGTTAAGTGACTTGTCCAGGGTCACACAGAAAGTGTCTGAGGCCAGATTTAAACCCAGGACCTCCCATCTCTGGGCCTGACTCTCAATCCACTGAACCACCTAGCTGCCCTCTAATTATTTTTTAAACCCTTACCTTCTGTGTTAGAATCAGTATTAAATATATATACCAATAATATTGGTAAACCAATATTAAATATTGGTTCTAGGACAGAATTGCAGGAAGGGTTAGGCAATTGGGGTTCAGTAACTTGTCCAGGGCCACACAGCTAAGAAGTGTCTGAGTTTACATTTGAACCCAGAGCATTTGAACCAGGTCTGCCTTCTCTCCCTTCTACCTACCCTGTCCCACTTTCCCACACTGAGAAAGTGAGAAAAACAAAACCCATTGCAAATATGTATAGTAAAACAAGTTCCTATATTGGTAATGTTTAAAAAAAAGTTTTAATTTTCATTTTAAATTCATCATTTATCTAGAGGTGGAGAGTGAAGGGTTTCAGTAATGACAAATCATGAGGGTATTAAAGATGTATTCAAAAGCTGATGCCAATGAGCAAAGTGTTCATGGATCAGACTTATCTGTGTATATATATGTATATATATTTTCCCCCCCTTTTAAAAGCCTTACATTCCATCTTGGAATCAATACTGTGTATTGGTTCCAAGGCAGAAGAATGGTAAGGACGTAAGGACTAGGCAATGGGGGTTAAGTGACTTGCCCAGGGTCACATAGCTGGGAAGTGTCTGAAGCCAGATTTGAACCTAGGACCTCCTGTCTCTAGGCCTGGCTCTCAATCCACAGAGCTACCCAGCTGCCCCCTCTGGATATATTTCTAATATTTCACATGGTTGAAAAATAGTAAATCTTTTTATTGCATTGGGGTAAAAATTTGTTGGGCTTAGAAATTGTACTTTCAAAGAAATGAAGCTGCAGCTGGCAGACAGGCTGAAAAGGTCTTTTTGAATCTCTAAGGCCTACCTTTACAATCTGAATAAATTTTGACCAGGGTTCCAGGAAGAGGAAGGTTTGACTTAAGTCAGGAAGGATTTACAAATAAGCTTCTTCCTTGCCACCTGGCTGAACTATTGTTTTACCATCTGTTTCATTATCTTTGTAACTGGATTTGTAATATTATGTAAAAACTTCTGGTGTTTCCTTTGTTTGAAGGATACCCTGAAACTCCCAAAGATGTGAAAGATAAAATAACCTGGTCAGAAACAAGCTCTCTTTCTCTCTCTCAGACTTGTCTCCCAAACACCACACTGCATCTTTCTCTGTGTCTCTTGTCTCTTATTTTCTCTATGTGTTTCCATCCCCAGTCTTAAACCCCTTTCCCAATCGTTTTCCCAGTCTTTGGCTTCCCTCCTTGGTGATTAGAATCCATGCAGGATTTTTGGAGGGGCTGAACCTCTTTGGATAGAATGTTTCATCATGAATCCTTTGGCATTGTGGTTGATCATTGTGTGGATCAGCATTCTTAAGTCTTTCAAAGTTGCTTGTCTTTATAATTTTGTTGTAACTATAAATTGTTCTCCTAAATTCTACCCATTTCACTTTGCATCAGTTCATACAAGTCTTCCTAGATATTTCTGAAACTCCATCATTTCTTACAGCATAATATTATATCATATTCACATACCTTAATTTATTCAGCCATTCTCTAACTGATGGACTTTCCTTCAGTTTTCAATTCTTTGTCACAATGAAAAGAGTGTAATAAATATTTCTGGAAATTTAGGTCCTTTTTGAAGAATCAATTTGTTTATAATTTCCAAAATTTCATTAATTATTCAGGAGACTCCATGTCTTGCATCTTCCCATGACTTTTTAAAAAAAAGGTTTTTTAATGACCAATCATTCATTCTTTATTCACAGCTCAATCATGTCTATCAAGTGGAAAAGAAACCATCTCATGATATATCAAAGAAGATTATTAAAGTATAAGATTCCATGAAGATAAAGATAGACCTTCTTAGGGGGCAGCTGGGTATCTCAGTGGATTGAGAGTCAGACCTAGAGACAAGAGGTCCTGGGTTCAAATTTGGCTTCAGATGCTTCTCAACTGTATGACCCTGGGCAAGTCACTTAACCTCCATTGCCTAGCCCTTATCGCTCTCTTCTACCTTGGAACCAATATATAGTATTGATTCTAAGACAGAAGGTAAGGGTTTAAAAAAAAAGATTTCCCCTTTTTAAACTTTGGATCTCCCTTAGTATCCAGCCCTGTGCTTTGCACAGAGCAGACACTTAATAAATATTGGTTTAATTGAATTGAAATGGATATTTCCCATATTTAGTGAGAAAAAAGGAAATTCAAATCTTTTGCCATAGCCAGATGGCAAGTTCAAGATCCATGTGTAAGGGAACCAGGTCTGTTTCTGGCTTGGATGAATTTCAAGTGATTCTCTGGTGATTTTATTCAGGTCTTCTGCCTCTTTGTCCCTTTCTCTCTCAGCAACTGAGTATCAAGCAATCTCATCCTATTTCCATGATCCTTCCCCTCCTCTCAAGATCTGGGAGGGTAAGTTAGATACTTATAATGGATATGGAATTGTCTCCAGGAAATGGACAGAAGAGGGTGGGAACAAAGCAGCTTTGAGTCTTTGGCCTGTTTCAGGCTTGCATTCATGCCTTCTTCAGAGGAAATGTGACTGAGTTTGGGGAGAACTGAGGGAGAGGGAGACAGGAAAATGGAGCCAGTGAAATTAGCTCCCTGTACCTCTTATTGAGGTGTGGGCACATCAGTGGAGAACTAAATGGGAAATGAGATCAAGAGACTCTGAGGCTAGATGAATGTGAGCCTGACAGCATTATCTTTCCCAGTTCATTTTGGAGGACAGAAATGGGTTTATGTTGGAAAGAGAGAGTCCAGGGCTTTTGATTCCAGCTTATCTGCAAACACTAGGTCACCTAACATCAGGGCTCGTCTGTACCCCTAGAAGGAAGGGACTAAATGCTGCTCAAGGGAGGCAACCTGGGCCTCATTAATCCTGGCTGCTGTTGGACAAGTGTAAGAGTTTAAATTTAGGTTTTATGCTAAATATGAGAGTTATAAAGTAATATTATAGTCATTGATTTAAAAATATTAGAGCTTAGGGGGCAGCTGGGTAGCTCAGTGGAGTGAGAGTCAGGCCTAGAAACAGGAGGTCCTAGGTTCAAACCCAGCCTCAGCCACTTCCTAGCTGTGTGACCCTGGGCAAGTCACTTGACCCCCATTGCCCACCCTTACCAATCTTCCACCTATGAGACAATACACCGAAGTACAAGGGTTTAAAAAAATATATATTAGAGCTTAAGTCAAAATGCCTTTTAGCAGCTTTATTTACAAAGAGGTGGAAAGAATGAAAGTGTAAATGTAGATAAAGAGACAGATTCCTAACAAGCCTACCAGCTCTTCTCTGGGTGAAGTCTGGCTCAGCCCAGGCAGGGGCTTCCCCAAGACTCTGTCTCCATGTGGATTTCCTGGTAATCTTCAGCCAGAAGTTCTGGTGGTATCTTCAGCCAGGGTTCCAACAATACAGCCTCCTCCATAGCCAAGGTAGGAATCTCAGCCAGCAAGTCAATACAGGATCCAGGGAAAAGTCTTCTTCAAGCCAGGAAAGGAATCTCTAGAACCAGTCTCTCCAAATACCAGGAAGGGAAATGAATGCTAGATCATTCTGGTCTCTTCTTTTATGCTTCTTTTATCATGTCACTTCCTGTGAATTCCCGTCACTCCCCCTTCTTCACAAAAACCAATGGCAGTCTTTCAATTTGCCTATCACTGCCCAAGGAGGAGGGGCAGTGGCCTTTGGAGGTGTCAGCTTACTCTAGTTAAGTGACTTGTGAACTCTCATACTTAATGGTAAGTAGGGGTGCTTTGAGTTCTTGATTTGATTAGTTAAAAATAAACAAGGGGAGAGTTAATCCTGTCATCACACAAGTAGTGCCACCACCACTCCAACATTGACATGAGTGCCAGTGGTGATGAAAAGGATGGCCAGGAAGAGGACCTGTCAAGAAGTCATGCTGACCAGGTAAAAGTCCCCTTTGGAGATTGTCTTGCTTGTCCTTTGTGAAAAGTAGAAGGCAGCAAGGCCCAGGGGCCATGGAGCAGAGAGCATGGAGAAGACAGTGAGGCCAAGATGGTCCCAGAGTGGTAGGTAAGGAAAACATCTTTACTCTCACTGGTACTGGAAGAATCACTCTTATCATTATCTTCTTCCTCAACTGTCATGCAGTGCCTGTCCATTCACTGCATGACTCTTGTTTTTTCTTCTCATAAGGTGACCACAAGTGGTCAACTCAACATCCTGTGGATCTTCTTCTCTTTCTCCTGATATTGTAAAAATACCAACAGTACAAATGAACTGTCTTCCAGGTTCTTCTCCTTCTTCCTACCTAGTCTTCATTTCTTTAGGTAGATCATTACCCATCTTCTACTTCCTAAAGGTGTTTGTTGGGGTTTGGTAAAGTCATTCAAATAAGTAATTCAAATCAGCTATGACTTTTGATCACATCTGTACAAATATAGTGACTACAAGAATGAAGCATCCCTCTATAATGAAGTTTTTAACTAAAGAGAAGAAATTCTGCCATTAGATACTATAACCTATCTGTGCTAAATGGTTATATATTTAATAGGTAGTTGTTATTCTTTTGATGTGTGTGTGTGTGTGTATGTGTATGTGTTTGTATGTGTGTGAAGTCACTGTAACTTTTAAATAAGCTCTCTGCTTGCTGGTTAAAGTTCCTTTTTTCCTGCTATCTGAATTCCTAAATTCTCTGAGAAGCCATTTCAAAGTTCACTAAAGTAACAGTTGCCATCTCCAAGGTTATTCCCTAAGATAGTAGTGAGAAATTGTACTGAGCAGGCTGTCTGTCCTGAAATAACAATTGACTCCCAACATTTCTGAATGTGTGCCAAAGGATAGGTAGCCTAATAATACAACTATTTATCTCCCATAGTTAGAGGCAGAAAAACAGTTAACAAATAAGGGATAGAGAGGATCATTGGCAATAAGGCGGACAATTTAATTACATGAAATTGAAAAGATTTTGCACAAAATTAAAATTGTTAGAATTAGAAGAGAAACAATTAAGTGGGGAAAAAATCTTTACCAGTAAATTTCTCTGATAAAAATCTTAAATCCAAATTATGCCCAAAGGGCTTTAAAAGAATGCATACCTTTTGATCCAGCAATACCACTACTAGGTCTATATCCCAAAAAGATTAAAAAAAAATAGGAAAGGACTTATTTATACAAAAATATTTATAGCTGCTCTTTTTGTGATGGCAAAGAATTGGAAACTAAAAGGAAGTCCCTCAATTGGGGAAAGGCTGAACAAATTGTGGTATATGATGGTAATGGAATGCTATCATGCTATAAGGAATGATGAATAGGATGATTTCAGAAAGAAATGGAAAGACCCACATGAATTGGTACACAGTGAAATAAACAGAACCAGGATAACTTTATACACAATTACTGAAATATTGTGTTTTTTGCTACTTTTCTACTAAACAGCAATACAATGAGGGACATATGAAAAAGAATGCCATCCACATTTAGAGAAAGAGCTGTTGGAATAGAAATGCCAATGAAAACATGATTTTTCATTTGTTTATTTGGGTAAATGATTGGAAGTTTTAGTTTTATAGGATTATTCTCTTACAAATATGAATAATATGGAAATATGTTTTGAGTGATTTTATATATACATAACCCAGTAGAATTGTTTGTCAGCTCTGGGTGGGGGAGTAAAAAGGAGAGGGAGACAACATGAATCATGTAACTTTGGAAAACTGTGTAAATTTGTTATTGGAATAAAATGAAGGTAAAAAAAATGTTTAAATCTGATATATATATAGATATATACAGATATATACAGATATATCTATGTCTATCTATCTATCTATATGATATATATGATATATAATTGATACAAATATATAAGAACAAGAATCATTCCCTAAAAGATATACAAAGGATATTGGCAAGCAGCTTTCAAAAAAAAGAAATTAATACAATTAACAATCATAGAAAAATACTCCAAATTGTTAATAATAAAATAAATGCAAATAAAAACACTTTTTGAGGTTCTATTTCATGTCCAACAGATTGGCAAGGATGAAAAGAAAGGAAAATTACAATTGTTTATGAGATATAAGAAGAAAGGAACACTAATGCAATACTTTATTTATTTTTAAGAAAACCTTATCTATCATCTTAGAATGAATACTATTTATTGGTTCTAAGGCAGAAGAGTGGTAAGGGCTAGGTAATGTGGGTCAAGTGACTTGCCCAGGATCATACAGTTAGGAAGTGTCTGAGGTCATATTTGAACACAGGACCACCCATCTCTAGGCCTGGCTCTCAATCCAGTGAGCCGCCCAGCAGCCCCCTAACTAATACAGCATTAAAAAATTAAATAAATAAGTAAATCCATTCATTCATTTATTTATTTAATTAGTTTAGAAGATTTTTCAATGGCTACATGATTCATGCTCTTTCCCTCTCCTCCTCCCTTCTCCCCACCTCCTGGAGCCAACAAGCAATTCCACTGGGTTTTAAATGTATCATGGTTCAAAACCTATTGCTATATTATTAATATTTGTAATAGAGTGATCATTTGTGTTACTGAAAATTTTGGGGTCTTGAACTACATTTCCCATGAGCCCACTGGCTTCTTGTCATTACACACTGATGTAGACAGGGGGATAAAATAGAGGGGCTAGCATTCCTAGCCCTCCTTCCTTCCTATGGTGGCATGGTGGAGCAGGGAATGGCAGGCTGTTTGAATAGCCTAAGCTAGCATGTCACATGGCTTTATTTTCTAGAGATAACTAATAAATCTTACAAAACCATAATATTTTTAAAGTTATTATATATTAATTTTATTTTTTACACATTTAAAGGAGGCTTAAAAGCTGACAGAAGAAAATCGTTCCTTAAAAATTAGATTTGGGAGAATAGAAGCTAATGACTTCACAGGCCATCAAGAAACAATAAAACAAAATCAAAAGAATGAAAAAAGAGAAGAAAATGTGACATATTTCACTGAAAAAACAACAGACCTGGAAAATAGACCCAGGAGCACCAATTTAAGAATTATTGGACTACCTGAAAGCCATGATCAAAAAAACAAAAAATCCTAGACATCGTAATACATATCCTAGATATTCTTGAACAAGAGAATAAAATAGAAATTGAAAGAATCCAAAGACCAGAAAGAAATCCTCAAATGACAACTTCCAGGAATATAATAGCTAAATTCAAGGGGCTCCCCCACCATAAGCCAAGGAGAAACTACTGCAAGTAGCCAGAAAGAAACAATTCAAATACCATGAAACCACAATCAGGATCACATAGGTCTTAGCAGCTTCCACATTAAAGGATCAGAAGGCATGAAAATATGATATTCTGGAAGGTAAATGATCTAGGTTTACAATCCAGAGTCACCTATCCAGCAAAAAAAAAATTCTTTCAGAGGAAAAAATAGTCATTCAATAAAATAAAAGATTTCCAAACATTTCTGTAGAAAAGACTAGCTCCAAACAGAAAATCTGAAGTACAAACACAAGTCCCAAGAGAAGCCTAAAAAGGTAAATAAGAAAGAGAACATTTCAGGGATTCAATAAGGTCAAACTGTATGTATTCTTACATGGAAAGAGGATGTTGTAATTCTTTAAAATTCTTTTTAGCAGTAGATCAGTTAGAAGGAGTAAACTTAGATAGAGGGTGTGGAAATAAGCTGATTAGGATGATATGATATGCAAAAATAAAAATCAAGGGGTGAAAAAGAAGATTGCACTGAGAGAAAAATGAAGGGAGAGATGGAATGGGGTAAATTATCTAACCTAAAGAGGCATGAAAAACTATTATACTGGAGAGGAGGATGAGGGTGGTGATGGGCAATGCTTAAACTTTACTCTTATCATAACTGACTCAGACAGCAAATAACAACCATACTCATTGGGGTATAGCATCCTATTTTACCCTAAAGAGAATTAAGAGGAGATAAGACAAGGAAAGGGGAATAGTACTAGGACAGAGGGAGAATGGAGGGGGGTAAAAAGCAAAACACTAGTGAGGAGGAAGAGAGTGAAAGGAAAGAGTATCAAAAGGAGAAAATAAGATGGAGGGGAATGCTCAATTGGTAATCATAACTGTGAATGTGAATGGCATGAACTCACCCATAAAATGGAAACAGATAGTAGAGTGGATTAAAAACCAGGATCCTACTATATGTTGTTTACAAGAAACACATTTGATGCAGGGTGACACACACAGAGTAAAGGTAAGGGGCTGAAGCAGAATTTATTGTGCTCAATCTAAAGTAAAAAAAGTAGGAGTAGCAATCATGATCTCAGACAAAGATAAAGCAAAATTAGATGTGATTAAAAGCAATAAGGAAGGAAATTACAACTTATTTTAAAAGGTCTCATAAACAATGAAGTATTATCAATACTAAACATATATGCACCAAATGGTGCATAGCTTCTAAATTTTTAAATGAACTTCAGGAAGAAATAGACAGTAAAACTATACTAATCGGGGGAACCTCAACTTCCCCTTTTCAGATCTAAATAAATCAAACTGAAAAATAAACAAGAAGTAAAGGAATGAAATCTTAGAAAAGGAAAACAATTCTGAAAAAATTAAGGACTCTGATCAATATGACAATCAATCATGATTTTAGAAAATTGATAATGAAGAATGCTTTTTTTCCACCTTTTGGCAGAAGGGTGATGGACGAGAAGTACAGAAGGTGACATACATTTTCAGTTGCATACAGTCAGTATATATTTTTATTTGACTAAATTTAATTGGTAGAAGAGAGAGCTTTTTTTTTTGGGTGGGGAGAAAGAGAAGAAGAGATAGTAATGCATATCTCCCTCAAAAAGAGTGTTAAGTAATCTTTTTAAAAAATACATAAAAGAAAGTAGAAGGAAAACTCAGAAGGAGACACAGAAGGGGGCAGTGTTGGTACTACCACACTAAATTTACTATATACTTTAAAAAACAAACTGTGCAAAATGTAAAAGTTAAAAATGTCAAAGGCCGATATTATGAGGGAAAATAATAATTTAATTAAAGCCATGTTAAAAATTATATATGGGGGGCAGCTGGGTAGCTCAGTGGAGTGAGAGTCAGGCCTAGAGACAGGAGGTCCTAGGTTCAAACCCGGCCTCAGCCACTTCCCAGCTGTGTGACCCTGGGCAAGTCACTTGACCCCCATTGCCCACCCTTACCAATCTTCCACCTATGGGACAATGCACCGAAGTACAAGGGTTTAAAAAAAAAATTATATATGACCACGCCTGACTATTTTTAAAAATGCTGCCCATCCGACTCTCCACCCATTTTCCTTAGTCTCGTACGCCAGAGAGAGCGAGCCTCAGCCCCACCCCTAAATTTAAGTCAAGCTCTATATTGGTTCCCGTTGTCTGATGTAATCATGTCAGAAACTGGAAACCCATTGGATCACAGAAGATATAGTCCCAAAAGTCCCACATGTCCACAGGAAATTAAATGGGACCTCCCTGAATTCCAAGCAACACAATAATAAAAATTCATTGTTTCACATACAGTTCTCTTCTTCTTTGTTCACATTTGGTGATATTTATAAAGTTAAAATAAACAATAATAATATAACATAATAATCACAATAATAATAAAACATTATATCTATAGGTAAAACATATTGATCTTGAAGTTGGGATAATAAGATGATACAACTTAAGGATCATAGGAATCCCAGGATAAAAAAAGTCAAAAACCTTACATACCATAAAGCAAGAAATAATGAAAAAAATTCCTAGAATTTCTGAACACAAAAAAATAAAATGTTGATAGAAAAACCTGCAGATTGACTCCAGAAAACAAACAGTCCTGTGTTACAAACATTCCAATGACAAACAATAAATTCTGTAAAGTTACCAGGAGAAATAGATGTTGCTCCTATCCTCGAGGGTGTGATATGGATGAGGAGCCAGCAAAGAAGACTAAGGAGGAGCAGAAGACAGGAGGGAGGAAAACCAGTAATATCATGGAAAACTTAGAAGGACAGAATATCCAAGAGGAAAGATAGTCAATAGTGGTCAAATGCAATATAGATCAAGAAGGATGAAGACTGAGAGAAGACTGTAAGATTTAGCAATTAAGAGATCACTGCAAACTCTTGATATGATTCTATGATTTCTTGAGTGTCTAGAGAACTGTCTTTCATTGGATAATACTGGTTCATTTTCTTTCATGTTATAATAGTTGTTTAGAGTGCTCTACTTTCTTTCTGAGGTGTTATTCATTATTCCTTGTTTGCTAGTTTATCTGCTTATAGTAGGTTTTAATTAAAGCTCTCTCTGGATTTTTCATCTTTCATAGTTTCTTTTCTCTTGCATTCCCCTTTCACTTGCCTCTTGATTCTCTTTATTTTTTGATCCTATGACAAAAGATTCTGGCTCAGGCTTCTTATAGCCACTGTACTAGGAAAAGCACTTCCCCAGTCTCTTTCTTAAATTTCCAGATATTATTTCTGGAAACTTGAAGGTCATACTACCTGCTAAAGTTTATAAAAATCAAGGAAGAGGAATACAACTTCGGCTTTAACTTTGACTCTCTGACCTCCTGGTGTTGATATCTGGCTCACTGACTTTGTATACAGTGTAAGAATAAGGAGAATAAAATGTTAAAAAATAAATATGTTAAAAAACAGCAATTTACAAGCCTTTAAATCTCAATGGCTATCCCAATATGAAATTATGTTGTTAGGCAATGAGAACATAACCTTGAAACGTTGCAAAGAGCTTAACCCAGCCACCATGATCCCAAATCTGCCAATGAAAGGAGAACCAGTGCACAGCTGCAAAGACATTTTAGAACTAATGCAAAAGACTAGGGAGGATCTGACAGACACTCCCCTAGAAATCGCAGGCCTAAACATGTACACAGATGGTTCTTCATACATGTTTAAAGGGGAATGATACATGGGAGCAGGTGTTGTAACTCAAACAGATACACTATGGTATGCATCCTTGCCATAAACTATGAGTGCACAAGGGACAGAAATCTTAAGTCTAACAATAGCTCTTCAAATTGGGAAAGGCAAACAAATAAACATTTTCACAGATTGCAGATATGCTTTTACAGTCCTACATGCCACTGGATAAATCTGGAAACATAGGGGATTCATAACATCTGGAGGAAAACAAATTGCATACGGGGACATCATTCTGCAACTTCTAGAAGCAGTAAAACTACCCAAAGTAGCAGCAGTCATGCCCTGCTAGGGCCACACTCTTGGGGAAGATAGCACATCATTAGGGAACCATAGGGCAGACATAACAGCAAAGTATGGAGCTAGATTTGGACCTATCCGTGTTCTGAATTTCACCCTTGTGGAAGAGGACAACTTAAAACAAGCCTATAGCCCAAACAAAGTTTAGGACTGGAAGAAAAACCTAGGGGCCAAACTAGTAAATGGCATATGGTTCTCTGAGTTAGGCAAACCCATCTTGCCCAAGCTCTATACTACCCAGTTTACAATGCCATTCATGAAAAAGGGCATTATGGCACCCAGGCATTAATTGATTCAGTACGATGTTTCTGGTTAGCACCTGGAATCTCCCCCATGCCATAAGAGTTTGCCAAAAATGCAATTCAATAAGGGAGTTTGTATAAAAAAAGGTCTCGGAGGGGCAGCTGGGTAGCTCAGCGGAGTGAGAGTCAGGCCTAGAGACAGGAGGTCCTAGGTTCAAACCCGGCTTCAGCCACTTCCCAGCTGTGTGACCCTGGGCAAGTCACTTGATCCCCATTGCCCTTACCAATCTTCCATCTATAAGACAATACAACGAAGTACAAGGGTTTAAAAAAAAAAAAAAGGTCTCGGAGGCCGACCTTTGGCATACACTCCATTTGAATGCTTGAAAATAGATTATATATGCATGCCCAAAGATAAAGGATTCAAATACGCACTTGTCATAATTGACTGGTTGACAAGGTGGCCAGAGGTTTTCCCTGCCAAAAAGAACAATGCAGCATTCATGATAAAATCCCTACTGAAAGAAATAATTCCTAGATTTGGCATACCCAATAGTATTGGCTCAGACACAGGGAGTCATTTTACTCATGCAATACTCCAAGAAGTCTACAAGAATCTAGAAATAAAAGGGAATTATCACTCCATTTATCACCCGGAAAGCGCTGGGAAGGTGGAAAAATTCAATAGAGAAATAAAGACACTTTTTGGCAAAGTCTGTACAGAAACTCATCTAAAGTGGAAAAATGCTTTGCCAATAGTGTTATGGTATCTGAGAAGCAAACCTAGTGGGGACTTACATCTTTCCCCATTTGAAATTCTATATGGCTGACCTGTTTGACAAGGAAGAGCTCACAAAACCCCATATGTCTCAATGCTGGGTGTAGATTATGAACTGCATAAATATATATCCAGGCCCTGCAACAAAGACTCACAGAACTCCATAAACTTGGTTTGATTTAACTCAGAGTTCCCCTTGATTATGATTTGCATAATTTAAAACCAGGAGACAAAATGTACATAAGAATCTTCATGAGAAAATCAGTAAGAGACCCCAAATGGTTAGGACCCTATCAAATTTTGCTCACTATCCCTACAAGTATAAAAGTAGAAGGAAAAGATTCATGGTTCCACGTGACCCATGTGAAACCCGAAAAGAAACATACAAATGCAGAACACCCAGAAACAGTTTAAGATAGACAAATTACAGAAAGTGCTGAGGACTGAGAATTGAAATTCAAAATCATTACAAAACATCTGAAAATGCATATAATATATAAACACATACAACTGATTTTCATCACTGACAAAGCATCACAATCCACACTGTTCCTGTATCTGGACCAGAGAGCCAGTCCGACAACATGTATGATGACAGACAACATGTGATGGAGAAACAGAGAAGGAGAAAAGGATCAAGAGAAGAAAAGAAAATTGAGAAAATCACTAAGAAGAAAGATGAAAGGAAAGAGTACTTGAAAAAGACATTGTGAAAAAACTTTTGAACTTTGAACTTTGCAAAAAAAAAATGGATAATTGCACAAAGAAGAGGACAGAAGGAAACAATTTATGTAAGACTGGTGTGGCGATAACACAAAAACACAAATTAACCTCACACGTTAGGGATAATGCAACCACTGTACATAGCATCAAGATACAAGAGAAATCTACAGGCAACTTGAAGAAAATTGACAACTTTGAAAACAAGGACTGAGTATTTTGCATGCACAGTACATAAAAAGGATACAAAACAAAACACAAAACTGATATCTAGTCAAGACCTCACATAAATAAGCAAGTGTCTGAAGATTGTGAAAATATAAAATGTATATGTCTATAATGTAAATAGTTGCAAGTTCCATAAGATTTTAACCACATAAGAAGATCAAGTGATTTTCTTGTCTGGTTAACAATGATATGCAGAACTAATGCTTGTACAAATGTATAATAGTGTAAATAATGTAAATTTTATATATACCTGTTATGTAGGTTTGAAAAGTAGAGTAGAATTGTAAATAATAGTCCCTAACCATTTAGATACTATATTATACTAACAATTTAACAGATAATTTGTACATTAGACATAGGGAAAGTGTAGAAAGGACTAGGGAAGTTCAAAAATTTTTACCGAGCTAGTGCAGGGAAAGCATAAGAATAAAATATATAAGTGCTGTTGGATAGATAACTAAGAATACTAACATATTAAAATAGATTCTCAATATAAAAATTAACATTGCATTTAAAACATAGGTTAAACATAATTTGATAATAGCTAAGAATAATAAGATAATTGTATTGCATTACTTGATAGACATTAAAAGTAGAAACAAGTTAAAATTCTGTTAAAATCAAAGATGTGTTAAATAATAACTTAGAAGAGTTTAAGGATAAGAAAATTGTTTGACTGTAAACTTAGACATTGTGATCAATGGAAAATTTTTAGTGTTACAAAATTGTTTTGTACCCTGTAAATATTGTTATATAAATTGCAACCTTCATCCCCTTACTAACCTCTCCAAACCCCGTCTTAGAATAGGAATAGATAGATAATTAGTATAGTTTGACAAGATAAGGATTTATTATTTTGGAGGGAGGGGGAACATAAGATAAGAATAGGAAATAGTGATGCATGAATTAAGTGGGACTTTTGGAAAAAGTCCCACCACACAAAACCGGGATACTCTAAGGATGGGGGATGGGACCAAAAGAGCCAGAAGAAGGCCGTTGGTTACATTTGGTGACAGTTGAGACAAGAGGGAATGTGGGGTAATTGTCCGGAGGAAGGGGAAGGAGAGGGGGAACTTCCAGTGGAGGACTGAGAGAGGGAGGAGGAGAACATCTCAGCTTGAATCTGGTCCTGAGGGCTTCCTGAGGATCTTTCTTTGGACATCGAAACCCCAATTCCCTGGTCAAAGGCATCCCATTGTTTCTCATCCAGCAAGACTTCAATCATTGAGACAGCTAAGTTTTGGGATTCCATTTTGGGAGTGATCTCTTAGGCTCCATTCCCCATTATCCAACCTTGCTGAGAGACCCTTTCTGGTCTAATTTACAATTATAGGAAAGGATAGAAATAGAAATAGAAACAGAAGGAGAAGGGACAAGGGGGGAGATGCTTAGGAGTGGGAACCCCAAAGGTTCCCACCTGAGTGACAGACCCCATAGAAATAGAGAAGAGGGTACCCCAAAATCCCTCTGCCTTTCACCCCTTTCCCCAATCCCTGAATTGTGATTAATAAAAGCCATTCATTAGTTAGATAGCATTCCAGAGTGCCTGAGAGACGAGGGGGAGGGGAATCACATCTTGGTCTAGCTGCCTCCATCTTGGAGCCAGACCACCACTGTGAAGTTGACTGACCTCAGGGGAGGCTTGTGTGAACCCCACCCTCATTCAGAATCAGATTGGGGTCCCCCCATACCTCCTCTTATAGGGAAGCCTTTCCCCTAACTCCTATGGGGAAGCACGACCATCCAGATCACCCAGTTTCGGGGTGACACCCCCACAAAGTCTACAGCAGTGTATATTCAGCAGGAGGGGAAAGCTAGAAAGGAGTCTCACCTCATAGATTCTCTCCTTTCTATCATAATGTTGGTGTCTGGTTCTCTTTATTCTTACAATAGTCAAGTCTGTAGTCAGAGTGTAATAAGAACTCATAGTACTATCTCTAAGTCATTGACTCAATGATTGACAATAGTTAATCACTTAACCTTGTGATAATTTTTATCTTGATTACCACAGCTTCCATTCATTCACAGATCTCCAAGTTCAGTTCACAGGGTGGTTTTAGTTCCATTTTGTAATATATTGGTTTATGAGAACCCAATGCTGATTCATCTTTAGAGGAAAAGGAACGGCCCAAATTGAATTTCTAGTCCTCTTTCTCTCAGGCCTGATGCTCATTTCCTCTAGTGGCTCTGATTATTGCATGCATCTTTTGTCCTAGAGAAGCCTTCCACTACTTCAGTTACTTTTCCTTTCTGTGGGCAGAATCAACCCTTGTTATCTTTTGTGGGGCAGACATGGGACCAACTGAGGCTGTGTCACTGACATCAGAGTTCCCTATACACAGATTGAGTCACAAGTTTGTGACTTGGGTGTGACAGGTATGAAGGTAGCTAAAGTTAGGGTTGCAATATGGGAACTCAGAGTATTTAAGTTGTCTTATATTAATTGGTATTTTTTTTTTCAGTTAGATAGGTGAAGGTGAATGGCAAACATCAAGACCAGAAGACAGATCCACAAGGATCTCACAGATTGGAGGGAGGATAAATAGAAATCTAGTATTTAGGGAAACCCAATCTCTGGCCCTCCTTTCTCTCCTTGTGTTGAACGTTGTAATAAACCTATATACTTTTTATAAAAATCAACAGCAGTCAGCCTTAGTTTGCATAGTCATGCATCTGACTTCTGCAAATAGTATTCTGTCTTTTCCCTTTTTCATTCCCCCCTCCCCTGTGCAGAGTAAAACTCATTTTAACAAAATTTGTTTTATCCTCTGTGCACCAATATGCTTACCTTGCTTCCTTGCTATATATTTATTCTATAGTCTAACCCCAAAATAATAAACAGATACTCTTACTAAGCTATACCTATTTTAACTTCTCTATTCAAGAGACTTGAACAAAAGTTCAAGGGAAAGGGAAGGGAAAGGGTTTTGGAGAAGAATTTTTTTTAATTTTTATTTATTTAAAAAAATTTTTATTTTGAATTATTTTCCCATAGTTACAATGTTTCATGTTCTCTCCCTCTCCCCCAAACCCCTCATCCCCCCTTAGCTGACATACAATTCCATGGAGTTTTACATGTATCGTTGATTAAGACCTAATTCCATATTATTGATAGTTGGACTAGAGTTAACGTTTAGTGTTTACATCCCCAATAATATCCCCATCAGCCCATGTGTTCAAGCAGTTGTTTTTCTTCTGTGTTTGGAGAAGAATTTTTTACATAATATTTCCCCCCTAAATTACATGAAAAAAATAATTTTTTAACATTCATTTTTGTGTGTATGTTTTAGCCAAATTCTCATCCACCCTTCCTCCCTGAGATGGCAATTTGATATTGATTTTACATATGTAACATATCTTTCCATATTGGTCATTTTGTGAATGAGAACTCAACAAAAAAAAGTGAAGAAATAAAGTGGAATATAGTATGTCTTAGTCTGCATTCAGACTCTATCAATTCTTTCTTTGGAGGTGGATGTCATTTTTTCATCATGAATCTTTGTGAATTGTCTTGGATCATTGTATTGCTAAAGATAACTAAATCATTCATAAATGTTCATCATATAATATTGCTGTTACTACAT
This sequence comes from Gracilinanus agilis, assembly GCF_016433145.1. Taxonomy (NCBI): domain Eukaryota; kingdom Metazoa; phylum Chordata; class Mammalia; order Didelphimorphia; family Didelphidae; genus Gracilinanus; species Gracilinanus agilis. Next base: position 409,069,470 of record NC_058131.1, on the reverse strand, counting down.
ACAATGCTCTCCTGTTACTGCTCACTTCACTTTGCATCAGTTCTTGTAGGCTTTTCTAAAATCACTCTTCTTCTCACTTCTTATTAGCACAGTAGTATTCCACTGCAATCATATACCACAACTTGTTCAAACATTTGCAAATTGATAGGCATCCTCAGTTTGTTTGGAGAAGTTTTTGAAAAATAATTACTCTAGAATCTTGCTAATTCACTTCTCTGATACTAAAGATATTTTTTTAGCCTCATTCTCACCATACCAACACTGTGACATTTTGTCTATTTTCTCCCACAAATCCTTCATAAGGGTTCAATCCAATCTATCAGTAGTCTTCTCCTAGATATCTTGACATTGTGTGAACACTAACAGAACATATTGGATAAATAGTGACTATCCCATCTTTTCACTACGTAGTTGATGCTCATTCTTTTCTGATCATATATATCTGGATGACATCTTTTGTGCTGCTTCTTGAGTAAATTTTGGTTGTAATGTATTGTAGCCCACTCATACCTATCAAGTACTTCTATAATAATAATAATAATAATAATAATAATAAATAGTAATATAGCTACCATTTATGTGGTGCTTTCAGGTTTGCAATATGCTTTACAAATCTGATTTTATCCTAACAACCCTGGGAGATATGTGCTATTATTATTTCCATTTTACAGAAGAGGAAGGTAAGGCAGATGGAGATAAAGTGACTTGCATGGTCACATGACTAATAAGTGCATGAGGTTGGATTTGAACTTATATCTTCCTGTCTCCAGGTCCATTTACCCTCTGGCATAAATGCAGAATGTTTTGATATGTGCAAATGTTAACCACTCCTAGTATGCTAAATGTGAGATTCTTTTCCAGTGACCAGCTGTGGGTATACTACTAGAGAAATTATATCATATCAATCTTGACATTCTTAAAATTAACAAAACCAGAGAACAAAAGGAAGTCATGATTAAACGTAGGATATTGCACAGTTTAATCTTTCAAGAGAATTTAGTTTTATCACATGTCCAAAGTTAAAAAGAAATGCCATTTCATGTTATATTAGGCTATTTCCTATTGCTCTGCTCATGATGAGAATTTACAAAAAAGGTACATGAAAATAAGTGTAGCTTATGCCTTAACAAAATTGCAAAGAATGAAAATATAAAAAAATTCAATGAAGAACTCAAATAAGATTCTACAAATGAAATCAGCATATTTTTAAATTCTTAGTGACTTCCAAACAAAGATGAACATGGGAAGGATAACAAAAAATATGTACTGGAAATCATGATTTGTAATAATGAATGAGAAATGTTAAAGTCTTATAGATTATCCAGTTGCCCTATGCTTATAAATCATAAATATATACCTAGAAAAGAAAGTTGGAAGGCAAGAGGCATGAAGAACTCTGATTAACAAAATGAAATTGATTTTATTTTGTAACAGAGAAGAAACAAATGGTTATCATTGCTGGAATCATTTCCAAATTAACCATCTATGAATAGTTAGGCCATTGACTTATTAGAGCATGGACCAAAATTAATACCAAGTCAGGGGACAGGAAAAAAAAAAGAGACATAGCATATAATTGAGATAACTCCAATCTGCCCCATTTATACCACTAATGACAAAAATAAAATGAGAAAGAGAAAAATTTTTAAGGAAGTATAAACAATATAAATCAGTGATGGTGGAACCAACATGATCCAGAGTAGGGGAAGAAACTCACTTGGGTTCTTTTAAATTACCATCTAAACAATTTTGAAATAATTGAGCAACAGAACCAACAAAAAAACAAGATGGAACAATTTCCCTGCACATGAAAACTTATAAGGTTGAAGAAGAAAAGTCTGTCTTACTAGGGTGAGAGTGGATCACAGTCTGGTTCAAGCAGTGCCCCAGAAAGCCAGCATAGGTCTCAGGGGTAACTGAATCATCAGTAGGAACTTCCAGAACTCTCAAACCCAGAAACAGTAAGGGAGCTAGACAATTGGTCAGAAAGAGATTACAGGAGACTCTCTGCTAGCACTGGGTGTAGGACTTTGTTGCATTGCCCATTTGAGGATCTGAGTTGAGCCCAAGGTTACAGTCCCAACGTGAGGATGAGCACTAGCCTACTTGAGCATGCAGTGGCAAGGGTCTTGGTCACATGTCCAGGGAGGAAAAGAGTGCTCATGGTCACTTATATTGATCAAAGCACAAGACAGGAGGACAGTGGCCACACCTCTTCTTAGATCATATGACCCTGAAAGAACTAAAAACTTATAGCACACCAGAATTAGTTCTGAAAACAGAAGCATGAAAAACATGACACCTGGGACAATTCCCCCTCTACCTTAGGAGTAGAGCCCAACTTTAAGATAAATTAAAGTTAAATTAAGTCAATAAATTGGCTAGGGAAATGAAAAAAATAACACACATACACATTCATTTACACAAAGAACCTAACCAGATAAAGATATTATAGTCATAGGGAATACTAAAACAAACTCAGAAGACAATAACAACAATATCAAAACAGCTACAAGCAAAGTCTCAAAGAAAAATGCAAACTGTTGTTGCCACTTCCAAAAGAAATTCCTAGAAGAGCTTAAAAGAGATTTTAAAACTCAAATAAAAGAGTGAGAGAAAAAATAATTGAGAGTAATGCAAAAGAATGATGAAAAAAGTGTTAACAAGTTAGTAAAGGAAGCACAGAAAAATGGAGAAAGATGTATAAAAATTCACTGAAGAAAGTGATGCCTCAAAAAGTTGAATTTGGCCAAATGGAAAAGGAGGTACAAAAAGTTCACTGAAGAAAATAATTTCTTAAAAATTAGAATTGGACAAGTGAAGGCTAACTCCATGGGACATCAAGAAACAATAAAACAATTGACATTTTTAAAAAGAAGAAAATATGAAATATCCCTTTGAGAAAACAACAGACCTGGAAAACAGATTGATGAGAGATCATTTAAGAATTACTGAACCTGAAAGCAACAATAAAAAAAAAAAGCTTAAACATCATATTTCAAGAAATTACCAAGGAAAATAACCTCAACAACCTAGATCCAGAATGTAAAATATAAATTAAAAAAATCCACCAATCAGATTTTGAAAGATCAAAATAAAAATTATAAGAAATATTATAGCCAAATTATAGAGCTCCCAGTTCAAGGACAAAATATTACAAGTTTCCAGAAAGAAACAATTCCAATGTTGTAGAGCCACAGTCGGCATAATAAAGGAGTTGACAGTATCTGCATTAAAGGACTTGGAGGCTTAGAATATGATATTTCAGAAGGCAAAGGAACTAGGATTATAACCAAGAATCACCTACTCAGTGAAACTGAGTCTACTCATTCAGGAAAATAATGGAAATTTAATGAAATAGAGAACTTTTCAAGCATTCATGATGAAAAGACCAGAGCTGAATAGAAAATCTCATTTTCAAATACAAGACTCAAGAGAAACATAAAAAGGTAATCAGAAAAGAGAGGTTAAAGGATTGAATAAGGCTGAACTATTTACATTCCTATATGAGAAGATGATACTTGTAACTCAAAAAAACTTTATTATTATTAGGTCAATTAGAAGGAATATGCATGGACTGAGGGTATGGGTATAAATTGACTATCAAGGGATAATATGAAGAAATTAGGAGGTGAGGCAGCTGGGTGGCTCAGTGGATTGAGAGTCAGGCCTAGAGACAGGAAGTCCTGGGTTCAAATCTGGCCTCAGACACTTCCCAGCTGTGTGACCCTGGGCAGGTCACTTGACCTCCATTGCCCACCCTTACCACTCTTCCACCCAGGAGCCAATACATAGAAGTTAAGGGTTTGAAAAAAAAAAGAAATTAGGAGGTGAGAAATAGGGATATGCTAGGAGAAAACAGAAGGGAGACATAGAAATGGAGTAAATTATTTCACATAAAAAGGCAGGAAAGAGTTTTAATAGTGTGAAGAAGATACGGGAAGAGTGGCAAGCAATGCTAACTTATTCTCTTTGCAAGTGGCTCAATAAGGGAATAACATCCACACTTATGGGCACAGAAATCCATCTTACTCTAAAAGAAAGAAGAGAAAATGGTAAGAGAAGGGGAGAGTGAGTTGGAGGAGGTCATGGTAAAAAAGAAAACACTTGTGAGGAAGAACAGGGTGAAAGGAGACAGAAAGAAAAGGACAAACAGAGGGAAAATAAGATGGAGGGAAATACATAGTAATCATAACTGCGAATGTGAATGGGATTAAATCACCCACAAAATGCAAGCAGATAACAAAGTAGATTTAAAACTAGAACATACATTATTTACAAGGAACCCACTTGAAGCTGAGAGACACACACAGAATAAAGATAAGGGTCTGGAATAGAATCTATTATGCTTCACCTTAAGTAAAAAAAAGTAGAGTTAGCAATCATGATCTCAGACAAAGCAAAAGCAAAAGATCTAATTAAGAGATGAGCAGGGAGACTACATCTTGATAAAAGGTACCACTGTCAATGCAGTAATATCAGTAATAAACATTTATGCACCAAATGGCATAACATCAAAAAATTTAAAGCAATTAAATAGTTACAGAAGGAAATAGTAAGACAAGATTAGTGGGGGACCTCAGCTTTCCCCTCTCAGAACAAAATTAATCTAACCAAAAAATAAGCAAGAAAGAAGTTAAGGAGGTGAATAGAATTTTAGAAAAGTTAGATATGAGAGACCTCTAGAGAAAACCAAATGGAAATAGAAAGGAAAATACTCCTTTCTCAGAAGTTCATGATAACCTCCACAAAAAAAAATTGACCATGTATTTGGGAATAAAAACCTTATGACCAAATGCAGAAAAGCAGAAATATTAAGTGAATCCTTTTCAGATCATCATACAATAAAAATTATATTCAACAGAGGGGCTGTAGAAAAATAGATTAAAAAATAATTGGAAACTCAATAATCTACTCCTAAAGAATAAGAGGGTCAAAGAACAAACCATAGAAACAACTAATAATTTCATTAAAGAGAATGACAACAATTAGAGAACATTTCAAATTTTAAGGGATATAGTTAAAACAGTATTTATAGGAAAGGTATATATCTTTATTTAGAAATATATAAATTCTAAATGTGAGGGAGTCAGAAGAGTATAGAAACCCCCATAGTCAGTGAACCTTTGGTTTCCCAACTAAGTGGCAAGTCAGCAGCAGTAACATCTAGAATAGTTGTCTGTCTGTCTTTTCTTCCCCTTGCTTCCTTGCTTCCTTGCTTCCTTCCTTCCTTCTTTCTTTCCTTCCATCTTAGAATCAGTACTGTGTATTGATTCCAAGTCAGAAGAGCAGTAAGGGATAGAAAATGGAGGTTAAGTGACTTGCCCAGGGTCACACAGCTAGAAAAAAATCTAAGGTCAAATTTGAGCCCAGGATCTTTAGGCGTGGCTCTTGATCCACTGAGCCACCTAGATGCCCCTTGTATTTCTTTCTTTCTTTTTTTTTAAACCTTAACTTCTGTGTATTGGGTTCATAGATGGAAGAGTGGTAAGGGTGGGCAATGGGGGTCAAGTGACTTGCCCAGGGTCATACAGCTAGGAAGTGTCTGAGACTAGATTTGAACCTAGGACCTCCCATCTCTAGGGCTGACTCTCAATCCACTGAGCTACCCAGCTGCCCCTTCTCGTCTTTCTTTTAAAGTGGCAATTACATCCTGTGTTTCAGTATTTCTAAAGATACATTAATTATTGATGTGGGTATCCTCTAATGCATACACCACTGAATATCCATGCCTTCTCATCTTTTGTAACTCACCCATATTATACTATAATTCCTCCAGAGAACTAAATATGTCAGAGAGCTCCCTCTTGATGTTTTCGTATTTTGGTGAAATCATTGTAATCAGATTGTCCTTTGCTGTCAACATATGACAAATACACTTACTTTCCTAGATGTTCATTTCCTGGGAGTAGCATACTGTGGAAAGAGCACTGGATTTGGGGTGAGAGGACCTCGGCTCATATTCTTTCTCTTTCATGTAATATCTGTGTCACCTTGGGCAAGTCACTTAGTTTGAGTTTTAGTGTCCTCATTAGTAAAATGAAGGGGTTGAATTAGTTTATGAGATCTCATCCAGCTCTAGATTTATAATCTCATGATTTTCCATTTTACTTCTTTTGAATGAATCATTGTCAATAATATGCTATAGTCAACTTATTATCCCTTTTACATATTTCATGTCTTCAGTGCCCTTTGGGTCACCTAATATTCTACTCTAGAAAATGTGATCTTTCAAGATTTATAGCCAGAGAGCTTCACTGGATGGTATTTAAAAAGTTGTGTTTTTTTTTTTTTGGTTGTTTCCTGAGACAGCAATCCATGACATTATTTTATTAAATAAGTTTAATCAAATTACCTAAATCTAGTCCATATTGTTTTGTCTTACTTGTAATATCCTCTCAAGCCACGTGGTGTCACCTTTTAACTACTGTAATAAATTTGTTAGCTTCAGTCTCACTACAGTGGAAAAAAAAGAGCTAGTCACATACCCTGCTGGCATGAAGGAGAAACCTAAGTATAAGACCAATTATCTTCCAGTACTGTATTCTACAAGACAGAAGTTGGCCTTGTTAAAAGTAAGACTATAGAATAATAATAGTTGACATTTGTTTAAGGCTTTATGGTGTGTAAAACATTTTACATATAGTATCTCATTTGAATCTCACTTGCCTCCTGTGAGATAGATGCTGTTTTTTAGATGAAGAAAGTGGGGTTCATAGAGTTGTCCAGAATTATACTCACATGCCACCCTGGAGTAAATGAAGAGGTGGGGGACCTGAGTCTAAATGAAAAAAGGCTATTTCCTTACAACTCCCTGCTAAGTAAACCTCCTTTTGTTAAATGTTAGATAATCAAGTGTCTCATTTCATCCAATCTTAATTCTAAATCAGGCCTGGCCCAAAACAAGATGAACATGGCAACCCACACTCAACGTTGTTAACCCTGTTGCTGCTCATTAGGACCAACAAACTGTTCTATTCTCCCTGTAGCTGTTGTTTCCCTTAGTTCACAATGTGTGCTCCCTGAAAGCAGGTATTCTCACTTTTCTATTTTTATTACCATCAGTTAGCATAGTACTTGGCTTATAGTAAATAATCAATGAATTCTTTTCCACTTTATTTTATTCACTATGGGCTATTGATCCTTTGTAGTTTTATTCATTTCAAATTAGCAGAATTCAAATTTGATAGAAGAAAAAAGAAACAAATGCTTAGGGTCTATATTCTGAAAAATAGAGACTGGGAGAGTTGGTTCATCTATTGATCTGCCAGTGACAGGTGATACAATAAGCCTGAAATTACTTTTATGTTTTGAAAAATGAAACCCAAAGATGGCTCCCTTTGAGCATTAGAGAAAGGCTGAATGAAAAAAATAATCAGCACAAATGTTGAAATAAATAATGTGAAATTAGGATTGTAGGACAGTGTGTATATAGTTATTTATTTAGTTTCTGGGTGTGAGGGAATCATCACAACATAATAATTTTTTTTATCCAATTCTAAATTATTCTTTTTTTTTAAACCCTTACCTTCCATCATGGAGTCAATACTGTGTATTGGTTCCAAGGCAGAAGAGTGATAAGGGCTAGGCAATGGGGGTTAAGTGACTTGCCCAGGGTCACACAGCTGGGAAGCATCTGAGGCCAAATTTGAACGTAGGACCTCCCATCTCTAGGCCTGGCTCTCAATCCACTGAGCCACCCAGTTGCCCCTCTAAATTATTCTTAGAGGATGGCTTCTAATATGCTGGGTAGTTCCTTAGTACACATCAAGGCCAACAATTTTTTAAGTGCTACAGTGGTTTTCCACTGACCTCTGTAGGTCCATATCCATTTCTTACATGTATAAGATATATTTAATTCTTAGAAGTTTGTAATTGCTAAGTGCTATCATTCCTTTCTCTGAGAATATAAATGAATTAATTTTGTTTGCTAAAATGTATGTCCAAATTTATACATAGCAATATTAATAAGTATCTTTTACTATTCTATTAGTATCTTTATGTATTGGAAGTTTATTCATCCTACCCTGTGGAATCTGAGATAGTATTTAATGTGTAGAATCTGAAGGAAAAATAAATGAAAACCATAAACATCCCTATGAGCTTTCTTATTCTCACTTGAGAAAGTAACTCAAGAACTTCCTCTTGGTACTTGCAAGACAATTGGTATGTATCCTACTAAGTGTTTTTCAGAATATCATATTTTATGTGTAAAAAAGTAGGGAAAGCCCCATGTTGTTGACATAAATGACTGGTCAAGTGATTTGGGTAACTTGACTTTGTTAGGGTATTCCCTCCTTTAGAACTGAGAGCAAATAGCTACCCTCCATCACCCTCTGTTAGAATGGTGGGCAAGGTGATACATGAGTCTGCACTAGAATAGAGAATACTTCAGGAGAAAGGCATAAAGGTTTGGCTAGGGAATTTTGCTTTAACCTAGCTCCCCTTTAGTATCTTCCTCTGAATAGAGCTACTGTCAGAGAGAGAACAATGGCTGGCGACTCAAGAGATTTGACTTGACCAGAGTCTTTGAGAGCTCTCCCTTGGGGAAAAAACCTCCACCCACCAGTATCCCTTTGATCTTCTTCTATTAATAAATCTGACTGCTTTCCCTAAATGTTTGTTGATGTTTACTACAAGGGTATCAAGGACAAGGATTGGGGAAAGAGAGTAATAGAAGTTCCCTCACTGAAGGTAATGATCAGTAGTCCAAGTCTTTCAGTCCTGGGCTAAAAGGTTAGGCTGGCCTGAGCCTCTTTGCCTGGTGATGAAATCTGTTACAGCTAACCTAGGCTAAATATGAAAAGAGTATAGTTTCTAGAATGAGCTTTTCACAGGAGAGATGGGTCTTTTAGGCTTGGCTCAGTTCCCCTTAGGGTGACCCCTTTGAGGTAACTGGCCATTGATCTGGTTTACACAGATATTCCCTCATTCTAGCACAGCAAGATGTCTTCAGGCTAATGATTTCTTTGAGCAGTTGGAAATCACAGCTATCAGGGAAATTTCCAGTCCTCCAGAAGTCTCTGAGAGCTGGCTCTCCTTTTGAGTCCAAGACCAGACTCCCCACAAAAGTCTGTTAAATATCCCAGCAGCCCCTTGCTTCAGGGTTCTGAATGACCTTTGGCCTCTTCTCATTGCCTCCTGCATTCCATGGCATATCTGTGTCAGAAATCCATTCCTTCATATGCCTTCCAGGTCTTTAATGTACAAGCTGCCAGGTTTTTGTATAATACTGACTGTGGCTTCATGATATTTGAATTGTTTCTGTCTACTTGCAGTACTTTTTCCTTGGTCTGGGAGTTTAATTTTGCTATCATAGTTCTGGGATGTTTTAGGCTCTTTCAGGAGGTGATTGGTGGATTCTTTCCATTTCTATTTCCTCCTTTTGTTCAAGGAAATCAGGGTAGTTTTCCCTGATATTTTTTTCCTTTTTCTTTTAAAAAAATTTAGAATAGTTTTCCATGGTTACATGATTTATGATTCCCACCCCCTTTTCCTTCCCCACTCCCAGACCTAATGAGTAATTCCACTGGGTTATGTCTCATTGTTCAAATCTATTTCAATGTTATTCATATTTGCAGAAGAGTGATCTTTTTAACATCAAAACTGCAATCATATCCCCATCAAACCATGTGATCAATCATATGTTTTTCTTCTGTGTTTGATCCCACAGATCTTTCTCTAGATATGGATAGAGTTCTTTCTCATAAATTTCTCTGGATTGTCCTGGATCATTGCATTTCAGCTAATAGAAAAGCCTATTATATTCAATTGTGCCACAGGAAATGATCTGTGAATTCTTTCAATTTCAATTGAAAGGATCTCTGGGCAGTTTTCTTTGATAATTTCTTGTAATATCATGTCCAAGGTTTTTTCTCCATTGTGACTTTCGGGTAATCCGATAATTTTCAAATTGTCTCTCCTAGATCTATCTTCTAGGTCAGCTGTTTTTTCAATAAGATATTTCATGTTTTCCTCTGTTTTTTTCATTCCTTTGATTCTGCTTTGTTGTTTCTTGATTTCTCATGAAATCATTAATTTCTAGATGGTCAATTCTGATTTTTAAGACCTGGTTTTCCTCTGTCAGTTTTTGGTTCTCCTTTTTCAATTGACCCATTTCTTCTTGCATCACTTTCCTTTCTCCTTGCATTACTTTCATTTCTTTTTGCATCACTTTCTCTTCCCCCCCTTTCCTCTGTGCCTCTCTTAATTGGTTTTTGAAGTCTTTTTTGAGCTCTTCCAGACTCTGTGTCCAATCCATATTTTTCTTTTGGACTTTTCATGTGTTTCTTTTGCTTTCGTTGTCCCCTTCTGTGTCTATACCTTACTTTTTGTCTTCAAAGAAATTCTTTAGAGTCAAGTGCCTTTTTTATTGATTGCTAATTTTTCCAATATAATTATAGGTAGGCTCTGTTTTCTGGGAAGTTGGGGTACCCTCTTAAATTTCAGTCCTTCCTTGATACTATTTTCAGCTTATTTTCTGGGTTGTTACTAGTTTACTAGATAGTCTTGAGGGCTGAGAGCTCTCAGTCCCCTCCCCCTGTTGGCTCAATTGACCCTTGAGATTCTGATAACTTAAATACTTTCCTGAGGCTTGGGTGTAAGCTTTTGACCTCACTCTGAACTTGATCAGGTCAGGGGCTGTTCAAATTCTAGCCACAGGCTTATGCTTACATTTTTGGTCTCACTGCTCTTGATTCAATCAGGCACATCCTTGATTGCCCTGTCCTGGAGCTCTGCCCTTAGTTTTGGACAAAATGATCTAGGGAGACTCTCCCTGAGAACTGTGTCCTCACCCCAAACCATGGATTATGTCCTCATCCCAAGCCCAGACTGGGATTCTTGGCTTTGCTCTGGGTCCACATGGATCAGCCCCCTTCAGCCCCTGGGCTGAGATTTCAAACTTCTTCACAGGTTTGAAATTTCAAGGGGTATGAGTTGACTTGGACCACTATTTGCCCAGGCAGGCTCTCAGGGTCTGAATATTATCTTGAGCTTAAGTTCAGAACCTGTGACAGTAGATGTGTGGGTGGGGTGTGTGGCTTGCTCTTAACTCCTTGCTATAGCCTCTTGCTGGATCTGCTCCCCTCTCATCTCAGTTCCTGAGATGGTCTCTGCCTACCTTTTGGGTTTTTCTTTTCTTGAAAGTTGTTTCACTCTGTCTCCTTGTTGGTTCTTTCACTTCTGTATTCATTTTGTGGTGATATTTTAATCTTGTTCAGAAAGGATTCTCATGGTGAAATTCCCTGATAATTTCTTAAATGCCTGGGCTCATTTTTTGATTATAACTTTCAAGTATCCCCATGATCTTTAGATTGTCTCTCTTGGATCTGTTTTTCAGGTCAGTTATTTTTCCAGTGAGATATTTTAGATTTTCTCCCTCCCCCCCCCACCCTATTCTTTTCATTTTGTCTTATTGTTTCCTGATGCCTTAAGGAATCATTATTTTCCATTTACTTAATTTTAATTTTTAGAAAGTTTTTTCTTTCTTGAACTTTTGGGTTTCCTTTTCCATCTGGCTCATTCTAATCTTTAGGAGTTGCTACCTTTAATGGCTTATTTTGTCCTCCTTTCTATTTGGCTCATTCTAGTTTCCAATTGTTGAACCTTTTTGTCACTTCTTTTATTATCTGATTTTTCAAATTATTATCAAGTTCTTCCAAGAGTTATTTTGGGGCCTGACATTCTTTCTCACTTTCCTTTAGGGTCTCACATATTCCTTTTTGCTATTGTTGTCCTCTTTTGAGTTTATATTTTGATTTTTCCAGTCATTAAAGTAACTTTCTAAGATACATTTTTTCTTTGTTTTTTGTTCTCTTTCCTAGTTATTAGTCTCCTTCTTTTCTTCCCCCATTAACTTGTCTATCTGTTGAGGCTCTGCTCTGTTCCTGGGGGAGAGGGAGTGCTATTCCAAGCTTGCAGTATAACCTTCTCTGGTCCTTGGGGTACACCCAGCTGTCTTTGGGTCCCTCAATGTTCATTTTGAAGTGAGGTTTAACTGGATCCTTGTGGGGAGTCTTGTAGCTCTTTTGTCCAGCTGGATTCTACACCTTCTGTCATCAGTTTCCCTGTTGTCTCCTGTGCTCTGCTGGTTCATTGCCTCAGGGCATTTGACAGTACATAGGGTTGCTCTTTGCTCTTCTGTCATTTCGTTGCTTCAGGACACATAGAATATCTTTGGGCTGCTCTCTGTTCTGCCAGTTCTCCCCCAAAGCTGCACTTACTGGGCTATTCTCTTTTTTTATACCAGTGAGATATGTCCCTCTTGCTTTCTTCTGTTTTGAGGCACTTTATTTTCTAATTTTTTGTTTTGCAGTGTTTGGGTGAGCTGAATATCCCTTACTTTGCCATCTTAGGTCCCAGAATGCAACACCCAGTTAAATGTTAATTGTCTCCTAAGATATGTAAGGAACTGATCCAAATTTATAACAAGAGCCATTCCGTATGATCAAAGGATATGAATTGGCAGTTTTTAGAGGAAGAAATCCAAGTTATCAAGAGTCATATGGAAAAATGATCTAAAACAATAATAAGATAAACAAAATGTATTTGAGTTACGATCTTATACCAAAAGATTGGTAAAGTAGACCAAAAAAAAAAAATACTGAAGGAACTGTGGGAAGGCAGATACATTGATACAATGTTTGATAGAACTCTGAACTGATCTAGCCATTCCAGAAAACAATTTAGAACTATGCCCAATAAACCATTAAAGTATATATATTTGATACTATATCCCAGGGATAGCTAGGTCATGCAGTGGATAGAGTGCCAGACCTGGACTCAGAAGATTCATCTTTCTGAGTTCAAATCTTGCCTCAGCCACTTCCTGGATGTGTGACTCAATAAGCCACTTAACCCTGTTTGCCACAGTTTCCTCATCTATAAAATGAGCTGGATAAGGAATTGAAAAACCACTCTAGCATTTTTGCCAAGAAAACCCTGAATAGGGTCATGAAGGGTTAGACATAACCCTTTGACCCAGTGATAGTCACTATTAGGTTTATACCCCGAAGAGATTAAAGAAGAAAAAGGTCCAAATGTACAAAAATATTTGTTGAAACTATTTTCATGGTGGCAAAAATTTTGAAAGTGAGGATCTGTTAATCAGTTAGGAAATGGCTGAATATGTCAGAGCACATATGTGTGTGTATGTGTGTGTGTGTGTATGTGAAGTACTGCAATTTTACCATAAGAAATTATGAATGGAATGATTTTAGAAAAACCTGAGAAGATGTATTAATTGATACAAAGTGAAATGAGCAGAAACCAGGAGAACAATTTATTTAACAACACTGTGAAGACTTAAAAAGTCTGATCATCATGATGCAACCCAATCACAGCTTCAGAGTATTCACAAAGAAAAAAATGCTATCTCATGTCCAGACAGAGAGGTAATGAACTCAGAGTACAAACTGAAGCCTTTTATTTTTTTTATTTTTGGAATGTGGCTAATGCAGGAATTTGTTTTACTTGAATATACATGTTCGAAATTGGTTTTGCTTTTTTTTCTCAGTGGGTAGGGGAAGAATAGGTAGCAAGGAATGAATTCAGAAAAATAAAGTAAAATTGAACTTTAAAAAAGCATTAATTAATCCTTCCTTTTCTTCCACCCCCTAAACTAAGCAAAGTCTTCCCCTCTTTTTGATAATAACCTCATAAAATATTAATCTTGGCATCATTGTTTGCCAACTTTGAGTAAACTGGGGACTGTTTTACTTTCATACTCTCAACCCATTAGCAATTACTTTGTTCAAAGATCCCCAAATATAGATCTGGAAGCAGAATTAGCAAATAGCACCCATGCTCCAACATCATAATGGAAATCCCCAAAAGGCGAAAGGCACTTTTAACATACATTAAAGACTGGACTTTTCCTATACAAAAGGGAATCCTGGGAAACCATCTTTTGAAGTTGCTATACTATTACTGTAGGGTTCCAGGTATAAACGAATCATGAAAGTATTAAAGATGTATTCAACAGCTGACTCTAATGAGCAAAGTGCTCATGGACCAGACCTATGGATATATTTCTAATATTTCACAGGATCGATTTCTGAATCCTTGAATTGACTTGGGGCTCAAATTTTGTGGAACTCAAACTTCTTCCATTGTCTCGTCTGGAAGACTAGCAAGCAATTTCCATAGCTTCTTTGTAATGTCAAAGACCTACACTCAGCACCTGAATGAAATGGTGCCAGGGTGCTGAAGGAAGTAGGACTTTCAAATGAGCTTCTGGTCTGGGGTGGACTATGCCATTATCTTAGGATTCTTTCTTTTGTCTTATTGTTGATTGCCAATATGATGCTAATATTTCTGCCATGATGCATTTGATTGATATCCCACAACCCCCATTCCTACATTCCTTAATAAAGGCAGTTCAATTGGGGATGTAGACTCTAAGTGATCACCCTGATGCAAATATTAATAATTTGGAAATAAGTCTTGATCAATGAAACATGTAAAACCCAGTGGAATTGCTCATTGGCTATGGGAGGTGGTGAGAGAGGGTAAGGGAAAGAATATGAATCATATAACCATGGAAAAATATTCTAAATTAATTAATGAAATAAAAATTTTCAAAATAAAATAAAGGGTCAACTGTGTTTAAGGCATCATGCTAAGCTGGGGCTATATAAAGTTTAGGCAACATACAGTTCCTGTTCTCCTGAAGTTTATGTTCTAGCATTAGGGAGGGATATGATCAATACATATGCATATAATTGTAATAATAATAGTTTTAGAAAAGTACAACACAAAGATGTATATTCTAGGTATATGGTATATATAGGTATATTCTTGGTATATGCAATTGAAAAAGAGAAAAATACATGTTGCTTCCTCAAAATATATTGTTCCCTGGGGTAAGATTGGCAGGGTGAGGGTGAAAGGGCAGATCAGCCAAAGCTTTTTTGAGGAGGTGGCCTTTGAGTTGGGTTAGGGTGGTGTAAAAGGATTTTATAGATGAAGAGACTGCATCTAAGAGAGGAAGTGACTTGTCTATGGTCATGTAGTTAGCAAATGATGAGATAGGATTGGAACTCAGGTCTCCAGCCTAGCACTATGTCCACTAAATACCATGCCACTTATCACTTTGATGTGAAGGTACCTAAAGTTCTTGTCTCTGTTGTCTTTTGGTCTCCTTTGATGTTGCAATATGTAGCTGATATACTACCTATTGTAATATGTTGAAGGCAGCTGGTGGGGCAATGGTTAGAGTACTGGATCTGATGTCAACAAGGTCTGAGTTTAAAAGTAACCTTAGACACTTACTTATTAACCATATGATTCTGGGCAAGTCACTTAACTTCTTTTGGTCTCAATTACCTCAATTGTAAACTAAGGATGATGGTAATAGCACCTATCTTATTAGTGAAGAATTATGGTGAGGATCAAATGAGATAATGTTGTAAAAAACACTTAGCAGAGTAATTGATAAGCACATTGTAGGAACAATATGAATGCTTATTTCCTCTCTCTCTCCCACTGTCCAGATATAATTTAGAGGCCATTTAGCTCATGTGTCTCATAGATTTGTGATTATAAAGTCTGAGCTCATTTGACATTTAGAGAAATCCTTATGTTTTAGTTCTAGAATTGGGAGTCAGATTCCTATCCAAAGTTCTTTTTTTTCTAGTCTAGTTTGTACCATAAAACCTCATTAATTTGTGACTAATAAAAGTGAATGCCATTGCCAAAAAAACCCCAAACAACTAAATAAAACTAATGAGCTAACGAACTAAGTAAATAAATAAATAAAGGCAGTTCAGCTCAGTCACTCCAGAACCCCTGACCATCTGAGGAGAAGTTGACTTGCTGACCTTATTTCACCACACTATGTCTTGTCTCTGCATTTCTTATTTCTCTGATTTTTCTACATTTCATTCTTTCTGGATAAGCTTAACCCTTTGCTTTCCAGCATCCAACTTCTCTACACAGGTAATTCAAACCCACGCAAGGATTTTATGTATGAGCTGGACTCTACAATTACCCCAGTTCAAACTGGATTTGAAAGACCGTGGAATCCAGTTCTCATCTCCAGGCCTCCTGAGACCTCAGTTGGCAATACAGAATATTCTTTAATAAATATCCTTTGGATCTGTAAGTCTTGTGCATGAGTTTCTTTTTTCCTTCTGTGGTGCAGACACAGGGTTACCATATAATCATATGGATAGGCATTTCCCACCAAAGGAAGGAACTGAAATTGGTAGGAGAAATTGTCTTCTACTTATTTTTAGGTTTCTCAAACCTGGGGACCCTTTATTTCAATTGCTTTTTAGTGGCCCTAATTTAGTAGAGGATCTATGGAAAAACATGGATAAGAATCACCTAAGATGAGAAGGAATGCATAAGTTGTAATTTATACCAATTAAAGGAAACCCATCATCCTGCAATATTGCATCAGCTTTGTTACTCACACCTCCTCAGTATACTCTGACCCACTGCCTCCTTGGGAGCTCATCTCTTTGAGGAATCAGATGTCCAGCACTAGATAAGAGCAGTTAGGAACCATTTGCTCATATTTTCTATACTCTCATGTGAGAATCTGTATGTTAATACTGAAAGATAATGTGGTTAGTGGATAGAGTTGACCTTGAAGCCAGAAGAACCTGGTCTCTAGTCCTGTGTCTGACCCATATTGACTGTGTGAACCTAGGAAAGTCACTGGACCTCTCACTGCTCTAGGAAGCTCCCTAAGACTTTCAGTTGCAAAGAAGGGGCCATCTTGCATTTGTAGTAGGAGTTCCCTCATTCCCAACACTTATCGCAGAGCCTGACACATAGTAGGTGCTTAATAAATGACTTTTTATTCACTTTGCCAAAGGAATAGGTTCACTTCCTAGTCCTGTGTGAAGACTATATTTTACTGAAAATTGTAGAGCAGAATTACACTACTTTCAATCTGTAACTTTCTTTGATATCAGAGGCTAGATCATTTTTAAAAAATGTATCCCATGACAGGATTTAAGTTGCCATGTCAAATTTAGTAGTAAATAAACAAATGAATGAATAAAAAATTTAGAGATTGAAAAAAGGAATTAAAAAAAAACCCCAGTAACACTTAAATGAAAGAACTTTCCTTCCACTCCATAGTCTTCTTGATAAAAGACTTACATTTTTTCCAGTTTTTAGTACCAATTTTTCAGCATTTATGTGGTCTAAAAAATTAGGATGAGGTTTTCTCCTGCGATAATCTTCTTCAGTAAAAGGAATTTCAGGATCATCCTGTGAAACGAAATGTGGATTTTGTATATTTGAACCAGTTGATACTTTATAGTTTACAAATTGCTTTTCTTAAAATAACCTGAATGGCAGTATTGTAATTCCCATTTTAAATGATTTACCCGAGGTCACACAGTTATTAAATAACAAACCTATGACTTAAGCCTACTTTCCGAATGATTCTAAATCCAAAGTTTATTAAGATCACACATAACTTCAAAATCTATTGCTCATTTTTAAATTCTTTAAATTTATTTTCTTAAAAATTGATCTAGTCATATTTTCATATTTCATATAAAATATTCATTTATATAAATATATTATGGGGACACCTAGGTGGCATGGTGAATAGGGTGCCAGAACAATAGTCAGGAAGAATCATCTTCCTGAATTTAAATCTGGCCTCAGTCACTTATTAGATGTGTAATGCTGAGTAAGTCACTTTTGCCTCAGTTTTCTTATTTGTAAAATGAGCTGGAGAAGGAAATACCAAACCACTCCAGTATCTTTGCCAAGAAAACCCCAAGTCTGAAGAGTTAGACACAATTGAAAATGACTGAAAATAACATATTTATATCATATACCAATATATAAAAAATATAAAATATGTTCATTTCATAGTTGTATAAAAGTTTATTTTATATAAAATATTTTATATTTCATATTTGTAATTTAACAAAATTCTAAAATGGAAAAATTATGCTTTTGAAAAAATTAAATCCACATCTTTGGGTCTGTGTTAAAAGGATATGCTAGCTTCCCCTAGCCCCTCTCTCATGCTCATGGTACCTGGTAATGAACTGAACTTAAAGACTTTATGATAAAGGCAGTTAGTATAGCTATTCAGTGTGAGGCTCAACTAGAGAGAATTAGTATATATTCCAATCCTCACTCCTTTCCTCAGTCTTTGATTTATCTATCACTTGGCAATAGTTAGCACATAACCCCTGGATTATGTAATTTCCTTAGAGAGCACTGTGTTATTGGAATTTTGGGGTCTCTAAATTACATTTCCCATGAGCCCACTGGCTTTCTATCTTGTGTGATGACATAGACAGTTATGTAATGATGTAGACAGGGGGATAAAATTGAGTGGCTAGATTTGCACCTCCTTTTTCCTCCTGACCCAGCATGGTGCCAGGAGGTAATGGTGGGTCTTTTTAAACAGCCTAAGCTAGCATGGCACGTGGCTTCATTTCCTAATGACTACCAATAAATCTTTTAAAACCATAATATTTTTAAAGCTATCCTTTTATATTTATTTTATTTCTTACAGCATGTAAATATTTACATTGAGAGACAAAATTTCTTCTCCATCATTTACTATCTTCTCTGCGTACTAGTTTCATCTCTAGTTATTATGTGATCAGATTCAGTCCTCCATAGTGTAACTTTAAGGTTCAATTTTTTTATTTAAATATTTTGTTTATTTTTTAGAAAAATTTTTCATGGTTACATGATTCATGTTTTTACTTTCCCCTTCACCCCCCTTCACCCCCTCCCCCGCCCAGGTTCAATTTTTTTTTGGAAATTTTGGTCTTTCAATCAGGGAAGTTGGTATTTAAATTTCATGAGTTACAGTGCAAATAGCTTGAATCCTACCTATATCACTGACTTAATATCTTGGGAAAAATTACTTCACTTCCTCAGGCCTCTGATACCTCATCTATAAAATGGGAGGATTGATGATCTTTAAGATCCCTTTTACTCTAAAACTATGATCCTAAAACTAAATGAATTGGTAGCTCTCAAACAATCAAGGTATGCTACTTCATCACCTTACTGTCTTTGACATACTTCCCATTGATCATAAAAAAATATTTATTAGTACCTTCTATGTGCCAGGGACTGTGTTAGGCTCTGGCAATTAAAAAAAAAAACAACAGGTGAAAGGCAGTCTTTGCCCTCAAGAAGATTAAAAGCTAACATGTGAGACAACATACAAACAAATATATTCAAACAACTATATTCAGGATAAATGGGAAATAATTAGCAGAGAGAAGATATTTGAATTAAGAAGGTTGGAAAAGGCTTCTTGTAAAAGATATATGATTTTAATTGGGTCTTAAAGGAAATCAGGGAAGTCAGTAAGTAGAGATAAAGAAGGAGAACATTCCAGACATGGAGAGCAACCAGAGAAGATACCTAGAGCCGAGAGATAGAATAGCTTGTTCAAGAAAGAGCAAAGAGGCCAGTGTCACTGGATCAAGAATATCCAGTGACATGAATAATATGGAAATATGTGTGGGATTACACAAGTATAACCTATATCAAATTGCTTATCATCTCAAGAGAGGGAAGGAGAGAATTTGGAGTTCAAAATTTATAAAAATGAATGTTAAAAATTGTTTTTACATGTAACTGAAAAAAATGCTAATATAAAAGAAAAATTCCAAAAATGATAAAACCCATAACAGATCAATAATAGGGAGGGGTATTATACTATATTCTTAGTCTGTAATGAGAATGTTATGGAAAATAATTATTATGTTATATGTACTATATGATATCTTGTGTCAGAGTCAGATTCCTGAAATAATTGGATTATTGGTCTAATCCAATGTGGCTAGGTGTTAACAAACTATCAGCACTCTGATATTTTGGTAATGGAGAAAAAACTACACTATACTCACCGTTGTGAAAAAAGGGTTTAAAGTGCTAAGTATTTGAAACTGAACACTCCTTTGTATATTATGTATACACAATGCAAATATAATTCATTAGAATAAAAAGTAACAGCAATAGGACAGGATAAATTTTCACTACAGAACAGTAATGAAAAAATGTTTTTGAATAATATACTACATTTTGCTAATATAGAAAGAGCAAAAAATAGATTCTAAGCCAAAAAAAAAATTCAGTGGTAGGAAGGAGGCCAGAGTCATTGTGGCAAAGAGTAAGATATAAAAATACCCGAAAGGCAGGAGGGAGCTAAATTATTAAGGGCTCTGAATATGAATAGAGGATTTTATATTTGATCCTGGAGGAGAGAGGGAATCACTCGAGTTTACCAAGGCAATGTGGAATAAGTGTATATGTTATATGGTAGGACCTGTGCTTTAGGATAATTACTTTGGTGGCTGAATAGAGAATGGATTGGAATGGGAATAGACTTTAGGCAGGCAGACCCTCCAACAAGCTACTGGAATAGTGCAGGCAGGAGAAAAGAGTGAGAGGAGAGGAAATGGATGGCCTTTTCAAAGAGTTTAACCACAAATGACAGATATAGGATGATGGGGGGATGGGAGAATCAAGTGAGAGTTTTTTGAGGGTGTGAGAAATATGGATATGTGTGTAACCAGTAGAAGAACCCAGGAGAGAAGGAGAGAATGAAAATAAGTGATAGAATGGGGATAACAGAGGGGAATTCAATCTGTTTGAGGACAGATGATGGAATAGGATTGTTTGAGCAGGTAACAGGATTAGTCTTGGTAAGGTATAAGGCTGCCTAATCATGTGAAAAGGGATTGAAATAGGAAAAAGTTGGAGAAGGCACCTGAAGATAGGAAATGGGGAAGAGGGGAGAAGAGGGAGATCACAGTGAACGGCTTCCATTTTTTTCAGTTAAGAGAGTGGGAAGGAAAGAGAGCCATGGGAAGTTTGAGGAAGGATGCAAAGGTATGGAAGAGCTACTGTGGAAAATGGGATAATAAGCTGATGAATAAGGTGTAGTATGCTTGTTAAAAGAATAAATGACTAGTTAAACATATGAATGAATAAATGTACTATAAAATTAAGCTTTTCTTGTTACTTACAGGGTCAAGGGGTTTGGATCGTGCCCAAGTCAGCATTGTTGATAGTAAGATAAATATTTTTCGTTTTTCAAAATGGCTTGTTTCTTCACTTAGTGCTATAATGCCAAAAAAGAAAGGATGTATTTTATCTTAAGCACATTTTATGTACAATTACTTACACTTGTCAAATCACTCAAATCAATTATAACTACTATTACCACTTGAGTATGGATGCAAGTAAATAAAGGTAGAATCAAGTACTTTAGTTTTATCTCTGTCATCAATGGTCAGGTAATAGTCTTCATTTATAGAATTATAGTTTAAAGGGTTATCCAGTCCAACTCATATCTGAGCAAAAAATCTTCACTGCAACACATCTGACAATTGGCCATCAAGCTTTTGCTAGCATACTTCTATTTAGGGAGTCTATGATAATTATATTAGTTGACATTTATAAGGCTTTAGGTTAATAAAGTGCTTTTAGGTTTGCAAAGCACTTTACATACACCATTTTACTTGACTTTCATAACAGCCTGGTTAGATAATTACAACTGATGCACAAGAAGAGGAAAAAGACAACCTTGTTCTCAAGAAACTCATATTCTAATGGAGGAAACAACAAACAAATATGTGCAAACAAGTTATATATAGGATAAATAGGTAATAAGTAAAGAGGAAAGGTATTAGAATTAAGGGAAGGTATGCAAAGGTTTCCTGTGTAAGGTGGCATTTTAATTTGGCGTAAATGAATTGGGCTTAAAATGGCCAGGGAAGCCAATAAATGGAGATGAGGAGAGACAGCATTCTAGGCATGGGGGCAGGCAGAGAAAATGCCCAGAGCTGAGGGATGGAGTCTTGTTTAAGGAACATCAAGAAGGCCAGTGTCTCTAGATTGAAGAGTATAATCAGGAAATGAGGTGCAAGAAAACCGGAAAAGTAGGAGGGGGCCAAATTAGGAATGGTGTTGGGTGACAGAGGATTTTGTATTTAATTCTGGAGCTATGGGGAGCCATCGGAGAGTAGGGGGTAACATGGTTGGACCTGTGTTTTAGGAAAATTGCTTTGGCCACTGAGTGGAGGATGAACTGGAGAGGGGAAAGACTTGAGGCAGGCAGACCTACCAACAGGCTATTTCAGTATTCAAGACATGGGGTGATAAGGGCCTGTATGAGGATGGTGGCAGTATCAGCGGAAAAAAGGTGGCATATTTGAGAGATGCTTCAAAGGTAAAATCAGCAAGCCTTGATGACAGATCAGGTGTGAGAGATAGAACAGAGTTGAAGATGACTCCAGGGTTGTGAACCTAAGAGACAGAGAGAATGGTATCGTCCTCCATTGTAATAGAGAAGGTAGCAGTAGGGAGGAATTAGAGGAAAAAATAGTGAATTCTATTTTGGACCTATTGATTTTAAGATAGCTCCTGGACATCTAGTTTGATGCCAGATTGAAGGTTAGCAAAGAGGTTAAGGCAATGATGGGCAACCTATTCCCTGAGGGCCAGAGTAGTTTGCCCATGACTGCCTTAAGCAATTCCCTAATCACTACATCTGGATGTGGGGGCATAGTGATTCGGGAATTGCTTAAGGCAGTGATGGGCAAACTACTCTGGCCCATGGGGAACAGTTTGCTCATCACTGGGTTAGGGCAAGATAGGTAGATTTGAGAATCATCATCATAGAGATAATAAGCAAATTCGTGGCAGCTGATGAGTTTTCCATAGTATGAATTAAGAAAAGAAGAGTGTCTAGAATAGAGCTCTGTGTGACTCACAGATGGTGGATCTGATCTAGATAAGGATCCACAAAGGAGATTGAGGAGCAATAAGACAGGCAGAAGGAAAACTAGCAGTTATGTGATGTCACAAAAACCTAGAGAGAAGAGTATTAAGGAAGAGAGGGTCATCAACAGTTTCAAAGGCTGTAGAGAGGTCAGCATGAATGAGGACTGAGAAAAGGCTATTGGATTTGGTAATTAAGAGATCAATGATAACGCTGGAAAAATATTCAAGTTGAGAGCCAAATTGTAAGGGATTGAGAAGAGTGAGAAAGTGGATCACCTATTATAGACAATAGGAAGGATTTAATAAGAGTTTTTTGAGGATGGAAGAGACAAGGAATTGTTTGTAGGTGTTATTTAGCACTACTGTCAACAAGTCTCTCCTCACCCAACTCCTGAAATGGCTGCCTTTGAACTAACTTGCATCAACTCTGTTCTCATCTTTCATGATGATGATGCTATGGATTATAAAGTTATGCTTGTGGAGGATAAAATTAATGCCCCCATTAAAGCAGCAGGTGTAAATGTTGAACTATTCTGGCCTAGATTATTTGCAAAGATCCTATCCAATGTAAACATTGAAAGTCTTCTCTGTAATGCAGGAGTTGATGGATCTTCCCCAGGAGCTGGTGGTGCTGCCCCTGTTGGAGATGCTAGCGCGACTATGCCTGCTGAAAAAGAAAGAGGGGCAAAAAAAGAAGACTGAGGAATCTGATGATCTGTTTGGTCGAATTTTTCTTATAACACTGTATAAAAAGCTTAACTCAACTAAAAAAAAAACAATAGAAAGAGAGAG
This sequence comes from Gracilinanus agilis, assembly GCF_016433145.1. NCBI lineage: Eukaryota > Metazoa > Chordata > Mammalia > Didelphimorphia > Didelphidae > Gracilinanus > Gracilinanus agilis. Next base: position 409,045,941 of record NC_058131.1, on the reverse strand, counting down.
ATTGAAAATAAGTGATAGAGAAAGGATGACTGAGGGGAAAATCTGTTGGAGGAGATAGGATGGAATAGGATTATTTGAGCAGGGAAAGGGGTTAGGTAAGGAGTAAGGTCACCTCATGATAAGAAACAGTGGTGAAAAAATTGTGCCAGAAGACATCTGAGTGATAAGAGATTAAAAAGAGGGTAAGAGCTCATGTTGAATAACTCCCTTTTTTTCTGGAAAAATATGAGGTAAGAATCTCAGCTGAGAGGATGGAGGAAGAAGGAGCCATGAAAGATATAAGGAGGAATTAAAAGGTTTGGAAGTTACTGTGGAGATTGAGGCAAGTTGATGATGCAAGTTGATGATGATATAGGATAGCAGAGAGGGCCCAGCTCTACGTTGTGTAACATAAATTTGTAGTGTTGAATGTTTTTCTCAATCTTAGTTCAACAGCATGTGTATAGAAAAGAAGGCAACAAATTTTGATAGAACTAATTCAAGGTTTAGGCTTTGTGGGGCACAACTGGCAAAATGATAAGGGGATTAAGTACTCAGGGGAGAGAACGGTATAGAGATGAATTGCTTTACCAAGGGTTCAAGAGGGGAAAAGAGGAGAGAATGATTGGTGCAGGGTGGTACTTCAAGAGAATTGAGAGGTCAAAAGATCAGAGGTCACAGTGTGGAAAAAGAATAAAGTTTGGTAAAGGAAGGCAGAGAAATGGTAAACCAAAAGATTATGGCTGAATAATGGGATTTTGGAATTCTTGAATGTGGAGGTAGTACATTTCCGAATGAGGCCAATAACAAGTGTATAGCTTTTTTTGTGTACAGCTAAGGTAAAGCAGCAAAGTAGGTGTGAGTAGCAGAGTGTAGAAGTGAGTAGAGTGAGGAACTGAGAGATCAGGGTATTTGCAAGAGTCAGTATGGATGTTGAAGTCTCCAAGTGTAAAAGGAGAAGTTGGAAAAGAGAAAAATTGGGAACCATGTACCAAATCATTCAGGAAGGAAGAGGAGAGACCTGAAGCTTTACAGACAAAAGCTACCAGGATTATGATTGAAGGGAGATGAAAAGCAAGAGCCCCAAAAGGAGGAGAGGTACTGAGTGATGAAGTATGGAGAAAACCTGAAAGAATATTCCAACTTCCCCTTCTCAACCAGTGAATCAAGGAGAATTGGTAAAGATGTAGCTAATACTGGAAAGGGTGGCAAGGGAGGTCATGTCATCACAATGAAAGCCATGTTTTAGCAACAGCAAGAAGAGGAAAAGATTTATGATGAAGAGAAGTTTTTTGCCAAAGGAATAAGCATGTCAAAGGGCTTAATAGGAGTGGGTGGTGTCTCGTTGGAAAGAAAATAAGGAATCAAGGAAATAAGGCATTTTTACTGAGAGCTGTCTATTTTCTCTTCTTCCTTATCTTATCTCTCAGATGTTTTATACTATCTCTTCCTATACTCCTGTTTCACATGAAGAGGATGCCAGAGCAGGAAGAACCCTGCTACATATTAAAATTATCTCATTCTATCCTGTCTTCTCTAACAGATTGCACTATCACCCTTACTCTTTTACTAATCTTCAATCTCTTTCTGTCTACTGGTTGCTTTCCTATTCTATTCAGACATAACAATGTCTCCCCTATCCTTAAAAACAAACAAAAACTTCACACAGTCCATCCATTCCCATTAATTACTGTTTTATATCTCTTCTTTTTGTGACTATACCCTTTGAAAAGATAGTCAACTGCCTCCACTTCCTTTCTTCTCACTTTCTGCAGTTTGGCTTCCAACCTCATCAGTTAACTGTAATTACTGTCTCCAAAGTTACCATTGATCCAATGGTCTTTTCTCAGTCATCAGCCTTCTTGACCTTTCTATAATTTTTGATACTGTGAATAAACTTCTCCTTCTGGACAGTCTTTCCTTTCTGGGTTTTTACAACACTTCTCTTTCCTGGTTCTATTCCTATGTTAATGCTTTTTTTCTCAGTCAACTTTGCTAGATCACCATCCAAGTTGCATCCATTAACCATGGGTATTTCCAAAGATTCTGTTCTGGGCCTTCTCTTTCCCTCCATACTAGGTCATTTTATGATCTCCTAAGTCACCATGGATCATTTATCATTTCTATACAGATGATTTTCAAATCTATTTTTATTTAAATATTAATTTTTTCCAATTAAATGTAAAAACAATTTAAAAAAACCCCTTACCTTCTATCTTAGAATCAATACTGTGTATTGGTTCTAAGGCAGAAGACCGGTAAAGGCTAGGCAATGGGGGTTAAATGACTTGCCCAGGGTCACATAGCTAAGAAGTATCTGAGGCCAGTTTTGAATCTAGGACCTACCAAATCTAGGCCTGGCTCTCAATCCACTGAGCCACCCAGTTGTCCCCCCTAAAAACAATTTTTAACATACATGAAAAAAATTCAAATCCCAAATTCTCTATCTCCCTGTTTCCCTCTCACCCCTCATTGAGAAGGCACAAAATTTGATATAGGTTATACATGTGTAGTCATGTAAAATGTATTTCCATATTAAAATTAGTCACATTATGAAAGAAAACAGAAACCCCAAAACATGAAAAAGTAAAAATTAGTATGTTTCCATCTGCATTCAAACCATCAGTTCTTTCTCTGGAGATGGATGACATTTTTCATCACAAGTCCTTCAGAATTATCTTGGATCACTACTATTCAGAATAGCCAAGTCATTCATAGTTGGTCACTGTATAATATTGCTTTTATATTACTGTGTTCAGTGTTCTCTGGTTCTGTTCATTTCCCTTTGCAGTAGTACATATAAATATTTCTAGGTTTTTCTGAAAGCATTTTGCTTGCTATTTGTTATAGTACAATAGCATTACAACAGTACAATATATTTCAATCATGTCTCACAACTTGTTCAGCCATTCCCCAATTGATGGGCATCCCTTTAATTTCTGATTCTTTGCCATTACAAAAAGAGTTGCTATAAACATTTTTATACATATAGGTCCCTTTTCTGTTTTCTTTAATTTCCTTGAGATAGACCTATAAGTGGTATTGCTGGGTCAGAGGGTATACATGGTTTTATAGCCCTTTGAGCATAGTTCCAAATTGTTCTCTAGAATGGATTAGATCAGTTCACAACTCCTTCAGCAATGCTGTAGTGTCCTAATTTTCCCGCCTCTCCTCCAATATGTTATTTTCCTTTTCAGTCACATTAGCGAAACTGATATGTATGAGATGGTACCTCAGGGTTGTTTTATTTTGAATTAAATCAATAGTAATTAAGAGCATTTTAAAAAATGATCAAGCTTTGAATTCTTTATCTGAAAACTGCTTATTCATATCCTTTGACCAGTTTTCATTTCAGGAATGACTTGTATTCTTATAAATTGACTCAATTCTCTATATTTTTGAGAAATGAGACCTTTATCAGAGAATCTTGCTATAAAATTTTTTTCAGTTATGATTACTATTTTTCCTTCTCTCTCTCCTTTCACCCTATCCCTCCTCAAAAGTGTTTTGCTTCTGATAGCTGTGTCCTCCAATCTTCTTTCCCTTCTATCAGACTGACCCCCTTCGTGTCCCCTTCCCCTCCTACTTTCCCATGGGTTAAGATAGATTTCTATACCCAATTATTGAATGTATGTATGTTATTCCCTCTTTGAGCCAATTCCAAAGACAGTAAAGGTTCAAGCATTGTCAGTCACTCCTCTTCATTTCTCTCTCCACAGTAAAAGCTCTTTAATGCTTCTTTTATGAGATAATTAATCCTATTCTACCTCTTCCTTACCCCTTCTCTGAGTACATCCCTCTTTCTCACCCCTTAATTTTATTTTTTAGATATTATAACTTCATAGTCAATTCACAGCTGTGCCTTCTGTCTATGTATGCCTACTCTTTCTAACTGCCCTAATAATGATTAAGTTCTAAAGAGTTATAAGTATCATCTTCCTGAGAAGATTTAAATTGATTTTGTATCTCTTTAAATGTTTTTAATAATTAATTTTGTTCTTTAACTGCTTAAATAATCATTCTCTGTATGTAGTTCAGAATTCAGTTGACCTGTAATGGGTTAAGTTTGGAAATCTAGTTCTCTTGCTAAACACTATTCTATTCTTGCCTTAAGGAATTCTACTAACCTTAGGAGATGTAGGTGGCAGACCTAATATCTTTACTCCTCCAAGCTATCCTTCAAGGATGTCTGGTTTCCTGTCCAAAGAAGTCTGGGTCACTCTCTTGCAGGTAGACTCAAACAATGAATACTTCTTAGTCACAGGATAGAAGAGAGGTTGTTGCTAGTGCCTATCCCCAACTTCCAACTAATCATATTGTTCTTCCACTTCAGCTATGAAACTAGTCACATTGCCCTCAATCCCATGATGTTACTTACCCTGTTCTGCTCTTTGTTTCATGATCCCCAAAACTTATAAAAGAGGAGTTTTCTTTTCGCTTAGGGTCTTTGGCTGGAAACTGAGGCAGCCATTGACCCTTTTATTGGTAGGTAGCATGCCCTGTTAAGAAAATGGTATCTTGTCCCCTTTCTTTCCCTCTCTCTCTTTCTGTCTGTGGAGTGCCTGTTAGGGCAGGCTAAAGAGGGCTAAAGTCTAAGAACCATACCACCCACAGTCAATCACAAAAATGGCCCAGAAATGGCATCAAGAAACCCAGGTCACATAAATATAAGTCTCTGAAAGGGGTTGACCCCAAGTTTCTGAAAAACATGTGCTTTGCCAAGAAACATAACAAGAAGGGGCTAAAGAAGATGCAGGCCAACAATGCCAAAGCATCAAGGCCTGAGCAGAAGCCATCAAGGCTCTGAGCACAAAGGCCTCCAAGATCAAGCTCTTCTGGCCCAAGATCTCCAAGGCCAATGCCTGGCATGCTGGCCATAAGTTGGCCACCAAGCATCCAGGCCCAAGGATTGGCATCAAATATTCAGGCTCTAAGATCACAAAACCTGACTCTAAGGTTGCCAGAACCACTGACCCTAAAGCTGCCAAGTCCACTGATCCCAAGGCCATTAAGCCCACTTCCCCCAAGATCACCAAGTCTGACCCAAAGGCCACCAAATCTGATACCTAGAACCCAAAGGCCACCAAGTCTGACACCAAGGCCACCAAGTCTGATTCTAAGGTTTTACTTCTAAAAAAAGAATGGTATCTTGCTCAGAGAACTATGCCTCAGTTTGTCTTTTTTCTCTTAAAAAAATTATTTCCAAGCATCTCTGTCCCACCCTCCCCATATAGAAGGCATCATCTGGCAAACAAATTTGTATATATAGACTGTCTTTCATTTTTCCATTTTTTTCAGTTCATTCTCTGGAGGTGATATTCACAAGCTATTCTTTAAGTATTAAAACTGTAGCAATATATAACGTTCTCTTGGTTCTACTCACTTCGCTATTCATTATCCTATGAAATTCTTTCCAAGTTGTTTTTTTTTTTAATTAGCCTGCTCAGTATTCCTTTTGGCACAGTAGCATTCCATTGCAATCATGTACCACAACATTTTTAGCCATTCCTCAAATGGTGAACATCTCTTAAATTTCTAGTTCTTTGCCACCACACAAAGAATGTTGCTATAAATATTTATAGCATATAGATTCTTTTCATTTTCCGCTGATATCCTAGGGAAACAGACTCAGCTGAGTCTAAGGATATAGCCAATTTTATAACTCTCTGGCCATGATTCCAAATTTCTCTCCAAAACTGTTCTATCAGTTCCACCAAAAATGTGTTCGTTTCCTCATTTTTCCACATCCTCTTCAACATTTGTCATTTTAGCCAATCTAATGGGTGGCCATATGCCAGAATTGTTTTGATTTGCATTTCTCTAATCAGTAATGATTTAGAGCACTGTTTTCATAAACTTGTATGTGGCTTTGATTTCTTCATCTGAAAATTGTCTTAATATCTTTTGCCCATTTATCAACTGGGGGATGATTTTTAATATAAATTTGACAATGTTTTCCATTTTAGATATAAGATTTCTATCCAAGAGGCTATGAAAATTTTCCTCCAAGTTTTCTTTCCTTCTAATATTGCCAACATTTGTTTTACTTGTATAAAACTCTTTTAATTTAATATAATCAAAATTATCCATTTTACAGTGCTCTCCATCTCTTGTTGACTCATACACTCTCCTAATTTACTTATATCTTCTTTTAAATCTAGATCATGTATCCATTTTGACCTTATCTTAGTAAGTGGTGAAAAATATTGGCCTATACCTAAGTTTCTGCCAAACTATTTTCTAGTCGTCCCAGCAATTTTTATCAAATTGTGATTATCGCCAAAAAACTATCTATACTTTTGTCAAATACAAGGCTACTATAATCTTTTACTACTACTTGTTGTATGCCTGCTCTATTCCACTGATTTACCTTTCTATTTCTTAGCCAGTTCCAGATTGTTTTGATAATTACTGCTTTGTAATACATTTAAAAACCTGATACTTTGATGTTCTTACTATCTTGCTCTTCCAAATGAATTTTGTTATTATTTGTTCTAGTTTATAAATTTTTGGGGGTAATTGATTGGGATGGCATTGAATAAGTAGATTAGATTAGGTAGGTTTGTCATTGTAATTATATTGGCTCTGCCCATTCACGAACAATTAATGTTTCTCCAATTATTTCTATATGACTACATAAAAAGTGTTTTATAATTAAATTCATGTAGTACCTGGGTTGTTTTGGTGGGAATACTCTGCTATAAGCTTTTGATTTTCCTTTTCAGTTTGGTCTGACCTGTTTTCCAGCTGTTTGAATTTGGTCTCCAATTTGTTTATTAATTCTTTTGATTTGGGGGCATCTTTTTCTAATTGCCCAATTCTAGCCTTTAGACACTGGTTTTCCTTTTCAATCTGGTCATTTCTGGTTTTTGGTTTACTTGCCTCACTTTCCAATTGTGAAATTCTGCCTTTTAAACTGTTATTTTCTTGCCAGATCTCTTCCATCTTTCTCATGATCTCCGATTTGAGCTCTTCAAGACCTTGTGACCCGTTTTCATTGTTTTGGGAAGGTTTGGATATGGTTACTTGTGTGTTCTCCTCATTTGTTTCCTCTGTTGTCTGGATTTTCTAGTCGTCCCAGCAATTTTTATCAAATTGTGATTATCGCCAAAAAACTATCTATACTTTTGTCAAATACAAGGCTACTATAATCTTTGGGAAGGTTTGGATATGGTTACTTGTGTGTTCTCCTCATTTGTTTCCTCTGTTGTCTGGATTTTTTCTGTGTAAAAGTTATCAAGTGTTAAAAGTTTTTTCTTCTTCATCTTTCTCTTCTGGTTTTCTTGATGATTCTGGCTTGCCATTGTAAGCTGAGTGCCCTCTCAGCTTTATGCTCACGCCCAGGATCTGTCTGCGCTCTTTAAACTCCTGAGGTCTCAGGTCTAGTTGTTTTGGGACAAGCCTCCTAGTGGTCTCCTTGCTTGTTCTTCTGCCTGAAGCTCCTTTAACAGTCTCCAGTAGCTGCTTCTGCAGTCAAGCACCTCTCTGCACTGGGTCCCCACACAATGTCCACTCCTGCACTCAGAATCAGCCCCTTTGTCCGCGCCCCAGTCCGTGCTTTAATCCGTGCCTCAGCCCATGCCTATGTCAGCCCCTTCCCCTGCGCCTGGGTTCAGGATCTGGGCTCAGGGTCTGCGCTCAGAGTCCGCGAGTTCCTCAGCCTCCCGGAGGGTCCCAAGTCTTGCTGCTCCCAGGAACAAGCCCTGGTGAGCTGCCAATGATCCAATGGGTGCCCCAAACCTGCTCTGACTCCCGTGTGCTGGCTTTGGCGTTGTAGGTGGTGTGGGGTGGGGGAGGGGGTTGCTCCGCTTGTGTTTTCATGGGGGCTGTTTCACACCTTTATAGCATGGAAATGTCCCGTTTCCAGGTACCTCCGATGTTGCGCCCTGTTGTGGGGTCCCTTATTTCCTCTGGATTTGTTTTTATGTCTTCTTGAGGAGTCCTATATGCGTGGGTTAGGAGAAGTCAAGCAGCTGCTTTTTACTCTGCCGCCATCTTAACCCGGAACTCCCAGCTATTGTCCTGGCTTAGCCCTTTTATAAATGGTACTTGCTGATGGTTTAAGGTAGATGCTTCATATCATTTTAAGAAAAATCCATTTATGCTTTTTCTAGTGTTTTTAATAGGAATGAGTGTTGTATTTTGCCAATCTTTTTCTTCATCTAGTAATATAGTCATATGGTTTTATTATTTTTGTTATTAATATAACCAATTATGTTGATTGTTTTCTTTATATTAACCCATCCCTGAATTCTTGGCATAAATCCTGTTTGGTCACAATATATAATCTTTGTGATATATTGTCAGTCTCATAGTTAGTATTTTATTTAGGATTTTTGCATTCATATTCATTAATAAGATTGATCTATGATTTTCTTTCTGATTTTGCTCTTCCTGGTTTAGGTATTAGAATCATTATTTGTTTCATAAAGAGTTTGGTAAATACTCCTTATTTAAAATGTGTTATTGCATTCTGGGAAGATAGAGTCTTAGACCGAGCAAATCTTCAGACCTCCACACCCTTTCACACCAAGATAGAAAACAGGGCACTTCTAAAGGAAAGAAAACCAATCTGAAAGCAGGACAGAGCAGGGGGACCTACTGCTGGACAGCTCAAGAGGTACACCAAGAAAAAGGCTTGAATTCTTGAACTGTTGGGTCTGAGGGTATAGAAGAGGAATCCCAGAACCCCTCCCCCATGGGCTGTGCAGAGTCTCCAGTGGCCCCTGAAATCTCCGGGCTGGCAAACACACCAGCCTGGAAAGAGGGCTTTGCTGGCGCTGGACTCAAGGAGTCGAACACAGACACCATGGAGATGGATGGGGGAGAAAGACAGAGAAACACAGAAAAAATGTTTGGAAGATATTTGGCTTAGATGGAGAAAACTTATTAAAAATTAAATTAAAACAAATTAAAAATCCCCAGATGAAAACTAAATTAGAAATACTAAAAATCAAAGGAGAAATTAATAAAATTGAAAGTAAAAGAACTATTGAATTAGTAAATAAGACTAGAATCTAGTACTTTGAAAAAAACAGATAAAATAGACAAAGTACTGGTAAGAAAAAGGAAAGAAGAAAACCAAATTAACAGTATCAAAGATGAAAAGGGAGACCTATAATAAAGAGGAAATTAAGGCAATCATTAAAAACTATTTTGCCCAATTATATGGCAATAAATATAGCAATCTAGGTGATATGGATGAATATTTACAAAAATATAAATTGCCTAGATTAATAGCAGAAGAATACTTAAATAATCCAATATCAGAAATTGAACAAGCCATCAAAGAACTCCCTAAGAAAAAATTGCCAGGGACTCGTGGATTTACAAGTGAATTCTATCAAACATTCAAAGAACAACTAATTCCAATACTATACAAATTATTTGACATAATAAGCAAAGAAGGAGTCCTACCAAATTCCTTTTATGACACTAATATGGTACTGATTCTAAAACCAGGCAGACCCAAAACAGAGAAAGGAAAAACTACAGACCAATCTCCCTAATGAACATAGATGCAAAAATCTTAAATAGAATACTATCAAAAAGATTCCAAAATTGAATGTAATGGACTTCTGTACCAGCAGCAATGCAATGACCCAGGACAATTCTGAGGGATCTATGGTAAAGAACGCTGCCCACATTCAGAGGAAGGACTGCAGGAGAGGAAACATATAAGAAAATTTACAACAGCTTGAACGCATGGGTCGGGGTGGACATGATTGAGGGTGTGGACTCGAAACTACCACACCAATGCAACTACCAACAATTTGGAAATAGGTCTTGATCAAGGACACATGACAAAACTAGTGGAAATGTGCATTGGCCATGGGTGGGGGGAGTGGGGGGGTGAAGAGGAAAGTAGGAGCATGAATCATGTAACCATGTTAAAAATGAATATTAATAAATGTTTAAAAAAAAAGATTCCAGCAAATGATCATGAGGGTTATCCATCATGATTAGGTGGGATTTATAACAGGAATGCAAGGATGGTTCAACATTAGGAAAACCATCTACATAATTGACCATATCAACAAGCTAACAAACAAAAATCATATGATTATCTCAATAGATGCTGAAAAAGCCTTTGACAAAATACAACATCATCAGCATTCCTATATATTTCCAACATATCATAGCAGGAAGAGTTGAAAGAGAAATATCATTTAAAATCACCGTAGACAATATAAATACTTAGGAATCTGTTTACCAAAACAAACGCAGGAATTATACGAACAAAACACTTTCCAAAACAATTAAAACTAGATCTAAACATTTGGAAAAACAATGAGTGCTCATGGGTAGGATGAGATAACATAAAAAAATGACCATTCTACCCAAATTTATTTACTTATTTAGTGCCATATCTATCAAACTACCAAGAAACTTTTTTACTGAATTAGAAAAAACTATAACAAAGTTCATTTGGAAGAACAAAAGATCAAGAATTTCAAGGGAAATAATGAAAAAAAATGTGAAGGAAGGTGGCCTGCCAGTACCAGATATTAAGCTATACTATAAAGCAGCAGTCATCAAAACAATATGGTACTGGCTAAGAGACAGAAGGTAGGATCAGTGGAATAGACTTGGGGTAATTGACGTCAGCAAGACAGTGTATGATAAACCCAAAGAGCTAAACTTTTGGGACAAAAATCCACTATTTGACAAAAACTTCTGGGAAAATTGAAAAAAAATATGGGAGAGATTAGGTTTAGATCAACATCTCACACCCTGTACCAAGATAAATTCAGAATAGGTGAATGACTTGAATATAAAGAAGGAAACTGTAAGTAAATTAGGTGAACACAAAATAGTTTACTTGTCAGATCTCTGGGAAAGGAAAGATTTTAAAACCAAGCAAGAGTTAGAAAAAATTACAAAATGTAAAATAAATAATTTTTATTATATTAAATTAAAAAGGTTTTGTACAAACAAAAACAATGCAACCAAAATCAGAAGGGAAACAAGAAACTGGGAAAAATCTTTATAACAAAAAATTCTGACAGAGTTCTAATTACTCAAATATGCAAGGAGCTAAATCAATTGTACAAAAAAATCAAGCCATCCCCCAATCGATAAATTGGCAAAGGACATGAATAGGCAATTTTCAGATAAAGAAATCAAAAGTATCAATAAGCACATGAGAAAGTGTTCTAAACCTCTAATAATAAGAGAAATGCAAATCAAAACGGCTCTGAGTTTTACTTCACACCTAGTAGATTGGCTAAAATGACAGCAGGTGAGAGTAATGAATGTTGGAGGGGATGTGACAAAATTAGGATATTAATGCATTGCTGGTAGAGTTGTGAACTGATCCAACCATTCTGGATGGCAATTTGGAACTATGGCCAAAGAGCTCTAAAAGGTTGCCTGCCCTTTGATCCAGCCATACATTGCTGGGTTTGTACCCCAAAGAAATCATAGGGAAAAAGACACGTACAAAAATATTTATAGCCACGTTCTTTGTGGTGGCAAAAAACTGGAAAACAAGATTATGCCCTTCAATTGGGGAATGGCTGAACAAATTGTGGTATATGCTGGTGATGGAATACTATTGTGCTCAAAGTAATAATAAACTGGAAGAATTCCATGTGAACTGGAATGACCTCCAGGAATTGATGCAGAGTGAAAGGAGCAGAACCAGGAGAACATTGTACACATAGACTGATACACTGTGGTAAAATAGAATATAATGGACTTCTGTACTAGCAGCAATGCAATGACCCAGGACAATTCTGAGTGATTTATGGAAAAGAATGCTATCCACATGCAGAGGAAGAACTACAAGGGTGGAAACACAGAAGAAAAATAACTGCTTGAACACATAGGTTGATGTGGACATGAGTTGGGATGTACACTCTAAACGACCACCCTAGAGCAATTTTCAATAATATGGAAATAGATTTTGATTGATGACACATGAAGAAGCCAGTGGAAATATGTGTCGGTTTGGGGGGGGAGGGATGGGAAGGAGGGGAAATTAAGAACATGAATCATGTAACCATTGAAAAAACTATCTAAAAAATAAAATTTAAAAATAAAATAAAATGAGTGGATTGGGAAAAAAATTAGATGTGTTATTTCAAATAATTTATTTAATACTGGAATTAGTTTATCTTTGAATGTTTGGTAGAATTCACTTCTAAATCGGGCTGGTCCGGATGCTTTTTTTAAAAAGGAAGTTCAATTATGACCTGCTTGATCTCTTTTTCTAAAATAGGTTTATTTAACTATTCTATTTCCTCTTCTTATAGTCTATGCAGTTTTTTATTTTTTTAATAAATAATCTTCCATTTCACATACATTGTTACATTTGTTTGCATAGTATTGAGCAAAATAACTCCTAATAATTGCTTTAATTTCATTGTTGGAAAACTCACCCTTTTCATCTTTAATACTAGTGGTCTGGTCTTTTTCTCTCTCTTTTTAAATTGTAATTTTTAGCCAATGATTTTTTTTTTCACAAAACCACTCCTATTGTTTTTCTTAAATTTCACTCATGACATTCCCATCTAGGAATGAAAACAGCTTAACCTTATTGAATCTCTTATGCTTTCTGTTTCCTGTTTACCTTTTTATTCTTTTCTTGAATCTTGTATTTGAAAGTTAAATTTACTATTAAGTTCTGATCTTTTCAAAAGAAATGCTTTGGTCCTCTATTTTATTAAATATACGTTTTCACCTTGAATGATTAGATTCAGTTTTGCTGAATAGATGATTATTGGTTGTAATCTTAGACTCCTTTGCCCTCTGAAATATCATATTCTAAGCTCTCTGAAAGCTCTCTGATCATTTAACATAGAGACTGTTAAATCTTATGACTATGACTGTGACTCCATAGTACCTGAATTGTTTCTTCCTGGCTGCTTGTGATAGTTTATCCTTAATCTGTGTGCTCTGGAATTTAGGTATGATATTCTTGGGAGTTTTGATTCTGGGATCTCTTTCATGAGGTGGATAATGGATCCTTTCAATTTCTATTTTTCCCTCTGTTTCTAGGATATCAGGGCAGTCTTCTTCAATAGTTTCTTTTTTTTTTTTTAAATTTTAAACCCTTAACTTCTGTGTATTGACTTATAGGTGGAAGATTGGTAAGGGTAGGCAATGGGGGTCAAGTGACTTGCCCAGGGTCACACAGCTGGGAAGTGTCTGAGGCCGGATTTGAACCTAGGACCTCCTGTCTCTAGGCCTGGCTCTCAATCCACTGAGCTACCCAGCTGTCCCCTTCTTCAATACTGAAATATGTCTAGGCTTTTTTTTTTTTAGCATGATTTTCAGGTAGTGTAATAATCCTTAAATTATTTCTCCGGGCTCTATTTTCCAAGTCAGTTGTTTTTCAACAAGATATTTCATATTTTCTTCTATTTTCTCATTCTTTTGTTTTATTGTTTCTTAATGTCTAATGGAATCATTAACTTCTACTTGTCCAATTCCATTTTTAAAGGAATTATTTTCAGTGAGCTTTTGTATTTCCTTTTTTTTTTTTTAATTTTTTTTTAATTTTAAACCCTTAACTTCTGTGTATTGACTTATAGGTGGAAGAGTGGTAAGGGTAGGCAATGGGGGTCAAGTGACTTGCCCAGGGTCACACAGCTGGGAAGTGTCTGAGGCCAGATTTGAACCTAGGACCTCCCGTCTCTAAGCATGGCTCTCAATCCACTGAGCTACCCAGCTGCCCCTTGTATTTCCTTTTCCATTTGATCTATTCTGTTTTTTAAGATGTTATTTTCTTCAGTATTTTTTGTGCCATCTTTTCTAAACTGTTGACTCCTTTTTCATTATTTTATTTTGTCATTCTCATTTCCGTTTCCAATTTTTCCTCTACTTCTTTAATTTGATTTTTAAAATCCTTTTTGACTTCTTCCAGGAATTATTTTTGGCCCTGAGACCAATTCACATTTTTCTTTGAGGTTCTAGTTGTAGCTTTTGACTCTGATGTTTTCTTCTGAGTTTGTGTTTTGAGCTTCCCTATTACCATAGTAGCATTCTATTGTCGAGTCCTTCTTTTTTGTTGTTTTTGTTATTGGCTCATTTTTCCAGCCTTTCCTTGACTTTTTGAGGCTTTGCTTGATGTTTTCTGGATCTCGTCCTCATCCACTGGTTCTGTTCTTTGGTCCTTACCCCCACAGAAACTTTCAATTGTAGCTTTTTTTTCTCTTGTATACTCACATTTTACGTTTTTTTCCCCCCACCCTATGGACTATATTTACTTGCTCCTCTGTTGATTTACTCTCTTTCTACTGTCTTCCCTAGTTTCCTTCAAGTAGGGTAAAATTCTACCTACTGCAAAAAAATTTTCCTGGTCCCGGCTTTATGTTAAGTGCCTCCTTCTGCGAGTATCTCCAGTTTACCCCATATATACCATATATGTACATAGTTGTTTGTAGGTTGTTTCCCTCATTAGACTGTGAATTACTTAAGAGTAGGGCCTCTTTTTGCTTTTTTTTCCCCCTTGCCCCAGGTCTTACCACAGTGCCTAGCATATAGTATGGCCTATTTAATAAATGTTTGTTGACCACTGACTAGTTACAGTATAGTCTTTATTTCACCCTATAGAAAATGAAAGTATATGAAGGACTCACTCGACCCCAGAAATAATCAATGCAATTCTCTTCCCTCTCTAGTAAGTTCCCACTTTTACTGTTAAGACCTAATTCAGGGCATCCAGCCTTATGGTACAACCTCCTACAGACCTAAGGCTTCTCTGGAAAGGAAACTTGGAGTTGTCAGAGAAGCAGTCTCTTTTGAATGAAACTGAAGTGTCTAAATAAGTTATGGCTACAGTGCAAAGCAAAGTTCAGATCTTTCTTTGGTATTCCCTTCTAGAAACATTATTCCTTGCTTCTCCTTCAACTCCAGCAGCCATGTACTTAGTGACACACTTCTAGAGACTGACAGTGCTTAGGAATTCCTCTTCTCTTTCTAGAATGATGTATCCCAGAACTCTCAACTTTACGTTGTGAGGTAATGCTAAGGCAGGCATTTTGTGGAAAGTTGGGATTCAGGATCTCCTATAGGATCTGCAACCATTTTTTCCCCTAATACTTACAGATACTATAGTCAAAAGAGATGATAATAAGGGGAAAAACATTCCAAACCATGTATAGGAGATAAATATTGAAAAAAGTCTCTTTCTTGCATATAGTAATGTAGATATGACATTTTAAGTATTAATATTTCAGTAAAGTGAAGTAGTAGATTCTTTTTAGGACAGTTAGTCAAAAGATAATTCAGTTTCATCTATAAATATCTGTAAAGTGAAAAATATGCAAATAAGGAAGACCTTATATACCTTTACTGCAAATTCAGCCCTAAGAATTCCCATTTCAGTATTCTATCTTGATGGTATGATCTTAGTTACAAAGATATTAACTTTAAAAAAGACATAATTCCAAACATACTAGACATCAAAAATATAAATAGCTAGTGTTTTATGCCACGAGGAATGCCTGTGACCATATTCCATTTTAAAGTATTAAGTATAAAAAGTACCTTTGTTGATAATTCTATTAGCTTAAAATATGCTTTCTATATTAATATGCAAAATTGTGTTTTAATGTTGTTTTACTTTTTTTTGAATTTCAACATAATCATTGAGATAAATCTGCTCAATCTGTCACCTGACCCAATTTAAAGTTAAGTAAGCAACATGGCTTAAGTACTTAATACTAATTCATTCTGTTAATAATGAATTTAGTATTTATTACAATTATATTTCCTAATAAAATTTAAAAGTTCATCTTATATTTGTTTTGATAATCAAAAATTTCCTATCCTTGTGAAATATACACGTAAGAGATACTTTACATAATACTTTAATGAGTATTCTTTTTGGAATTTTAGAATAATTTGGATTACTTATTATATGACCCTAATAGACACAATACTGATTAGATCCTTATCAGGTCAAATAAAATAACTCAAGATTTTTGTTAGTATTAATAAAACAAAAAATCAACTGACCAGAAACAGCCCACATAGCTTCATCAACTTGTGGTATATCTTCTGTGATGTTATAAATGATAACATCACATTCCAGTAGGTGCAACAGCAGCTCTTCTCGTGAAAGATTCTAAAGTGATGAGACCACCAAACTGAAGTCAGTAGCAAGAAGTAAACAGAGTAAAATGAAAATATTAAGGTTAAATTGAGGAATCTAACTTAGTATTATAGTATAGGGTAATATGAAATACATCTACATAGGAATTTCTACTTAAAATTATACTTCTATTAATTATATGGCTTAATTTTTTAAAAATTTTTCAGTTATATATAGAAAATATTTTGGAAAATTATTTTCTGACATGTTAGGATTCAAGATTATCTTCTTCCCTCCCTTGGCCCAACCCCTCCCTGACATGGCAAATAGTCTGATATAGGTTACACAGTGTTTTCAAGGAATATATATTTCTATATTGCTCATGTTGTGACAGATGATACTTATCAGATATACAATAAAACATGATGGAAATAAAGTGGAAGATGGTATGCTTTGATCTGCAATCAGACTCCAATTGTTTATTCTTTGGCTGTGGAGAACATTTTCATCCTGAGTCCTTTGTGGTTATCTTGGAAACTTGCTTGCAGATAATAGTTTAGTCCTTCACAGTTGATCATCATATAGTATTTCTGTTACTACATTTTACTCCAAGTTCTGCTCACCTCATTTTGCATTAATTCATATGTCTTTCCAAACTTTTCTGAACTTGTTTTGTTTGTCATTTCTTATGATGCAACAGCATTCTGTTACAACTATGTATCACAACTTGCTCATCCATTCTCCAAATGACGGACAACTCTTCAGTTTCCAATTCTTTGCCACGACAAAAACAGCTGTTACAAATAGTTTGGTACAGGTAGAGATCCTTTCTCCTTATCTCTGATCTCTTTGGGACAAAATTCTGGGTCAAAAGTTATATAAAATTTTATGGCCCTTTAAATTTAGTTCCATATTGCTCTCCAGAGTGGTTATATCAGTTCACAGTTCCAACACAGTGTATTAGTGTCCCAATTTTCCCACATCCTTTCCAACATTTATCATATTTGTTATTGGTTGTGGTAGTCAATATGATAGCTATAAAATGGTATCTCAGAATTGTTTTAACCTACATTTCTCTAATCAACAGTGATTTGGAGCATTTTTTTTCACATGACTATAGATAGTCTTAATTTCTTCCTCCGAGAACTGCCTGTTCATATTTCTTGACCATTTTTCAATTGAGAATGCATTGTATTCTTATAAAGTTGACTTAGTTCTCTCCATATTTAAGAAATGAGACCTTTGTCAGAGACACTTGCTATACATTTTCCCCCCACATGGGTTATTTCCCTTCTAATCTTGGCTGCATTGGTTTTCTCCGTACAAAACCTTTTTAAATTTAATATAATCAAAATCAAACCAAAAAATAAGAAAGACGTAAGAGAGGTGAATGAAATCCTAGAAAAATTAGATTTAATTGATAAGTGGAGAAAAATAAATAGGGACAAAAAGGAATACACCTTTTCAGCTGCACATGGCACATTCACAAAGATTGACCATGTTATAGGGCATAGAAACATTGCAAACAAATGCAAAAGAGCAGAAATAATAAATGTAACCTTCTCAGATCATAATGCAATTAAAATAATAATTAATAAGGGCACCTGGACAGGCAAATCCAAGTGGAAATTAAACAATATGATTCTCCAAAACCAATTAGTCAAAGAAGAAATCATAGAAACAATCAACAATTTCATTGAAGACAATGACAATGATGAGACATCCTACCAAACTCTGTGGGATGCAGCCAAGGCAGTACTCAGGGGGAAATTTATATCCTTGAGTGCATATATTAACAAATTAAGGAGAGCAGAGATTAATGAATTGGACGTGCAACTCAAAAAACTAGAAAGTGAGCAAATTAAAAATCCCCAGATGAAAACTAAATTAGAAATACTAAAAATCAAGGGAGAAATTAATAAAATCAAAAGTAAAAGAACTATTGAATTAATAAATAAGACTAGAAGCTGATATTTTGAAAAAACAGATAAAATAGACAAAGTACTGGTCAATCTAATATAAAAAAAGGAAAGAAGAAAGCCAAATTGACAGTACCAAAGATGAAAAGGGAGACCTCACCTGTAATGAAGGGGAAATTAAGGCAATCATTAAAAACTATTTTGCCTACTTATATGGCAATAAATATAGCAATCTAGGAGATATGGATGAATATTTACAAAAATATAAATTGCCTAGATTAACAGCAGAAGAAATAGAATACCTAAATAATCCCATATCAGAAAGAGAAATTGAACAAGCCATCAAAGAACTCCCTAAGAAAAAACACCAGGACCTGATGGATTCACAAGTGAATTCTATCAGACATTCAAAGAGCAACTAATCCCAATACTATACAAACTATTTGACGTGATAAGCAAAGAAGGAGTCCTACCAAATTCCTTTTATGACACAAATATGGTACTGATTCCAAAGCCAGGGAGATCAAAAACAGAGAAAGAAAACTATAGACCAATCTCCCTAATGAACATAGATGCAAAAATCTTAAATAGAATACTAGCAAAGAGACTCCAGCAAGTAATTAAGAAGATCATCCACCATGATCAGGTGGGATTTATACCAGGAATGCAAGGATGGTTCAACATTAGGAAAACCATCCACATAATTGACCATATCAACAGTCTAACAAACAAAAATCACATGGTTATCTCAATAGATGCTGAAAAAGCCTTTGACAAAATATAGCATCCATTTCTATTGAAAACACTGAAAAGTATAGGAAAGAAGGACCTTTCCTAAAAATAATAAACAGTATATATCTAAAACCATCAACAAGCATCATATGCAATGGGGATAAATTAGAAACCTTCCCAGTAAGATCAGGAGTGAAACAAGGATGCCAATTATCACCTCTATTATTCAACATAGTACTAGAAACATTAGCAGTAGCAATTAGAGAAGAAGAAGAAAATGAAGGTATCAAAATAGGCAATGAGGAGACCAAGCTATCACTCTTTGCAGATGATATGATGGTCTACTTAAAAAATCCTAGAGAATCAACTAAGAAGCTTGTAGAAATAATCAACAACTTTAGCAAAGTTGCAGGATACAAAATAAATGCACATAAATCCTCAGCATTTCTATATATTTCCAACACATTAGAGCAGCAAGAGGTAGAAAGAGAAACACCATTTAAAATCACTCTAGACAATATAAAATACTTGGGAATCTATCTACCAAAACAAACACAGCAATTATATGAAAACAATTACAAAACACTTTCCAAACAAATAAAACTGGATCTCAACAATTGGAAAGCCAATGACTGCTCATGGGTAGGATGAGCTAACATAATAAAAATGACCACTCTACCCAAATTAATTTACCTATTTAGTGCCATACCTATCAAACTACCAAGAAACTTCTTTACTGAATTAGGAAAAACTATAACAAATTTCATTTGGAATAACAAAAGATCAAGAATATCAAGGGAAATAGTGAAAAAAAAATGTGAAGGAAGGGGGCCTAGCAGTACCAGATATTAAACTATACTATAAAGCAACAGTCATCAAAACAATATGGTACTGGCTAAGAGACAGAAGGGAGGATCAGTGGAATAGACTTGGGGTTAATGACATCAGCAAGACAGTGTATGATAAACCTAAAGAGCCCAACTTTTGGGACATGAATCCACTATTTGACAAAAACTGCTGGGAAATTTGGAAAACAATATGGGAGAGATTAGGTTTAGATCAACATCTTACACCCTACACCAAGATAAATTCAGAATGGGTGATTGACTTGAATATAAAGAGGGAAACAATAAATAAGTTAAGTGAACACAAAATAGTATACCTGTCAGATCTCTGGGAAAGGAAAGATTTTAAAACCAAGCAAGAGTTAGAGAAAATTACAAAACGTAAATTAAATGGTTTTGATTATATTAAGCTAAAAAGCTTTTGTACAAAGACAATGTAGTCAAAATCAGAAGGGAAACAACAAATTGGGAAAAAATCTTTATAACAAAAAACTCTGACAGGGGTCTAATTACTCAAATATACAAGGAGTTAAAGCAATTGTATAAAAAACCAAGCCATTCCCCAATTGAAAAATGGGCAAGAGACATGAATAGGCAACTTTCAGGTAAAGAAATCAAAAGTATCAATAAGTACATGAGAAAGTGTTCTAAATCTCTAATAATTAGAGAAATGCAAATCAAAACAACTCTGAGGTATCACCTCACACCTAGCAGATTGGCTAAAATGAAAGAAGGGGAGAGTAATGAATGCTGGAGGGGATGTG
The DNA here is from genome assembly GCF_016433145.1 of Gracilinanus agilis. Classification (NCBI taxonomy): domain Eukaryota; kingdom Metazoa; phylum Chordata; class Mammalia; order Didelphimorphia; family Didelphidae; genus Gracilinanus; species Gracilinanus agilis. The sequence goes on along the minus strand of NC_058131.1, from coordinate 409,025,660 downwards.
GCAAAATTGGGACATTGATTCATTGCTGGTAGAGTTGTAAACTGATCCAACCATTCTGGCTGGCAATTTGGAGCTATGCTCAAAGGGCTATAAAAGAATGCCTGCCCTTTGATCCAGCTATATCATTGTTGGGGTTGTACCTGAAAGAGATCATAAATAAACAGGCTTGTACAAAAATATTTATAGCTGCACTTTTTATGGTGACAAAGAACTGGAAAACGAGGGTATGTCCTTCAATTGGGGAATGGCTGAACAAATTGTGGTATATACTGGTGATGGAATACTATTGTGCTCAAAGGAATAATAAACTGGAGGAATTCCATGTGAACTGGAAAGTCCTCCAGGAAGTGATGCAGAGTGAAAGGAGCAGAGCCAGAAGAACATTGTACACAGAGACTGATATACTATGGTAAAATCAAATGTAATGGACTTCTGTACTAGCAGCAATGCAATGACCCAGGACAATTCTGAGTGATTTATGGAAAAGAATGCTATCCACATTCAGAGGAAGAACTGCAGGAGAGGAAACATATAAGGAAAACAACTGCTTGAACACATGGGTTGAGGTGGACATGATTGGGGATGTAGACTCAAAACTACCACACCAATGCAACTATCAACAATTTGGTAATAGGTCTTGATCAATGACACATGTTAAAACCAGTGGAAATGTGCATTGGCCATGATTGGGGGGGAATAGGGGGGTGAAGGGGAAAGTAGGAGCATGAATCATGTAACCATGTTAAAAATGAATATTAATAAATGTTTTTTAAAAAAATTAATATAATCAAAATTATCTACTTTATTTTTTTATAATATTCTCTATGCCTTGTTTTGTCATAAGTACTTCCCTTATCCATAAGTCTATTTCCTCCAATTTGTTTATGGTGTCATTCTTTATTTCTCGATCACATATCCATTTTGACTTTATTCTCATGTATGGTGTGAGTTGCTGGTTTCTGCCATATTGTTTTGCAGTTTTTCCAGTAGTTTTGGTCAAACTTGTTTTAATGATCATTTCTTTATAGTATATTTTGATATCTAGTATGGCCAGGCTTTCTTCCTTCATTTTTTTTTTTCAGTGAGTCTCCCTTGATATTGTTGGCCTTTTGTTTTTCCAGTTGAATTTTGTTACTTTTTTCTAGCTCTAGGAAATAATTTTTGGGTAGTTTGATTGGCATGGCACTGAATAGGCAAATTGATTTAGGTAGGATTGTCATTTTTATTATATTGCCTTGTCCTATCCATGGGCATTTACTAAGTTTCTAATTGTTTAGATATGACTTCATTTTCATGAAAAATGTTCTGTAATCGTCTTCATATAGTTGCTGGGTTTGTTTTGGTAGGTATACCTCCGGTATTTTATATTGTCTATAGTTATTTTGAATGGGATTTCCTTTTGTACCTCTTGCTGTAGAATTGCTGATGATTTACGTGGGTTTATTCTGTATCCTGCAACTTTACTATCATTGTTAAATGTGTTTTTTTAAATCAGTTTTTTGATTGATTCTCTGGGGTTCTCTATGTATACCATCATATCATTTACAAAGAGTGATAGTTTTGTTCCCTTGTTGCCTAGTCTAATTCCTTCAATTTCTTTTTCTGCTCTTATTGCTATTGCACATGTGGTATGAGAGTTGCAGTTTGGGCACTTGTTCTCTAAAAGGTTAACCAGCACTGATTTAAGTCCTAGCTATCACCCTTATCAGTCTTATAAACTTGAACAAGTCACCTAACTACAGCTTCCTCATCTGTAAAATGGAAGTGTAGGAGTTAGATTACTAAGATCCCTCACAACCTCCTATAATCCTTTGAAAATGTGCACATGGAAGAAAGAGACAATCTTTATCATGGAAGGAGGAGAGAAAATGAAACATAAAATGAAATATAATAAAAACTAAATATAATTGTTAAATTGTTGATTGATTTTAATGAAATTTTTGAGAGTTCATATGACTGTAAAGAGGGAAGAGTTACAATAGAATACATTTAAGTTTAGAAGAATCAGAAGACTTCTAGTGTGTTGGATAAATCTTCTTGGGAAAGAAATTGTTTTTATCAGTGGAAAAAATACTCTTTTCAATGGAATATAATATTAATATAGAGTAAATAATAAACTTGTTCAAAAACAGTTGTTTTTGTTGGGCAGTGTAAAAATCTTGAAGGCAAGATCTAAATGGAATGACTAATAATGAGGAAGCATTGTTGCTAAATTGAATATCACAACGAAGAATCACATTCTTGCCTAGCATTGTTTTGGGGCTTCATCTAATCCAAGGCCCTCATTTTACAAGTGAGGAAATTGCAGCCCAAACAGTAAAGTAGTAGTGGTGGGATAAGACTCACAATTCAGTGCTCTTTTTATCATAACACAGTGTCTCTTTTATTTATTTATTTATTTATTTACTTGCTTACTTATTTATTCATTCATTCATTCATTTATTTAAAATTTATTCTTTATTATGAATTTAATAATTAAGAAACTTGTTTTTGAAACCCCAACTTTATATTATATAGTTTGTTTTTTAAATGTCAAATCAGGCTTAAGACACTAACACCAACATTTCCCAGCTTATGTCTCCTTTTGGACTGCCTTTATTCTGTGCATTTTAAAGCTTTATTGATGCTCTTTTCTTTCTTTTATTTTCCATCACTTTCCACTAAAATCAATGTGCAATTGAAGTCTTCTCTTGTAACAAATAAGTATAGTCAAACAAAATAAATCAATATACTTGCTATGTCAAAATTGTATGTCTTAGTCTGTACCTCCATTCATTCCATCACTTTTGTCCCAAGGTAGAAGGCATCATCATCATCATCATCATTCTTCTGGTCATGACTAGTGATTGTGTTGATCAGAGTTCTGAAACTCTGAAAGGTTGTTTTCTTTGTACATTACTGTTTGGGCATCACTACATCTTCTATTCACATTGGTTCCATGTTAGATTAATATTCTGCATTGACTGAGAGTGTTATTATCTATTGTGCATTTTGGGGTTGCCAGGATGGCCTCCCTGCCTACAAATATCTCTTATATTGGGCCAGTCTCATTTCCTGAAATTCCATGATCTTTTATTTATGGTTTTAATACACTGGCAAATATCAGTCCTGAATAATACAGAATATGTTAAAAGCATAAGTTAAGGGACAAGGAACTTTTAAGTTTGAATCCCAAATATAATATTTCTTTTTTCTATAATTTAACCATTTAGACTGTAATGACCTCTTCACTTTTAAAATGAAGAATATTTATTAGCCACAATGCAAGTAGATATTTTTTTTTCTCTTCCTACAAGGGTACACAAAAATGAGAGGGGCCCATTTTAAAGTTGTGAACAAGGACATTATTTCAATCCCTTTTCCCATCCTTGTCAAATTAGCCCAGACTTACTACATATGTTTCCAAGGCGAATTCTGGAGGCTTGCTTTCAGGATCAGAAAGGGTTCCTACTATTTGAAATGCACCTTCCTTTGGTCTAGCTGTTGAGCCGTCTGCACCAGCTGACTTGCTTTCAACATCCTCTTCTTCTTCTTCTGCTATTTCTTCAAGTGAAGCCCCAACTATACAGTTAGACAAGTACTACAAGAAAACCAGAAACTATTCCAAGTACAAATAACAGTTTAAAGAGAAGTCTTACTCCCCCTGTGACATGGTCTTTTTTTGGAGGTGGGGTAGGGGAGGAGGGGAAGGAAGATCAGAACCTGTGATTTCATCAGTGTAGGGCATCTGATGCAGGTCAGCATCTAATCTGCAATTTATAGTCTTAGATTCTTGTGCCTGGCATTGCTCCTGGAACATAGAAGGCATTTAATAAAAGTAGTTGATCAGAAAGTTACCTGGGGACATTGAGAGGTTAAGTGATTTGCCTGTGTTCATACAGAAAGCATGTGTTACTGTGACAGTTTAAATATTCAAAATTAAATAATTAGCTTAACTTGTACCTTTTTTTACAGCACTTATCAAATAATCTATTTTATAAGAAGATTTAAAAATACATTTTTATCTCTACCTGATTTCTCCCATCTCCCAATCTTAGAGCCAGAAAGGACCTTAGATATTTTGCTGTCTAAACCTTTCATTTTATAGAAGGAGAAATTGAAGAACTTAGAGGTAGGGGACATGACCTACCTAAGGTTACATAGAGTTAGATAATAGTTGAGTTGGGCTTAGGGCTCAAGGATTCTGACTCCCAGATTGAATCTTCTTGCTTCTATACTGTACTGGAGTACAGGCTTTGAGTATAGTACAAACGAAGGGCTGTATGCCAAGTAAAAGCCCAGTCTCTCTACCGATGGGCTTATTACTAAGTGATGACTTCTTTAGCCAATGCAACCCATGAAACATTAGTTCTCAGTCCTGTGCCACCATCTTCAGCATCTATAGATATAATTGTAGAGTGGAAGTCGGGAAGAAAAACTAAGAATCATAATTTTGAAACCATCTATAAATATTAACTGTTAATATTTTAATGTGAGATCCTTGTCTACCAAGTGATGAACTATTGAAGGAACTGAACCATAACAAGTTTAATATTTATGTTATAAATAAAATCAGAAGACATAAGGACATTGTAGCTATATGGAGAAATAAGAAGCAGGTTTTCTTCATAGAAATTCAATTAATTCAAAAAAGAAGTTGGCAAAAACCACATTTCATGGGATATTTGATTATCTGATTTGCAGTGCTCATTGTCTATTGGACATTTAAAATGGGATGCCCCAGTACAGCTCAAACTAATATATCTAAAACTGAACTTGCATTTCCCATTTCCTTCCTAACCCTACCTTTTTCCAAACTCCTTATTCTGTCTGAGAACAATATTCATCTAGTCTCTCAGGCTTTGAGTCTTAGCATTACTTTTCATTCCTTATTCTTCCCCATCCTTCATATCCAATTAGTCTAATTAGTTATTAAATCTTACTGCTGCCATTGGAGAAACCTCTGCCCCAATGCCTCACTCTCTGTCTTACTCAGATCACTAAGTTAGAAAAGGCCCCAACAATGCTATTCTTAAGTAATGACTCTATTCTCTGGCCTTTTTTTCCCTCTTCCTTACCAGCTATGATTCCCTCTCAGAAGTATCCTTTCCTCAGAATAGTGAAATTATGTTGGAAAACAGGGTTGAAGATTTAGAAACAAATGAAGCCAAAGGCTCTGAGACTTTGCATGTGCACTGCAAGAAAGCTTACATCAAGAAGAAAATCAGGAGGTGTTAGACCAACAAGCACAAAGAATATGGATAAAGGAAAAGATTTTGTCTTTATTATGATTAGCTAATCTTTAAAAAGAAATTGCCAGAAGAAGGAGGCTAAAAAAACTCAGAAATTTGGCTTTAAATACCAAACCTTTGACCTCTATGTCAACCAGAGGAATACAGAAGCTGGGAGAAACGTTGGTTTGGAATCTCCAAATTTATTTACAAAATCTTTCAGAGGAGAGTTTCACCTCAAAAACAGTGAGAAATAGAGAGGGCAAAAATGTGTTTGCAGAAGGATAACACGAAATCCAACTGAGCAAATTTCCCTGTTTGCAACAAGCAAGAAAAAAATAGTATAGGGAAATGTATTTGATCTTGAAGGCATTGTTTAGATGTGGTATGATAAAAGCAATGACTGCAATATGATTCTGGGAGAGTACATCTGACTAAAACAAAAAGCTTATGGAAAGCACTTGAATAAGGATTAATGGAGAGAGAAATACAAGTATATTATCAAGGTGGACTACAAACCCCTAGAAACAAAAGAAATAGATGAGGAGTTTACAAAACAGATCACGAACTTGGTTCATAAGCCTTCTAGTAATGGGATATTTTAATATCCAGACTCTTATTGGAGCTCTTCAGCAAATAGCATTTTTTTTTACCCTTAAGTACCATCTTGGAATGAATACTGTTTATTGGTTCTGAGGAAGAAGAGTGGTAAGGGCTAGGCAATAGTGGGTTAAATTAATACTTGCCTAAAGTCACAGAACTAGGAAATGTCTGATGTCATATTTGAACCCAGAATCTCTGATCTCTAGGCCTATATTTATAGAGCACTTTGGGGCAACTACATGACACAGTGGAGAGAATGCTGGGCCTAGAGTTTAGGAAGAAATGAGTTCAAATCTGGCCTGAGACACTTAACTAGCTGTGTGACACTGGGCAAGTAATTTACCCCTATTTGCCTCAGTTTCTTCATCTATAAAATGAGCTAGAGAAGGCAGTAGTAAACTATTCCAGTGCCTCTGTCAAGAAAACACTGAAAGGGGTGAGGAAGAAGCAGAGAACACTGAAACAAATGACTAACCAATAAATATAATAGTTTAAGGTATGCAAATCACTTTACAAATACTGCCTCCTTTTACCCTCACAACAATCGTGGAAGGCTGGTGCAATTATTATTACCACTTTAATGATGGGGAAACTAAGGCACACAGAGGTTGGGGTGACTTGCCCGTAGGCACACATCTAATAAATGTCCGAGGCTGCATCTGAACTCTGGTCTTCTTGCCTCTGAATCCAAAGTTCTATCCACTGTGCTCTCTCTCTAAACTATAAGCTCAACATAGCTACAGCTGGTGAATAAAGATAAGAAGGGAAGGGGTGGAGGCACAGCTGTTGTTATTGCTTTTTCCCAAATAGAGAGGCAGATGATAGGGTTGAGAAAGGAGAGACCTTCCCCAGCTCCAGGGAGAGCTGAGGAAGATGATGTTAACTGATACAAGCCAAGGAGAGTCATTCAGTATTTCTTCTGTACTGTTTTTTACCTTCCTGCTCTGAAGAATGACCTTGAAGTGTGAAAGGACTAAATCAATAGCTAAGAGATTTGGTATCCAAGGTAGGAGCAAGAACATCTCCTGTTCATGGGATCACTGAGCCACTGGTAATGATACTCTAACAATAATGCCAAAGGAACTCACCTCAGCACTGTACTGGTTTTTGTTTTAGTTTTAAAACCTTTACCTTTTGTCTTAGAATCAATACTAAGTATCACTTCCAAGACAGAAGAGCAGTAAGGGCTAGGAAATTGGGGTTAAGTGACTTGCCTAGGGTCACACTGCTAGGAAGTGTTTGAGGCTACATCTGAATGCAGGTCCTCCTGACTCCAAACTACCTAGCTGCCCCCAATTTTTGTTTGTGTTAAGGGAAGGGGAAAGTGTCTGCAGTTTAGGTCAATGAACTTGATTTTCATTTTTGGGAAAATTCTAGACTGGATCATTAAAGAGATGGTTAATAAACATTTAGAAAAGGAAAATGATTACAAAATGCTACAATAACTTCATAAGGAGTAGTTTACGCCAGACTAAACTAATTTCCTTTTCTTTTTAAACAAAGTTATTTAATTTGGGCCACCTACAGGGCAAAAATATCTATATTGAGTGCTGGGCCTGGAGGCAGGAAGACCCGAGTTCAAATCCAACCTCTGTCACTTATTAGCCATAACCTGGACAAGTCACTTTAACCCAATGTGCCTCAGTTTCCTCACTGGTAAAAATATGCTAAAAAAGGTAAATGGCAAACCACTCTAGCATCCTTGACAAGAAAACCCCAAATGGGGTCACAGAGAGTCAGATAAACCTGAAATGACTAAACAATAAGAAAAACTAAATTAGTAGATCAGGAGAAGGATGTTAATGATGCAACTTAACTGGATATTTAGCAAAGCATCTGATAAAGTATCTCACAGTATCCTTTAATGATATAGAGATACTGTGAGTTGGCCAATAATGTGATTATATGAATTCAGAACTGGTTACATAGTTGAACTAAAAAAATAGCCATTGATGGTTCCATGTCAACTTGGCAGGAAGGTCTCCTGAGGAGTGCCTTAGGAATCTCTTCTTGACCCACTGCTGTTAACACTTTTATCAATAGCGTGGATAGATATCATGATTATCAAAGCCAGATGATTCAAAACATTAAATGACAGGACCAAAAAATATTTGATAGGCTAAAGCAGTGATTCCCAAAGTGGTTGCTACCGCCCCCTGGTGGGTGATGCAGTGATCCAGGAGGGCAGTGATGTCCACAGGTGCATTTATCTTTCCTATTAATTGATATTAAAATTTAAAAAAATTAATTTCCAGGGGGCTAAGTAAAAAAAAGGGAGTGGTAGGCCAAAAAAGTTTGGGAACCACTGGGCTAAAGCAGGGGAGCTATTTGACCTCCAGTGATATAAAAAATTCATAGGATAGAATCCTGGATTGCTTCCCACCTTCTTCTACAGTCAATCATTTATCTCCAACACAACCCATGCTCTTTAACATTTCCTGTTTGTTCTGCCTCCTACAAGATCTCCCATGTGGCTACCTTGAATCAGGCCCCTCAAGTAAACTATAAGCTAATCTGATTCAGGCACCTCTCCCAACTGCCCAGGCAAAATTTACATCCCCACTCCACCCCATTCTGATCACCATAACTTCAGACTCTGTCCTATGAAAGAGTCAATTTCAAATAAACTCATTCCCCCTTTTCATTTTTTAGTGGGAATGAGTGAATAACTAGAGTAGCATGCACGAATGAATTGTAAATACACTACTTTTCTTTCAAAACTCATTCCTCTTTTGAACTTCCTATTTCTGTCAAAGGTGCTACAATCCTTCTAATCACCCAGGTTTACAACTTGGAATTATCCTTGACTCCTGACTTTTCCTTATCCTAAATATCCAATTATTGGCCAAATCTCTTAATTTCTATCTCTACAAATTCTGTTGTATCTGATCTGTTCTCTATATTCACAAAGCTATCATACCAATTTGTATCAGTTCACAAATAGTTCATACCAGTTTACAAAGTCATAACACCTCATCATATCTTACAATCCAAACTCTAAAAGTGTAGATCTAGTCTTATTTCCCTATTCAATCAATTCTAATGGCTCTAGTGAACTTCAGGATCAAATATTATTTTTTTTAATCATTTCATCTTGATCTCATCCTTTTCAGTATCTATTTCTGTATAAATTTTATAATTTGCATAATTATGAATGAAGTGGTACATGCAGTAATTTATTAATATATAGGTATACATATATTGAAGGTGCTTGCTTAAGAATTTATTATTAAGGGCAGCTTGGGTGGCTCAGTGGATTGAGAGGCAAGCCTAGAGACTAGGTCCTAGGTTCAAATCTGGCCTCAAATACTTCCTAGCTGTGTGACCCTGGGCAAGTCACTTAACATTTATTGCCTAGCCCTAACTGCTCTTCTGCCTTGGACCCAATACGTAGTATTGATTCTAAGACAGAAAGTAAGGGTTTAAAAAAAAAAAGAATTTATTACTGACACAGGTGCATGATTAAAAAAAATTGAATTACATTGGCCTAAAGCATTAGGTTACATTCAAGAAGAGATGAAATTCAAGAATAATAAATACAAAATATTACATTCTAAATTTTAAAAAAATAATCTTCACAGGTATAAGATGGAGGAGGTAAGATTAGATAGTAATTTGTCTGAAAAGGACCCGAGTTTTTTAATGAATAGAGAGTACAGTCTAAAAAGCAATTGTGATCTTAGGCTTAAGGAAGAAATATCTTGGAATAAGGTGAAAGTCCTACTCTGCTCTTAGTCTTACTACAACTAAAATGTTATGTTCATCTGAGAGTTCCACAGTTTGGGAAGGACATTGAAAAGCTAGAAAGTTTCCAGATAAAAGCAAATAAAATGGTGAAGGGCTTTGAACCTAGGAGGATCAGCTGAAAGAACAAGGGATAGTTAGCCTGGAGAAAAAAAGATGGGAGGACATGATAACTATATTCAAGTATTTGAAGGGTTGGTCACATGGAAAAGTCACTAAACTTGTTCTTTTTTATCCCAGAAGGAAACTGAGAACAATGGGTAAAACAAAACAAAGAGGCAAATTTAGATTTGATATCAGGAAAATTTTCCTGACAATTAGGGCTCTCCATAAGTAGAATAGGTTGCCCATGGAGGTTATGGGTATAGGTTCCTTTTCATTGGAGGTCTTTAGGTAGAGGCTAGATGGTTGTCAGGTATATTGAAGTGGAAATTAGGCAGATATGGGTTGGACCGGATGGCTGTAGAGCTCCATTTTGTAAGGGAGAATAAAAGAAAACAGGGCTTTGCAAAATTGAAAAGTGGCCAAAGACAAGGGTTTGCAAAGGAGGGTCTGGTCACACACATAGAACTTTATGGACCCTATTCTGGAATGGGAGGACTGCTTAAAATTAGACACGCGGAGACCATTGGGAGCAGTCGTTCCTATTCTCCAGGAAGAGAGAGAGAACTTCCTGTGGGCCGAAAGGTCTTTGCCTAAGGGAAATTTACTGACCTGTCCTTGAGAGCTGGAGGTTGGTTTGTTCCAGCTATTCAAAGATCCATAAATCCTGTCTATCCCTGTCTCCAATTCCCATCTCCCTATGATCCTGTAAGCTTCTGGTTCCTGAGAGTATCCTGACCATGTGTTTGATAGAGAGCCAGTACTCAGAGAAACCAGTCTGTGAAGAAGAGGCTTGCAGCCATCTTGGGCCTCTGCCTAAGAGGCTGAACTCAATGAGATTTCAACCCCTTTCAACTCTGACATTTACTATGTCTAAAATTACTTTTGAGGACCAGCAGGTTAGGGTAGATGTAGTATGGAAATTTTAGTTAGTGAGTGTAGATTTAAGCAGCTTGAAGGACTTGAAGACGGCTTAGTGAGAAGTCCATAGAAAGGAGGGAGGAATGTCTAGATTTTAAGCTTAGGGACTCTTTCCCTTGGTCCTCCTCCTTCCTCTTTTACTTAGATATAAAATAAACCTGTTACAGTTTTTACCAAGGTTTAAGAGAGATAGCATCTTGGCCTACAAGCTGACACTCAGGCCTGCTCAGGCCTGCAGAGCCTAGTCACTCAACTATATACCAACAACAAATCAACAAACTATAAATGGAGATTTTGAACCTTGGATTTCATCCCCCATAAGCCCCTTACTATTTCCCTAAATTCCCTTTAATTTCTCCTGTGCCTCCACATTTGCATGGTCACATTATTGTTTTATAAGTTCTTTGGCCCTTCCCTCTTCCTCTTTTGCTCTTGTGAGTAGGCTGGGTTAGTTTAGCACCTTTTCACTCTAGTTTTTGATGTTAGTTTATTATTAATTGAACTTTATAAAATATAATATTTAGTTCTTGTATGTTAATTTTAATCTCCACATTATGGCGACCTGAAGGGACAGAATTCTAACAAAAAATTTTTTTTAAGTGTTTGAGAAAAAAATAGAGCCTAGAAAAATTTTGCAAAGCCAAGTGCTCTCCCAGCTTGCCTGCTTCTGCTGCTTGCTGTTCCTGCTTTTGCTCCCGCTGCAGCTTCTCAAGGCCATCTGCTTTCCTCACCACTCCCTGCCCACTCCCTGCCCACTCCCTCTGCTTATTCAGCCTGAGAGGTACCTGCCCAGCCTGCAGCCCAGCAGTGCTGAGACCAAACCCTCAGCTATGAGCCAGCCAATCTGAACTGCTTTTCCCATGGACAGGTGAGAACTTCAATTCTCTTTCTCCATCTCACATAGGTTTTCCAGCCTGCACCAGCTATTTTTTAAGCCGAAATCTTAAGCTGACTCTGGACTCCTAACTGAAAGAGACTTGCAACTCGGGAATTTTTTTTATAAGGAGGGGACTCCTCTGCAGTTTTTCTTTTGAGGGCTGAGAAACTAAATCAGTAGATTTGAAACAAAAGTTTTTGGAATTTTGTTTCTACCTTTTGGCCGGTCCTTCATATACAAATACCCTATTCTCCTCCCTAGTAAATTTGCCCTTCTCTCAATTTACTGTAAACAAACAGCATTCAGTTTGGGGTTTTTTTTTTTTTGAGGAATAATGCTGTTTCAAAGCATGCTTGAAACTCTGAAACAACAGTTTGAGTTGGTAGGGCTAAAAAGTGCAGTTTGGATCTGCTTAATTCTTTTCCTGGGAGTTTTTATTTTCATTGGAGATTTCCCACTTTATTTACTTCTCAAGAATATGCAACAGGCTAGTTGCTTAAATTATAAACCAAACTGAAATATTTTGACATGGTTTTGAAAATCTTAAATACTCTCAACATGCAGAATGGAAATTCTGCTCAGTGCAGAATTCTCCCTCACTATGACAAAATTCAGATCTCTGACAAATGAAATGCAAATGGATGACAAATACTGGGGAGAGGAATGTATCTTAAAGATATATGGGAGTTCATTGCTTGCCAACTATTTTGAGTTTTATCTCCCCTCCCTAATAGTAAACAAATCTAGTAAAAAGGATTTTGACTGCACTGCTTCTACCTTGTCATTTGTTTATATTATTGTATTTGCTGATTTCTTTAAGGTTTAAATTTTTTAAGTTTATCTGTATTAATCTAATTAATATCTATTCTGTTATATGATTCTTTATCTGTACTGTTTCCTTATGATTTTACTGAACAACATTGCATTATAAAAAAGCCCTTAAGTCTTATATATCCTGGATTTGTCATATCAACTATTGAGGTCACATGTTGCTTATACAAGCTTTGGAGAATTTAATGAGCCAAATATCTCAATTGTTTTTAAAGGGTCCATTTTGTGGCTCAAGTGATTATTATATATCCCCACCTCTGCATTTGTAAAAAAAAAATTTTTTTTTTATTTTAAACCCTTAACTTCTGTGTATTGACTTATAGGTGGAAGAGTGGTAAGGGTAGGCAATGGGGGTCAAGTGACCTGCCCAGGGTCACACAGCTGGGAAGTGTCTGAGGCCGGATTTGAACCCAGGACCTCCCGTCTCTAGGCCTGGCTCTCAATCCACTGAGCTACCCAGCTGCCCCCATTTGTAAAAATTTTAATGGATGAGATATATAACAGTCTCATACCAGAGGAGCTAAGAAGGTATTCCTAGGGCATGGTACCCCTAGAAGGCTCCCAAAAGGGAACATTCCCCAGGTAGTAAGTGGCTTCTGGATGATTTAATACTTTGACTCTTCAGCTTATTCTACTCTTGCACCAGAATAATTTACATTTTTGGTGATGTTTTAGACTCAAATAGGTTTTCATCAGCAGTTGCCAAGGTTGAAAGATTTGCTATATCTGTTGAATTTGTGACAAGTACACATCAGTTCATAGGTTTTTTAAATATCACACAGCAAGTGGTTATATATAAACTCATGTAAATCCTATATAGTAATGGGTTTGTTTGCTATTGTCAATAACTGGGCTATTGTGAATTTTGGGAATTTGGTACTTTATTTGAATGTGCATTATCTGCTCTACTACTGTTTTGTTTTTATATATCTGTTATTTTGTAAACATCATTTGCACTCCCACAGTGGTTCATGGCCAAGTTTAAAAAGGAAATGGATCTCATTTTTTCATGAAGAACCTTTATATTCTACCTCTCCTTGGCTGACACAGTGTGTCACTGATTATAAGCTATGTATTTTTGAATTTTAAAGCATTTTTTATTCTTTTTCAATATAGTATTTGAGTACTTTGAAGTACATATAATCAATATTAATTTTTTTTATTTTGCAGTTATATAAGTTTAAATTACATTTCTTCAAATGTCATTGCATACCCCAAATCTTTCTACTATAGAAATAATGCCATTGATTGTTTAAAAAAAATTATGAGACTTTGCTTAATGATTCTGTCTGATCTCAGGAGAAGGGAATTTAAAAAGAGCCACTGTACAGTGCTAAAGAAGCACAAAGCTAACCTGTATAGTGCCAATTGAGCACAAGGTCAAAGAGACCAACTAATCTCTGTGGGATCGATATAATTTTGAGCTAAGGCAAAAGGACTTGAACTTGTTTGGGGTTCGTGGTTGCAGCTGTTTTTAACATATGTCAGAGGCAGGTCTTCCTCTGAACCACATTCTAACATGTACCTCTTTAGCTGCCATCCTGGCTTCTATAATCTAATCCCTTTTCTATTTTTCATAGTGTGTCAAACTTTCTGTAGTCCTGGCTAATGATTGGATAAGTGCATAATTACATAAATCACTTTAATTGGGCCTGATTCAAGGACTTGTTATAGGTTTGTTTTTCCTTTACTTAGATTTGTTAGACATAATATTTTAATATTTTATATTTCATCCACAAGATATTTTTCTCTTTTATGTGGATTGTTTGATGTTTTTTTTTATTTCTTTTGCAATTGATTAATATACTTTATAACTCAGCCACATATCCCTGAATAATACCTGCGTATTATTATTCTCCTCGGGGGAGACTATGTTACTGTGGTGAATTTTGATTTGAATTTGAGCCTAATTTAGAATAGAAGACTACCTCCCAGAATCCAGAAGAAGAATCTATTTAGAGAAGGTGCCATAAAAAGCCTGCAGAGACTACAACCTGCACCAGAAGATCCAGAGGGAATTTTGGGATGTGAAATTGAACTATGGGGGAGTTGAAAGCATTTTTTTTTTAAACCCTTGTACTTCGGTGTATTGTCTCATAGGTGGAAGAGTGGTAAGGGTGGGCAATGGGGGTCAAGTGACTTGCCCAGGGTCACACAGCTGGGAAGTGGCTGAGGCTGGGTTTGAACCTAGGACCTCCTGTCTCTAGGCCTGACTCTCACTCCACTGAGCTACCCAGCTGCCCCCTAAAGCATTTGTTTTGAATGCATACTTTTATGCCAATGGGGACTGCTCCCAAATTGGCTTTTTGTCAATGTAATAATCATTGATTTTGTTCTCTTTTCTTTTTATTCACAAATTATTGCAATTTTTAAGTTGATTATGTTTTCATGATCCACTGGGGAGACTGGTCTCCCAAAGGATCATGGGGGGGGGGCGGTATGTATAAATGGAGATTTTGAACCTTAGACTTCATCCCCCATAAGCCCCTTACTATTTCCCCAAATTCCCTTTAATCTCTTTTGGGCCTTCATGTTTGTATGGTCACATTATTGTTTTATAAGTTCTGTAGCTCCTCCCTCTTCCTCTTCTGCTCTCACCAGCAGGCTGGGTTAGTTTAGCACCTTTTCACTCTAGTTTTTTATGTTAGTTTATTATTAATTAAACTTTATAAAATATAATATTTAGGGCTTGTATATTAATTTTAATCTCTACAAAGCCTTTCCATTTATATTATTGATATATTTCACTTTCAACTTTAAAATTCTATGATTCCAAGTTCTCAGCATTTAAAGATGAACTAGCAGGAAAACAAACATAAAAAAATAGAATGGACTTTTCAGCATTTCCAGAACAAACCATTTTCTTAATCAATGACAATGGAACCATCACATTAGGACTTAGTACTTGGCTATATCAGGAAATGGAGGTATCATTAAAGAAGACAAAGTAAGAGAAGCTGCATAATACTAAGCACACATAGAGGAAATATATTTAGGAGTTTGCACAATTGTGAGAGCATTGTGCCAAAGATTCTAAAGATTTGAAAGATAAAAATGATACTGAAAGATTGAGAAAAATAATGGATGTTATTTCTATTTTTAAAAGACAACTGAGAGGACATTAATAACTACCACTACCTTTCCAATTCTATAAAAATCTTTGTGAGGTTTATCTAAATACATGCCAAGAGCAACCTCGATAAAAATTGTGAGGAATCTAAAGGGCAATGGAAAGATGTATGACAGACATAAATAGGCTGTAGCACATTATCAAAGATAACTCATAAGCCCCGAAAAGTGGTATAAAAGATATCAGGGATTGGGGTGGGGGAAAGGGCAGCTAGGAGGCTATGGTTGATTAAGAGCCAGGTCTAAAGATGGGAGGTCCTGGGTTCAAATAAGGCCTCAGACACTTCCTAGATATGTGACTCCTGGGCAAGTTACTTAATCCCCACTGCCTAGACCTTACTGTTCTGGTATCTTGGAAGCAATAAACAGTATTGATTCTAAGACAGAAGTCAAGGGATTACAAAA
The DNA here is from genome assembly GCF_016433145.1 of Gracilinanus agilis. Lineage (NCBI taxonomy): Eukaryota > Metazoa > Chordata > Mammalia > Didelphimorphia > Didelphidae > Gracilinanus > Gracilinanus agilis. The sequence goes on along the minus strand of NC_058131.1, from coordinate 409,009,838 downwards.
AAAAAATACCTATGGGTATTAGGTTAAAAAATATCAGGGTCAGTCATGTATTGAAAACAAGGAATAATAACAGATGGGCAGCCTGGGTGCTGAGTTGGCACTTATATAATATTAAAAGACCTAGAGAAAACTCTAGCACACTAGTTCTATAATATGGACAATAAGTTACACTAAGTTATAAGATGCTGAGGGGAAGTGGGAAGGGAAGAAAAGAAGGGAACAAGTATGTTTTAAAGCACCTACTATGTACCTGGCATTTGTATAAAGTATTAGTTTACAAATTATCTCATTTGAGCTTAACAATAACCCTGTGAGGGAAGTACTATTATTTCATAGTAAACTGAGGCAACAGGGTTAAGTTATTTGTCCAGTGTCCCACATCTATTAAGTGTCTGAGAACACATTTAAACCTAGGTATTCCTGATCCTAGGCCCAGTGGACCATCAACTGTGCAAACAACAGCCTCTGAGAAGATGTGGAGAGATAAGGTTGTAGAGGGAGTGTCCACATCATTGAGGTCATTGATTCATTTAAGTTTTGAATTATGTGCTATGACTTGGGAATACAAAAGTAAATATTCACTCAAAGACTTTTTAATCTCATGAGGAGGATAAGTCATACATAGATGAATATGACATAAGGTAGTTTGTGAAAAGGACAAAGTAGAGTCAAACAAAGAGAGAATTTTGAAGAGGGAAATGTCACTTTCAGCTAAGGAAATGGGGAAGGATTCATAGAAAAGGTACATTTTAGCTGAGACATGAAGAAAGGGAGAGACTTCAACAGACATAATTAGAAAAATTCGAACTTAAGGTAAACTATTGTAAGTAGTATTATCGAGATAAGAAAAGAATGAAGAAGAGGAATTTGAAAATAAGAATCTAGAGTTCTAGGAAGAGTTTGGGGGTAGAAACAAAGGATAATGCTTAAATAAGATATAGGGAGACTGAGGAAGGCCTTAAATGCCAAGATCTTTGTCAGGAGTTTAAACTTTATTTTGTAAATGATAGGGAGCCACTGAAGGTTTTTTAGTAGATAAGTGACATTATTAAATAAGGGGATGCATGATGAAGATTACTGAGGCAGTGATAAAGATGAATTAGAGAGGGAATAGACTGGAGATTAGAGACTGGTTAGGAGGCTAATAATCTAGGTGAGAACTAATGCTGTGGGAGTTGAGAGAAAGTGCCAAATGAAAAAGATATTGTAAATTAGTAAGAATATTGAAGAGCTAAAATTATGAAATTTCAAACTTGAATGACTAGGAGAATGATTGTTCTATTAAAAGAGATAAAAATGTTAGCAGGAGGTGCAGATGAGGGGATATGATAAATTAAGTTTTTAGACATATTAAATTTGAGATACCTTGATGATGATCCAAGTGAAGATATCCAATCATAGTGGAACCATGGAGGAGGGTTTAGAATAAAGATAAAAATTTAGGAATCATTTGCATAGAGCTGATAATTGGAACCAAAGTAGTAGATGACATGCTTACTAGAGGAGAATGTACAGAAAAGATTTTAGAATAGAATAATTTTTAAAAAGTGTGAGGAAGATGATAAACTGGCAAAGGAGACAGAGGAGGAGCAGGAGATAGGAAGAGGAAAATGTCACAGGAGCTAAAAGAAGAGAGAATATTAAGGAGATTATTCCATAGTTTTAAATGCTGAAGAGGAGAAAAGAAGAAGAGAGGGGAAAAAAAGAAGAGATTTTATGATAAGGAGATAATTTACAATCAGTCAATTCAAAAACATTTATTAAACTCTTATATTTGAGGTACTATGCTAATTGCTGGGAATACAAAGAAAGGAAAAACACTGGTCCTCTGCTCCAAGCACTCAAATCTAATGGGGGAGATAGGAAGCAAACAAATACATATGACAAGCTATATACAGGATAAATAAGAAATAATTAACAGAGGAAAGGCACTAGAATTAAGAGAAGTTGTAAAAACATTCCTGTAGAAGGTAGAATTTTAGCTGGAACTTGAAAGACACTAGGGAAGCCAGTAGGTGGAGAAGAAAGACAATATTCTAGGCATGAGAGATGGCCTGAGAAAATTTGTTCCTGGCATAGTAAGGCCATTTTCACTTGATCAAAGAGTACATGGGGGCAGGTATGGTATGGAAAAGTGTCGGGGTGGGGGGTGGGGGGTGGGGGAGGGTGTAAGGTGGAGAGAAGAGTGGTTATGAAAGGCTCTGAATACCAAGCAGAGGATTCTGTATTTGATCCTGGAGGTGATAGGGAGCCACTGGAGTTTATTAAGTATAGGGGTGATCACCAAATAGTAATGCCCTTTCCTTTCTTGGACTTGTCACTGCATTTTTCTTGCACCTCTCATGCACTTACATTTATCTGTATATGTTTATTATCCCTTTCTACTAAGCTGTAAGCTCCTAGGCATATAGAACAGGAATGCAACTCACCTAAACTATGTATGTGTCCTGGAGCACTTAGCAGAGTGCTTTGTCTAGATTACAATTCATTTCAATAAGCATTTATTAAGTTCTTAAAATGTACTCTTGTGGCATAGTAGACAGCTGGTCCATAAGTCCTTAAGGGTTCAAATGGTACATGTAAACTATGTACTCATATAATAAGTACTTGCACATTTGACAGAGTCCATGGTTTCTTATCCTGTATTCTTCCTATCTATGTCCTTCCATAAATCCTTCATAGAAGATCAGCTCAAAGCACTCAAGGACTTGTTGGTATGTGGTGACTGGGTAATGATTTCACATTTAGAGCACCAGCTAGTTAGTTAATGCTTTGGGATTCTTAGCATTCTCTGCCTCTTTGTGCAATTCCATCCTTACAAAAGTAGAGGAGGGAGGGAGGGTTTCCCAGGACTGAGACTCATTAACAATTTTTTTATGTTAACTTTAACGGGGTACTATAGTCAAAGAATTTATCACTAGTTGCGCTGGTCCTGGGTCAGCAGTGTGTCATTGGCCAGAATGGAAATCTTTCCAGCCACCTTGTTAGGAGCTGCCAAGACACGCTCTCTTCCTCAATCAAAAAGAAAAACAAAAAAATACTTTGGTGCAAGTTCCTGATTTGTCTATGAGCCTCATTTTTTTGGCCACACTGCGTGGGTTGGGGTGTGTTTTTCGAAGAGGTTTAGAGCCCGAGGTTGAGCAGGGATCGTGCATGGTTCTGGGGGCTACGGCTGGCACTTACTCCTAAGGGGAGATGGGGAAGGGTGTGAAGTGGAAGGGCCCAAGCTGCTCCCCCGCCGCTCACCTTCCCGATGTTTTTGCTGCTATATGTATCTAGCAGGTTTAGAAATATTAGCTGGGTCCTGACGACTTTCTCCGTCGAGGCAACGAGTTCCTCCTCCTCTTCCGCCATGGTGTGGTCCCTACTCGTTGCTAAGGTGGAAGCGACTCTTTCGCCAGTTGCTAAGGAACGGAATGGAGGAGGAGGGGTCCCAGAAGTCGCGTAGCTTTCAGAACAGGAAGTACGTTGGGCACCAATGGGAAAGCATCAGACCTCCCCTTGGGGCGGGGCTTCTGAGGCCGTGAGTGGGGTGGGGGAGTTTCTATGCAAGTCAGCTCCATGATTATTTCCACTGTCAAGGGGAGATTTGCAAATCATAGGGTTTTAGAGCTGGACATTTGTAGGAGTAGTAGTAGTAGCAGTAGTAGTAGTAGTAGTAATAATATTAATAACAATAACAATAATAACAATGAATGACGATGATTATAGTGATTAAGAAGAAGATTTAAAGCTGGAAATAATAATGAAGAGGAGGATGAATTAGAGCTAGAAAGAATAAGGAGGCGGATGATGCTAATGATGATGAATTAGAGCTGGAAATAACAAGGAATTAGAATTAGAAATAGTAATAATAATTGCTAACATTTATATAATGCTTACTGTTTGCCAGGTACTGTGCTAAGTGCTTTACAGTTTTTATCTCATTTGATTCTCAGGGCAACAACCCTGAATGTTAGAGGCTATTATTATCCTCATTTGTAGACAAGGAAACAGGCAAATAGGCAACTTGCCCAGGGTGACACAGCTAGTAAGTGTCCTAGGCCAGATTTGAACTCAGGTTTTTCTGACTCCAGGTCCTGAATCTCATAAAATAATTTATTTTTATATAACATACATATGCCATAAGAAAGATGATTTTAGAGAATCTGTATGAATTCACAAAGACTGGGCAAGCAAGAATTTATTGTTATTCAATTATACAAATTATACAATAATGACAACATTGTAAGGAAAAGCAACTTTGAGAGACTTATGAACTCTGATCAAATTAGTAATCAATCGTATCTGCAAAAGAATATGTAAAGTGTGTTACTCATATTTTGACAGAGTAATGATGGATTCAAGGCACAGAGCTTTTTTTTCTGTCTATAATAAATCAAATGTCCTTCCTTCCTTCCTTCCTTCCTTCCTTCCTTCCTTCCTTCCTTCCTTCCTTCCTTCCTTCCTTCCTTCCTTCCTTCCTTCCTTCCTTCCTTCCTTCCTTCCTTCCTTCCTTCCTTCTCTTTCCTAATGACTGATTCCAAGGCAGAAGAGAAGTAAGGGTGGTCTGGTGCTCTAGCCACTGTACTACCTAGCTGCTCCTAATGTACAGTTTTCAAAGTCATCATGCTTATCAGTGATTCCTTTTGGTCTCCTTTTTTTCACTCTTCTCATTAAAGAAAAAAAGTCCTCTCCTTATCCTTCTTTCCCTACCATCCCTCTCTCAATTGGAAAAAAACAAAACCCTTGTAACAAATTTATAAAAATGTTTCATTCTTCATCTTGAGTACATTATCTCTCAGTCAAGAGGTGGGTAAGCATGCTTCATCAGTGGTCTTCTGGAATAATTCCAGATATTGGACATAGTTCTTAAATCTTTAAAAATTGTTTGCCTTTATAAAAGTGTTGATGTTATTGTATAATTTGTTTTCTTGGTTCTGCTTCATTTCAATTTACATAGACTCATACAAGTTTTCTCAGGTTTCTCTAATACCATCCTTTTCCTCATTTCTTAAAGCACAATAAGATTCCATTATATTACCATATATTGTGACAAAACTCTATGTGCTAAAGAAACAAATTCAAAAGTGACAATTCTTGTCTTCAAGGAGCTTACATTCTAATGGGGAAATAGTTTAAAAAGGAGGCCGATGGTGTGGGAAGCATTTTGTTCTGAAAAGTCATGGTGATGGTGAGTGGAACCATGGGGCAATGAGTGGACATATCCTTTACAAATGAAATTGTGATACTGATTTAATGATTTCCAGATCAAAAAGTAGAAAGCTTGACATTGATTTACCACAAAAATCACTTATTTGGAGAAGTATTTGCTGCTAGTTATAGAAATTAATATGTACACAAAATAAATTGATCAACTTCCCATTCCCTTTTAGAGAAATAGTACTGATTATAGTGACAAGAATTTAAATGAGGGTAGTGGCTATCTACATTAGAGAGGAGTTATATGCAAGACATATGGTGGTTGTAGAATTGACAAGAATTGGTAACTTACTGGATAAAGGTTTAAGGGAGGAAGGCGGATCAAGAATTATTCCTGTGTTTTGGATGTAACATGGTTGTATCTTGACTAGACACAGAAAAACTGAGTAAGAGTGAGTTTCAAAGGGAAGATAAACTTAATTCTTTCTTTTTGCAGATAAAGAAACTGATGTCCAAAAAAGTTACATGATTTGCCCAGGGTCATAGAGGCAGTAAGTAAATAGAAGGCCCAGAGTTTTAGACCTAGGTCTTCTGATGCCAACTCTGGCAATCTTTTTGCAATATTTAATAGGCAATTGGTGATGTGCAACTTAATCTCAGGAAGCTAGGAGCAGGATATATAGATCCAAGAGTCATCTGAACAGAGATAAATGAACCCATGGATATGAAATTATGAAGAGCAAAGGTCCCAGGCTATTTGAGGAATACTCATAGTGACATTATGGTAACAAGGACACTCATATCTTTCACTTTCAGGTTCTATTATGAAGTCTCTCATTTCCATCTTCATAGCACACACATATATGTACACACATGTGTACGTGTATATATATGTATGCATGTGTATACATACACCATATATGTATCCAAACATGTGCTTTAATATACATTTGTGGAATGGTAAAATGTTTTAATTGTTTAGGCTAAGTCTTGAGATGGATAGCCTATGGGCCTATATGATGGGTAAGAGGGAACAGTTTTGGTTGAGTGGTTTAGTGAAGTTGCAAGTCAGATTGAAAAGGGATGTAAAATCAGAGGAATTGCAGGCAAGTATCACCCTTTTCCTGATAATATGGCTATGAAAAAAGAGAAAGAAAATCTTAAGGTGACAGTAAGGCCAAGTATAATTTTGTTTTGTTGTGTCTGTTGGTGGGCGGTGGAGTAGTAGGCAGTCTGGAGAAATCAAAAATTAGAGGGAATAAATAAAGGGACAAGCTCCAAAAGGGTTTATAGATCCAGAATCTTTGACCAATTCCCTGATACAGAAGGCCCAGATGGTCTTCCATTTACCAGATTCCATCAACCCCATCTGGATACATGGAAACTTTAGTGTTTACCAGCTCCCCTCATAAGGACAAGGTAACAAGGCTCAATGAATAAAAAAGGTTTATTATGATAAACCGAATATTCCTATTAGAGGCCCGAGAAAATAAGTCACCAGTCTCTTCAACTAGGAGTTATGTCTGTTATTTGAAGTAGGTATGTAAGTCTTCCATTATAAACTTCTTTGGAGGTTTTTATGGTCTCCTAATTAGGTTGAGTTTATTCTTTGAGATTGCAATTCTCCATAGCTACAAGATGGCACCAACATTTTGGGGCCTGCTTATACTCAGTTCATGTTATAGTCAATTGCTGTCAGCAATGTCTCAGTCCATTTATTCATTTAACAGCCAACTCATTGCTGGCTGGTGGGGAATACCACCAGCATTCTTTTGTCTTAGCTAAAGATTTCTTTCTATTGCTGGCCCATCTGAGTAGTAGTATCCATAAAAATTGTAAATTTTGCCAACTTCTGGTCTTGTAGAAAGGGCACATTCTTTCTTCAGTAAACAAAAAGGTTGAACCATAAGGCCTCTGAATCCCCTTCTAGAGCTCTGATCCTCTACACTTTTCTTAAGTCAAAGCTTAGTTCCATTGTCATTCCCTAGGAAACATGCAGCTTTTGACTCTTTTCACTTTCTAAGATGTTTTGCTTCCCTAGAGAAAATCTTGATGTTATCATTTGCCACATTTCTAGAATAGAAATTCTACCCTACTTTTGGATAGTTCTAATTTTAGGGTATTTCTTTTAATGGAACTTCCTCTTGTTATGTCTAGTTATGTGTCTAGGGTCAAACAGAAAAAAAGTATCTCATTTTCATTCAGGCACTAAAGACAATTCTTACACTATCACACTGAACCATCCCCTACCAGTATGCTCTTCTGCATACCCACGTTCTTGTACAGTAGGGTCACCAGTCCCCTTACCATTCCAGTTATTCTTTAAATAAACTTCAGTGTGTAGATGACCTTCCCAAAAGGTGGAAATCTTGAGGTTTGCACTTTACTAGAACTCTTTTAGCTCTTATCAGTTTAGATGCCCCCCTAGATGTCCCTCTCTCCATCCCGTTCCAACACACAAGGAAGACAGAGAGAATAGGGGATACAGATGGACCTACATGTGAATTGTATTATGGCCAAGTGCCCTTGTGATACTACACTGAATAATTAGATCTTTTAGTTTTTGGAAATAGTTTAAATAGAGATAATGGGGCTCTTTTAGAAAGAGTAAAGCCCATGAAGGGAAAAAACCCTCTAAAACTTATACATTTACATATATACTTAGATTTACCAATGACTCTCCCAAGCTACCCAGAAAGAAAAACCAGTGGTATATGTAGGGCAAATATTATATTAATTATGAAGTTCTTTTTTAAGAAAACGCTTTATCTTCCATCTTAGAAAAAATACTATGTATTGGTTCCAAGAAGAGTGGTAAGGGCAATGGGGGTTAAGTGACCTGCCCAGGGTCACAGAGCTAAGAAGTGTTTGAGGTCACATTTGACCCCAGGACCTCCCATCTCTAGGTCTGGCTCTCAACCCACTGAACCATCTAGTGGCCTCTACCCAAATTCTTTAAAAAAGATTGAAGTTAATAGTACATGATGTTGGGAAATTCTAGATGCTAGTTAAAACCAATTATAATTCCTGTACAGCCTTAGAACTAAAAGAATTCATCTAGAAGTTTATTTTTATTAAACATAGCTCTATTAAAAATCTAAGAAAACATTCTCCTTTAGAAATCTTCTGAATGAATTCTTCAAATGGCTAAGGCAAAGTTGAAGTCTGTAATGTTTAAAATTCTCGCATAAGTCGATAAGGGCTACTAATATTTTTAGTGCTCTATGGTTTACAAAGTGCTTTCTTTCCTCACAACTGCTATGAGACAAAAGTGCAACCCACTTTACAGATCCAATTCATTATCATTTTAAAGTAAACATTGAAGTGCCTACAAATTAATTAAATAAATCAATCTCATCTTTCTCAAATAGAACCACCAAACTAATCCTTCTAACCCAGTTAAAAATGAGAACTAATGAGCCCTGAACCAAATCATAAAATCAGCAATTTCAATCTTCTTAAAGTAAAAAACCATTTTTCCTTGTGCTTAGCTAAAAATGAGGAAAAATTTATTCAGATTTATTACATTTAGCCTAAGAATGAGTAATTCTAACTCAAATGTAGATTTTTTTTTTTACTGCTAAGCATTGAAAACAAAGCTAAAAATGTGTCTTCTGAAATTTAATGAAAACATCCTAATAAGGTATGACTATAGAAGTCATCCAAATTAATTTTTAGTTTCCTCTGGCCTATACAAATTAATACTTAGAACAAAAATGATATCTTTTACTACTAAACAAAGAGTAACATCTTTAATTTCAGTAGACTTAAGAAGCATATCCAGGCATTGAATTTTACTTCTACTGTGGTGTTAGCTGACTATTTAAAAACCAATCCCCATTTCCCCCATCCAACATATACCTGAAAACACATAGCAGCATGATTCAGTTAAATAAACTTACAAATATTAGTACTTGTAATAAAATACAAAATACAGAGTATCCCTTTTTCAAATATTAGTCTTTGAATGCTTCATATGTCCTTTGGTTTCAAACCCATACAATGCATTATTACATTGTAGATTTAGCATTGAGACAAAACACTGTACATTTGAAGGGAAAGAGGGAAGCATTACAGGATACCAAAGTACTACATTTTAGAAAGTAAACATTGAAGCAAAAATACTTTTGAATATATAAACACTGTACAGTATGTAAACAAACATCCAGAAAAATAAGAATTGACATGGGCCAAAATATTGTTTCCTAGGAAAACATATCTTTTTAACAATGCAATTTTATGGTGTTCTTTATTAAGAAAAAAAGATGGAGCCTATTTTCATATTCTGTGCTTAGGTATCTTGGAGATTAGATAGTAATTTTTACATTCATAGGCTAAAGGCTTAACCTTTATTTAGCTGGCTGACTGTTGCAAGTAGGATACATATAACTATACTAATCCCTGTGTCAATTAGCACAATAATACTAGATAAGTTATATACAATTAATTCATTTTATCATTTCGAACTAGTATAAATAATTTAAGCAATTTTAAAGTTTGTGCAGGGGAAACTAGTTGATAATTTGTTCCCTGTAAGGCCAGTAGCAAAATAATCACTACAAATTCAGTCCAAGCTAATATTGAACCCCTGATTTAGCAAGCTGGATCAAAATTGTAGAGAATTAATTAGAATGCCAATTTTATTAGGCAAGTCTAGAATTCCATATGTAGTACTAGATGCATTAAAACCCTGCATTTTCATAGTAAAATACTGTTTTGCTTTCAAAATGCAGAAGTAGTATTCAAAAGAAATTTAAACGTATTCATGATCTATATCACAAATCAAGGGCTGCCAAATTCCCTAGGTGGAAGCGAAGTAACAAGAATAGTTTATTATTAATACTGCTTGAGAAGTTTATATCTGAAGCAAGCAGTAATGCTGAAAAACAAAAGAAAAATGACTCTATATCATATTCATTAGCAAGAATCTAGGTTTTAAATTTTAAAAGTTTCCAGCAGCAAGCCTAACAGATAAGTTTATAATGTTGAGCAAATTATGACTGTCCATCTTGTTTCAAAGCTTCCAGTCTTCTTAGGAGTGCGTTTCCAAATGCTTCTCGGTATGCTGGACTAAGGGTATCCAACAAAGAGTATACTGTTTCATGGTAGGGAGTTTGTATGTTATCATCCACATGGTCAAAAGCATAACCCACCACCTAGAAGAGAAATGCCAATAATTAATCTAATGATTAGATGCAATTAAGTGATTCTTTTGTTTCTTTTTTAAAAAAACTCTTACCTTCCACCTTAGAATCAATATTATGTATTGGTTCCAAGATAGGAGAGCAATAAAGGTTAGGTAATGGGGATTAAATGACTTGCCCTGGGTCACACAATACTTGAGGCCAGATTTGAACACATGATCTTCCAGCTCTAGGCCTGTTCTCAATCCACTGAGCCATTTTGCTGCCCCCTTTTGCATATTTTCTAATCAATTTCTGAGCCAATAGTGAAAGGCATGGCAGAATATTTTTGTTTCTTATGAAGGAATTCAATATTTTTTAAAACTATTTTTTAATTACCTATTACATATCAATATCTTTAGTAAAACCTGCAAAAAGGATCTTGCTTCGAAATGAAAATAATGCAGTATTGAAGGGGCACTTGCTCTTGGAAAAATGTGATGCTACTATTTTGAGCTAGAAGGGGCCTAAGAGATCTTGTACTTCAACACCCTAAAAAAAGCTTTAGTATTTAAGAAAAATATGACCTTGACTAGCGATGCCAAACTGACAGGGGGTTCATGGTGAAAACTGACAAAAACATGGCAAAAAACTGCCAGAACTCCCAAAACAAAATTAAAATGCAACTGAGGTATATTTAACAAAATTAATAAAAATACAATAAAACACAATGTCAATTTGTTTTTCTTAAAAGTCAGTATGCAGGCCAAAGGAATCTGTTTCTATATGAGTTTAACACCATTGATCTCTAGACTATAAGATGGTCTAGAATAATTTTCTTCCTAGTACCTTTAAAAACAAACAAAACCCCCTTACTTTCTATGTTAGTAACAACTTTAAGCAGAACAGGAAGGGCTTGGCAAACAAGGTTAAGTGACTTGCACAGGGTAACACAGGTAATAAGTGTCTGATTTGAACCCAGGTTTTCCTGACTCCAGGCCTGGTGCTTTATCACTGTGCCACCTAGCTGTTTCAACCTTCAAGAACAATAAGGTCAAACTTTTCAGCTATTACTCCAAAAAGGAAATAGAACTGAAAAATAGCTAATAAAGCAAAATAAATACCTGAACTGAACAAAAGCTAGGCTTCATTTTAGTAGCTAATCCTTTATCATAGTCATCAAAAATTTTTTTGAATATCAACGGGGATAATAATGAACAGTTTTTTCTAGTTTGCTTTCTGTATCACACAGGAGATGAGGAATTAGAGGAATTTAATATTGTCATAAAAAAAATGCAATGCTAAAAGGCTACTTACTTTTTTTTTAAGTTCAGTGCACCTATTTAGTAAAGAATAAATGTCTACCTTTGGGATTGTAGGGCACACACTGCTACTTAGTTGTTTTAGGCATTTGACACTTCTCTACCCCATCCAAAAGGAAAACAAAACTCTTTTTACTGATATTGTATCCCTCATAACTATCTGGCATAATGCTGGGAAAAGACTAGCTTTAATAAATACTTTATTTGGCTTTTTTGGGAAAATTCAAATTAATGTTATATTCTTATGACACTATACTTCATATTAAAGTTCAAAGGAGGGAAGGACGAAGCTCATTGTTCTCTGCTATCTCACAATACTCTTTACTTTACTATAGCCAAACCAGATAACCTGGGCTATCAGTACATGCCACCAGTTTGATTCCTTTCTTGTATTATGCTTCCTAAAGTGATGGTAGAGGAAGAATGAAGAATATACTAAGAATCACTTAATTATATACACTTTAACTCCCCAACTGGTTTATAAACTTCCTCTGGGCAGGTTTCTTATCTGTCTTTGTAGTTTTTCCTAGGGCTTAGTACTATTTCTTATAATTTTCTTGTATGAATAGTAAATGCTAATGATTACTAGCTTCCAACAATAAAACAGTCAGTTACAGTTAACCAGGGCTTGTCATATATCTCTATTAAAGCAATATTAAATTATTATACACTTAATACCCAACATTCAATATAAAAAGTTATTTAGTAAAGTCTAGATACATTTAACTATGAAATACTCATCTCCATTTCTTGTCTACTTCAAGTTATATTAGTAAATGATGGTATTTAGATATGAATTCCCTGGATGGAAATGAAATGTCTAATTAATTTATCCCAGTCACTGAATATTGTAAATACTATGTAGCATCTTTAAAGCATATAGCACGTCTACATTAAATCTCAGTGAATTAAGAAACTCTCTTTTTGAAACTGAAGTTAACTTAGCAAAGACTATAATATGTATGATTTCTATTTTAATAGAAAAACTAGATGCATCTCTCCAGTTTGTGTCAATATCATTAAAAAAGACATGTCCATAGAGCATCAAGATTAATAATATTGCAACTTAATGATAGTCTCTGCTTTTGACTACATATTATATATTTATAGGAAATAATATTTAAACAAAAGAGAGATGAAGGCAAAGGAAAATTTAAGAAATTACCAAGACAGTAGGTACCTCTGAATTTAAATTCAGAGGTTCTGATAGCTAGTCCATTGCTCATTAAATAAAGGGTTTATTTAACTGTAATTCCAATCATGATTAGGTTTTATAATATTGAGAATACAACTGTGATCATTCTAATAATAATCAGAATTATAATCATTATAATCACAATTATATTTTCAACAGTATAAAACCTATCATTATAATTAGAATTACAGTTAAATAAACCCACTATAAGCCCCTTTACGGTAGGATTTGTCTTATTTTTGTATTACCAATTTCTTGTATAGTGCCCAGCACATGGGCACTATACAAGCTTAACAGATGCTTGAAAATGATTTGTTTAATAGATAATTTAATTATCACCATATATTTTTGACTTATAATTTTGATTATAAAATTAGGAAACTTAGATTAGTATATCAGAGATCATAAAGAAACTTAATTTCTTTATTGAATATAAATATATTAAAAGAACTGAGATGTAATTGTTGATGTGATAGAGATAATTCCAAGATCTATGAACTTTCTTATTGTATGAAATCTCACCTTTCAGATTCTTCTCACCCATTTAGTCTGTAGTAGTATCTCCTCTTGCTAAGATCTCCTAAGACAAAGAGGGTTGGTCTAGATCAATAGGAGGCCTCTTAGAAATTTAGAGACTTGACTCTCCCTTATGATTTAATTGAAATTAGGGTTTGAATTCAAGTGTACAAGGTGTCACAGGCATTTATTCCCAATGAGAAAATAATTTATCTAACAAGCAGGATTATTAATGCAGTCTTGCTGGCCATCTAACTGTGTGTGAAAATGGGATTTGAAAAAAATGATAAGGATTTGAAAAAAATGATAGGCATTGACAGCAAACCTAAACCAAAAGTTCCTTCAAAGTTTTTGATTTCCCTGTATTTATCCAAAGATTTTTTGAAAATAGTAATGAATCTTAAAAAAAATTATGTCCAGTTACCCTAAGCCCTGCTTCTGAGAGTTCCAGGCAGTATCTGTTCCTTTCTCTTGTTTCCACATTGATATACGCAACATCATCTGAACAAGGCAGGCTTTTGGAGACAAACATGTTGCTAACAGCAAAAAGAACATCATTCACAACAGCTTCGGCTTCTAATCTCATGTCTTTTACATCTGTTCTTTCAAAATCTTGAAATTCAGAATCTCCAATTTCTGTGTTATTGCTAAGCTCCATGTGACTATAATCTGTTTCCATTCTGTAAAAAACAGAGAATAAAACCCATTTATTTTCTTTTAAAAGAAATGCAAATGCCATCAAACTATTATAAATTGATATTTGTTTCTTAACATAATAAAGATTTGCAAAAACAATTTAATTTTTTTAGAGTAACTCAACAATTTATTATAAAGTAATATGTGCAAGTAATTTTTCCCCCCTCAATGCCTTTTCCAGTCAACCAACATTGATTATGTGCAGGTATTGTGCTAAAGTGAAGGAGATACAAATACAACCAAAAAGAAAGGAAGTGCCTGCTCTTAAGGAGCTTACATTCAAATGGAGAAAGACAACACATAAAAGGAGAACTAAAAAGGGGGGGAGGAGGGCTTACTTGAATGGGAGTATACTGGTTAAGTCCAAAGAATAAGCAATGGCTGGTCTGGATCTTTTTCCAGAATGGAGGTTCTGGGAAGAACTCCCTAATTGGGAGAAGGGGCCAGTAGTGAGGCAACATTACTTTGTCTCTCCACTAGTACATAGAACAAAATAATGTATGTGTTGTTGTTGTTTGGTCACTTCAATTGTGTCTGACTCTATTATGAGGTTTTCTTGGCAAAAATACTGCAGCAGTTTTCCATTTCCTTCTTCAAAAGATTCAAATGATTTAGCTCACAAAAGTGATCTAATTGGGTACAAGTAGATAAAATCTTAAAGTCAAATTAATAAGAAAACATCAGAATACACACATATTTGATTAATTCTGTTAAAACACCTAAATGGCTAGTTTGTGAATGTGGAGTATTAAGAGAATTAACATTTCAGTGGATCTGTGATCTCACTGATAAGGATGCTATATTCAAGAGGGCAGACAATAACCTATCTATATCTTATTCAGTATAAGTTGTGTACAGGGGCCCTTTCTCTAAATTAGTTTTAACCAAAGGTATGGGAATTAAAAAAAATTCTGATACATGTATTCCAAAATGATTGGTTCATATTTTATTTTTATGTATTCTGATTTATTCATTTAAAAACATATTTCTGAGAAGATGTCTACAACACCCAAAAGTTAAGAACCTCTGCCCTGGAAATTCTAATGTTGTGTGAACAACGTCACACACAGGATGTCTCAATCAATTCTTTACTTTTACTGTTACAGCACTAACTAGTTTCATTTTCTGGTCATACATTTTTTGACAATACTTTTAAGGCTTTAAAAAACTAATGATTCTTGGGGGCAGTTGGGTGGCTCAGTGGATTGAAAGCCACTAGGAGGCCCTAGGTTCAAATGTGACCTCAGACACTTCTTAGCTGTGTGACCCTGGGCAAGTCACTTCACTCCCACTGCTTAACTCTTACCAGTTTTCTGCCTTGGAACCAATCCTGTGGAATACCAATACTAGAACAATACTGTGTACTGGTTCCAAGACAGAAGGTAAGGGTTTTAAAAAAAATTACAATTAATGATTCTTTGTAGATATTATGCAGCAGATTACTCATGTCAACCTGCCCTTCACCACTGACAATTGTGATGAGATTAAATCTACCTTGCCCATTCTCAAATCTAATCACCATAAGTGTAAACAACTCCACTTAACTCACAAGTTGGGAGGTTTGTGACCCACATGTGCTAGAGTGAGTGACAAATCAGAATTTACTGACTGCAGCTTGGGCAGTCCTAAGAAAAGTGTCTATTGTGATTAGACACGTAAACTAAGAGGAAGGTACAGGAAGTGATGAAAGAAATGGCCTGGATAAACTAAGAGAACTTCCCGGGGCTCGGCCCTTTTACCTCTTCTTGTTCGTGACTTGGACCTGGAGGAGCACTGAATCTGGGACCCTGAAACCTTGGTTGAGACTGTTCTTAAATCTTTCCCTTAGAACTACACGTGCTGAGTGAAGAAGGCTAACTACTTTAGCCTCCAGAGGGGCCCTTGATTGTGAGAAGCCCTTGTGACTAAACCCCTTGTTAACTGGCTTTTAGGCTTTCTGGCTGGGCCTCTGGAGCCCTGCCAGAGTAAAGCCCAGACTTGAATACAAATCTAGTTAAGTTAGATCTCTTACTCTACCCTCTTCTCATCTCTCTACTTCCACTCTCTCCTATATTTTGTAAATAAATTATTAAAATCATTTTAGGAATTGGAATTTATTCAGTTCCTTGGAGACCACACCTTTAAATATTAATATATCAAAAAAAAACAACTCTTTTTACTCCTTACATTTTATGGCTGACCACTTAGGTTGTGACGTGTTATATTTGTATGAAAAAGTGTTTTGAGAAGCTGAAGGGATGGCCAGAAATCAGTAACTTGCTAGACTCACTCCTCCCCCACTGACAGGCTTGAGTGAAGAGGGAGGGGCAAAAACTGGGCTCAGTGCTCCTTTCTCCCCCCTCCCAACAAGCAGTTAGAAATCAGTTAGAAATGGAGGTTTGATCTGAACTCTTCTGGCAAGGCTAGACAAGGCAAATCTCTAATGATGTTGACTTTCTCAACTTATTTTCCCCACAGGTTTGACTAAGGGATAATGGGAGAAGCTTGATGTCTTGTAGTTATCAGGGACAGACGAATCTGACTTGTATGGGCTGGACAGCTGAAGGAAACTTAGCTGAAGATGGATGTGAGTATTCCCAAAATAATAGACAGGTACTGCTCCCCAAAAATGAAGGTTTACTGATAAACGAGGAAGGGAAGTAAGGGAAGTTTTGTCAAGGATTAGGATAAGATCTGGGAAGCCCTAAACTGTTAGGTAGAAACAGTCCCTCCCCCCAGGAGGGAGAGGCAGTCTTTATAACTAGCTTGCCCTCAAAGCCTATAATTAATCACTTCTAATATCTAAATAACTAAACGGTAACAATAGTGCTATTGCTGGAAAGGTCTAGTTCAGCTAAACAGGCTAGCAGCAGAGAAGAACCAAAATGGCTTTTTCCGCAAGGCCTCCAAAGCAATCAAGAACTGGGATCAGCAAACAGGGTGACCTGCTCACTTCCAATCCCAAGAACCAACTGCCCTCAACTGCCCCAAACTGCCCCCTAACCCAGAGTTCTCTGGGGGGGGGGGGGAGAGAGGGGAGCTGGAATTCTGGGTTGAGGCTTGACCCTGTATTTTGCAGGAATTCCACCCTGCCATTTTCCATGTTACAGACGAGTACCCTCTATCTTCTTAAAATTTCTTGACCTTCCTTTACTTTTGTTCAACACAGAGGCTAGATAAAAGGTAAGTTCAATTTTTTTTCTTTCTCCTTAAAATAAATAGCACACAGCTGTACCCCTTACATCAGTGATGGGCAAACTTTTTAAAGAGGGGACCAAGGAAAGGAAATGCTCATCTGTCAGTCTGTTTCTAAGGCAACTCTTTAGAAGTTTCATTGTATTGTATCCTACTCATTGTATTCGTCAGATTAGGAATAATGTCTGTGAGGCCACAGAACATTTCAGGGGGCTGCATCTGACCCCAAGACCGTAGTTTGCCCATCACTGCCTTACACTATGTAGCTCAATGAAACTATGAGTTCTACCTTGAGGGTTAATCCAAAACAGGTCATAGTAGAGAGTTCTGATAAAAGGTGACCAAAAGTCAAAATTAAGGTTGCTGTGAGAAACATCAACAATCTTACATATAAAGATGATACCACACTGATGGCAGAAAGTGAAGAATATAAGAAGTTCCTTGAAAAGGATGAAAGAGTAGAGTGCAAAAAGCTGGTTTGAAACTTAACATAAAAAAAACAAACTAAGATCTTGGCAACTGGTCTAATCACTTCCTGGCAAATAGAGGGAGAAGAAATGGAAGCAGTATGTGATTTTATATTCTTGGGCTCAATGATCACTGGAGGCGCAAACTGCAACCATAAATTAAAGGACATTAGCACCTTGGGAAGAAAACTAGGGAAAATCTAGTCTTTTAATTTCTTTCTTTCAACCCACATCATCTGTCTTAGTATCAGTTTTTTCTTTTTTAAGCCCATACCTTTCAGTTAGAATGAATAGAATGGGTATTGTTTCCAAGGCAGAAGAATGGTAAGAACTAGATAGTGGACATTAAGTGACTTGCCCAGGGTTACCTAGCTAGAAAATGTGAGAGACTAGACTTCCTGCCTCTAGGTCTGGCTCTCAATCCAGTGAACCACCTACCTGGCTGCCCTTTTTAGCATTAATTCTAAGACAGAAGAGTGGCAAGGGCTAGGCAACTGAGGTTAAGTGACTTGCTCAGAGTCACACAACAAGGAAGTGTCTGAGGCCAAATTTGAATGCAGGTCCTCCTGACTCCAGATTTGTCTATCTACTGCGTACCCCAACTGCCCCCATGCAATAAATTTTCAAGAAAAGGAATGAATAAAACCGATGAATCTTAGAGACTGAAAGAATCTTAGAGATGATCTAGTTCAACTAACTTTATAGATGAGGGAACTGAGGCTAAGAGAAATTAAGTGATGTGTCCACAGTCATACTGTAGAGGGGAAAGCTGAGGTCTACAGTGGTAAGGGAACCTGGAATTGGATTTCTTGTGTGTCTAAATGGTGTGACCAAAAGTAGTTCAAAGACACCTCCCTAAATAAAAGAGATGGACATCCCTACTGAATTTTTTTTAGCGTATTAATACTTTATTAAAATTTTTTAAAAATTTAAAATATTTTTCCATGGTTACATGGTTCACTTTCTCTCCCTACTCATTTCTACTGAATTTTTTGCTGACATCTTTTTTATTTTTTAAAAAACCCTTATCTTCCATTTTAGAATCTTTACTGTGTATTGCTTTTAAGGCAGAAGAGTGGTAAGGGCTAGGCAATCGGGGTTACATGACTTGCTAAAGGTCATATAGGAAGTGTCTGAGGTTAGATTTGAATTTAGGTCATTTCAGTTCTGGCTTTCTATCCACTCAGCCCCCATGACATCTTGATAGGGTTTGAATGAATAACCTGGTCAAGATTAAAGAATGAGGCCTTTGTCCTGATTTTGAATCAATTACCAAGTACTTATTAATAAGTATGTGTCAGGGATAAGGCACCACTCTCTGGAAGGTAGGAAAACATATGATAAATCTTTGCTTTTTGCATTTTATATGGGCTGAAATGAAGTCTGTTCTATATTAAAGGAAATAAAAAAGGGGGAAATGGCTCGTGGGGGTAAAGGGAATAAAGATAAGGTTCTATGTATTCATGAACTCTGATAGTTTTGTTGAGAGTAAAGCAATAAGGCAAAAAATGCCTAGGTCTGAATATGAGGATGTCTGGTCCCAGGAAATGTAGAACTGAGTGGCTTAGCCCCATTTGAGCAGTCTCCGGTGGTCTGATTTGCAGGGCAGAGTGGCAGCATTCCAAATTGTACTTGAGTCTAAGATCTCCAGGACAAATAAGTGGAGATGTCTAGTCTGCAATGCAAGGTTAGCATGTGGGAGAAAGGGGGTTTGATATATAGATTTGGTAGACATCTGCATAGAGGTAATAATTGAATCCACTGTGAAATGATGAGAAGGTAGAAAATAAAGAGAATTGGGAGACATCTATGCTGTTGAAGGTAGAGTTAAATTATTTGGGAGTACAGAGATGATCTATCTCTCTGAACCACATGTTTCTATACTAAGAATTATCAGTATGCCATTAAAAGAGAAAGTGAAAACCAAATTCATAACTCAGTGAATATGGAGCCAAAAGGGAAAGACAGAACACAATTAACCTGGTTTAAGATAACTCATTGAAGGACCATGGATTTAGAACTGGAAGATAGCTGAACTCTTATTTTACCAATGAGGACACTGAGGTCCCCAAAGGCTAAATAACTTGTTTCAAGTCACAGATGTGGTAAACGGCAGAGCCAAGATGTGAACTCTGTTCCTGATCTCAAAGGCCATGGTCTATCCATGATACCAGACTGCCCTTTACCTTTTTTTCCCCTTTAAATAAAAAAAAAATATGTATATATATATATATATATACATATTTTTTCATAGAGTACTAAGTGTCCAATTAATTTTTATGATTCTTAGTGTTTTCTCTTTTTTTGTAATTCTTGTCATCACTACAAAATTACTGTCAATCACAACAGAAAAAGAGGTTTGCAAAAAAAATGAAAGCAATTTTGCATTTTTCTTTTCCCCTCTGGGAGTGTCCTAGCCAAAGAACTCATCACTGAGTGTTTAGGTTACTGCTAAAATGCCACTCTGTATTAAGTCTAGTCCTTGGCAGGCAGATAGAAACTGTCAACTTTTTCTACTTGAAGTGTTTCCAGCACAAGAAAAATCTCCTAAAGATCCTGTTATGCTGGAGTAATCTGAGAATACAGCAGCATTTCCATGCCATAATGGAGCATCAGAACTAGATTTGGTGAAAGGCTAAGAGAAAGGTGAGAAGAAAACTTATAACACCATACAAAGAGATCTAAACAATAACCAGGCATTTTTCTACAAAGAAATTCGGGGATACATATAGGCTCTTTCTGGAGGAGAATTCCACCATGTACCAAATGCAAACTGGCGGGCAACTGTTTTTCCATGGAGTGATTAAGGTTTGGTCTTTCCATGTGAGGCTATTAAGGTAGATATTTTTAGATAAGAGTTTTGCTAGCTAATAAATTTATGAAAATTAGCATTCTAAGTCCATTGGTAATTTGTTCTAACAAGAATCTCCCAATCTGGAGCATTTATTTTTGAATGGAACTAATAAGATAGTTATAAAACAATTAGCTCAAAAGAAATCTCTGAATAGAGCTGAGAACTTTTTTTGAATATCAGGACTTTTCTATGCAGCTGCTCAAGGGGCTAGAACTTGATCCAGATATCACTATTTCAGATGCGATCTGATCTAGGTAGAGTACAGCAGGAAGATTGCCTCTTTATTCCTGGAAACTATGCCTCTTTTAATGCAGCCTAAGAATACATGAGTATTTTTGGCTGTCACATCACACTGCTGAGTTACTTTAAGCATAGAGTAAAACCCCCAGATCTTTTATAGACAAAACTAGTCTAATCATGCCTTTTGCTTTTCTTTGTAAAGTTCAATTTTTGAGACTTTTCATTTATCCTAGTAATCATGAGTGATTCTTTTAAACATTATGAATATCCTTTTTTCTTTTCTAATTAGCACCTCAATTATGTGGAAAAAATTATAAAATGAAAATTAGATACATAAATTTTGAAAGTTATATAAAATATTGTTAATAAGTACTTTATTTAGGGAAATTAAAGACCTGTGATGGTGAAGAGATTAGCAAACCTGGAGAGATGAGAAAAATCATCACAGGTCACCAAATAAGATAATCAAATTATTGTGCACTAATTATTAGTACCAGAAACTGCAAGGAAAGAAAGATACTACATCATGTTGGGCATAAATTGCTTGTCTAGTTTCGTTGTATGCTTTAAGTAAAAGAGACTTTATAATGATAAACTATACAGGGGGCAGCTAGATGGCTCATTGAATAGAGAAAGAGGACAAGAGACGGGAGGTCTTGAGATCAAATCTGTCCTCAGATGCTTCCTAGTTGTGTGACCCCACGCAAGTTACTTAACCCCCATTGCCTAGTCCTTACTGATTTTCTGTCTTAGATCAATACTTAGTATCTATTCTAAGACAGGTGTTAAAAAAAATTGTACAAGGAAAAGTGAAAATGACATAGCCCAGTGGTTCCCAAACTTTTTTGGCCTACCACCCCCTTTCCAGAAAAAATATTACTTAGCTCCCTGGAAATTAATTTTTTAAAAATTTTAATAGCAATTAATAGGAAAGATAAATGTACCTGTGGCCATCACCGCCTCCCTGTATTGCTGCAGCACCTACCAGGGGGCCATAGCGCCCACTTTCGGAATCACTGACATAGCCCATAACTATTTACATTGCAAAAAAATCAGTTTGCAGTGTTTCAACTTATTCAATACACAGTATTGAATTTAAGATGGAAGGTAAGGTTTAAAAAAAAGAATTAATAGTTTGTATTGGTTCCAGGCAGGAGAGTGGTAAGGGCTAGGCAAAGAGGGTTAAGTGACTTGCCCAGGGTCACACAGCTAAGAAGTAACTGAGGTCACATTTGAATCCAGGACTTCTTGTCTCCAGGCCTGGTTCTTGATCCACTGAGAAACTTAGCTGTTCGTCCCATCCCAAATTAATTTATAGATGAGGAAAACTGAAGTCTATTAAGGGGAACTGGAATGTGAGACACTGAAGGTCAGTTTTCTTT
This sequence comes from Gracilinanus agilis, assembly GCF_016433145.1. NCBI lineage: Eukaryota > Metazoa > Chordata > Mammalia > Didelphimorphia > Didelphidae > Gracilinanus > Gracilinanus agilis. Next base: position 408,987,727 of record NC_058131.1, on the reverse strand, counting down.
ATAGTTATTTTCATTGATTTCCACTATCCTTCCATGAGGAGATAAGAAAAGACACTGATAATGAATTTTCTTTGAAGATCTGCATTGGCATTGTGGAAAGTATAATAAACTTTAGGTCGAGAGAGAGCTGGGTTTGAATCCAATCTATGAGACTTATTAGCTATGTGAGGTGATTTATTTAACCTCTGAGAGTTAGCCCTCCATTTCCTCCTTCTAGTACCTATCTTACAGGCAAGGAATAAAAAAATGAAGGAGGGAAGCAGCCTTTATTAAGAGCTTATTTCAAAGCACTGTGCTAAACACTGGGGATACAAATAGAAAAAACAAACAGTCCTTGCTCTCAAGAAGGCCATGTTCTAATGGGAGAAACAAGCAGTAGTCAAGCAATAATCATTTATTAAGCACCTACTATGTTCCAGGTGAGGCAAACAGATATCTCAGTTAGTAGAACTCTAGGTCCATTTAAAATACTAGCTGTGTAAACCCTGTGCAAGTTACTTAATCTCTATTTGCCTTAGAGATGGATCAGTGGATAGAATGCTGGGTGCCTGTAGTCAGTCAGTCATTCTGAATTCAAAAGTGGGTTCATAAGCTCAATGGCTATGTGATCCTGGACAAATCACTTAAATTCTATTTTCTCTTAATCCATTGGAAAAGGAAATGGCAAGCCATTCCAGTTTCTTTGCTAATAAAACTACACAGGAAGTCATGAAGAGTCGGATGAGGCTAAATGACAACAATGACAATGTTCCAGGCACTGTGCTAAATACTGAGGATTGAAGTGAAGCTCATAAGTGAAATCTTTCAGGTTTTCTGAGACTATCTTAAGGGGGAAATTTATTTTCCTCCTGCAACATGTAAATAGTTTGTATATAACATATACATAGGTGTAGAAATTGTATAGATCTGCATATTTATAGTTAAATTGTTACAAAGTTTTGATTTTATTAGTATAGCAAGTTGATTTTGAGTTTTAATGTTAGTTTTGGTTTTCTGTATTAGTGATAGGGTAAGGTCTTAGCATAGTAAAAAGTTTCATTTGAATTGTTCAAATAGGATTTGTAAGATGCAGTTTGCATGAGTTTTGCATAGTTATTATTTTAGTTAGACTTTGATTTTTTGTAAAACATAAATTAAGTTGGTTTTTGTAACTATTTTATTGTTTTAAAAGTTTGCATTTTGCAATTCGTAATTGCATATTTTACACTTGCATTTGTTCAAGTATGTTTTCACTGATTTATATTCCTAGTGCAGTTTAGTATAAATAAGGTGTAGCAATAAAAGATAAGCGTAAGAATAAAACTTTTTTTGGGGGGAAATAATAATAAAGTTAGGTATAGCTTTAGAATTACATAGAAGAGTGAGCATTTTTTTTTCCATTCCATATACTCGAAGGGGGGGAAATTTTAAGGATGATATTAGAAATTAAGTCTTGTTATATTAGTTTAGAGATAAGAAGTAGAGAAGCTGGCTTGAGAAAGAATGAAAAAGATCTGAGAGTGTCAGTTTCAAATGTTGACAATTTAATGGTTTTTCTGTGGCAGTAACTTTGAGGGGGAGCAGTTTCTTCCTCTCTCTCTGTCTCTTCCTCCCTCCTTTCCCTCTCTCCTCATCCCCCCCCCCCCTTCAGAGTGCTTGGAGGAGGTGACATCTTCTTTTCTCTCTCTTCATTGTCTGAGGTAGAAGGAAAGGAAGGAAAAGCCTGAAGGAGCTAGGTGATTTCCCTTTTCCAACTTGGGAAACACTAGTGATTGTCTATTCCTGTTTCATAAATTATTTTTATATCTGAGAAGACCAAAGAAAGACCTGGTCTTTGGTTTGGACTCTGCTAAGGTTCAGAGTCCTAACTTGGTTCTTGCTGAGGCTCAGCCATCTGGTCTTTGTTATTTTTATAACTTCTCATAAGGATAATATTAGTTTTATTGTAGAATAGGGAAAATTTGGGTTAGTCATATCAGAAAGGATCAGCGTAGCCTGTGTAAACAGGAGAAGGGGTTACTTTCGGATCTAGGGTGTTTTATTTGGGTGGAGTTAGAAACCTTTTTTTATCCTTATCTTCTCAATAGTTTATTTTTATAAAACAAGAGTCTCCTTAGTGTCCTTGCACCTGGTCCTGAAGAGTTCACTTATGAGCTTTACTTCAATTATATAAACTGAAGATAATTTGTAAGCACAAGCAGAGTACCTAATCAGTTTATAGTCAATAAGCAATTCGTTCACCTTTTTACAGGATACAAAGAAAGTTAAAAAAACACCTTGTTTTGGCTATAAGACAGATATTAACATCCCCTGGTCCTTAAGGTGCAGCCCAATGCCCTCAGCAATTCTCTTGAGAAATAAACCATGTGGAGATATAGTCTAGCAACTGCTCCTTCAGGTACTGTAGTCATATCTGTTGAAGACCCAGAAAAGAAAGTTCTTGTTCCCAAAGTTTTTGGTACTGTCAAATGGCTTGCTTAGGGCACTGGGCTGGAAGTATTGCCTCAGGGATAGTGGTGGTCAGGGTGGTGTAGTGATGGCTTGACTTGCCTGGCATGTGCTGCCTGCCATCTCTCTCTTAGGTGCCCTTTTACTTTGTCTAGGCTTCCTAGTCCACCTCTCCAGTGTCAGTTGGTAGGGATGGCTGGTCCAAATATAGGTTTCCTCCTTGAATGATAGGGATAGGGTAGAAGCAGGACTAGTGGTCACCCTGGGGTTCCTGCACCTGTTTGTAGTTGTTGGTCAGCAGTCATTGCTGGGAAGGCGGGACTCCTCACAAGTGATTTCTTGCAACAGGGGCAGTGGACACTGCTATTCCCAAGCCTGTTGGACTCAAGGTCCTTCCTGGGTTGTCTCCATTAGGGTATGAAGGGAGACTGTAGTCAAAGGGGTAGTAGTGGCCTGATCTACCTGCACACATTACTTATGTCTATCTCTCAGGGTTCTATGATACTGTTCCTTCTATTTGCAACTGCCTCTTTTAGCTCTATGCCTTAGGCTGCACCCTATGCCTTTAACACCCTTTTCCCCAATCACCTCCACCTTTTAGTTTACCTTGCTTCTTTCAAGACCCAGCTCAAGTTCCAACTTCTTCAGGAGAAGTTTCTTGCTAGTGCCTTCAATGTAGTGCCTACTCTCTGAGATTACTTTTTTAAAATTATTTTTCCATGATTCCATGATTCTTGTTGTCTTCTCCTCTCTTCCCTCCCTATTCCTGGAGCTGACAAGCAATTCCACTGGGTTATACATGTATCATTACTCAATAACTATTTCTATATTAATCATTTTTGTAATAGAGTAATCTTTTAAAACCAAAACTCCAAATCATATACTCATATAAACAAGTGATGAATGATATGCTTTTCTTCTGTGTTTCTACTCCCTTAGTTCTTTCTCTCGATGTGAATAGCATTCTTTCTCTGAGATTACTTTTATTCTTTTCTCTCTTTTATATAACTATTATTTACACTTGTCCTCTCCCTTAGAATGGAAGTTCCTTCAGGATGGGAAAGTGTTTTCATCTTTCTGTGTATCCTCCTAGTTAACAATGCCTGATTTATTAAGTGCTTTTTTGGGGTTACTATTAAAGTTTATCTAAGAGAAACAAATTCTCACATTATCTTTTTGAGTTATCATTTATTTTTATATATAATTTGTAACATAACAATAATACATATTTGTTCTAAATATGCAATACAATAAATAAATGATTTTTGACGGTTATTTGCCAGTATTCCAACACCAACAAGGGTCTTGGCAAGTGGAGCTGACACTGTGAGTAGGAAAAAAGGAGCCAATAACAACTACTGACAACTTTAATCCAAGTTCTAATTTCTATCCCTCCTTGGGATTATTTAGATAGGGATATTAGAATGAAGTGACCATTAGCTGCCTGGGACCAAAGGCCTCTTTCAAAATAATCTTCCTGGCTACTGACCAGTCTCATTTGAAGACTATGATAGGGAAGAAGAATAAAGGTATAACCTAGATGTAATTCCTGAGATTAGTGCCTTTTTCCTGAGAGTTATAACCATTGATCCTCTAGTTCCCCGTTCTAATCAATCAATCTGTCAAATCAATCAACAAGCATTTATTAAGCTTATTTGTTAAGGGGATACAAAGACAAAAATAAGACTGTTTCTGACCTCAAAGAGTATATATTCTGGCATTTGCCTTCTCCTATGCCTAACAAATTTCTGTTCCTCTAGTCTTAATTATCTGAAAACATACCTTAGCGCTAGTCCTCTTCCCTACCAGTCTCTAACCTCCTCCTGTCTTTAGAATCTCCCTTTTATCTTCAATTTCTCTTCATTCTATCTCTCTTCACATCCTTTTCATCTTGTTGATAGAACCTGAATTTTTCTTTTCCAGTTCTGGTTGTTTCTTTTCTCATGCTTCCAAACACAATAGCCCAGAAGGGAAAGACAGAATACTCCCTACTCCCCCATTGTTACTTTCAGACTCTCTGTATTAAAGGAGGAAAATGAGGCCAGATGAGAGATAGTCAACTGCAACAAAAAAAGGTTGGAGGAACTTGTGGTTACAGTAAAGATGAAGAATGTGTTTCTTCTGAGGCAAAGGAAGACATGGAAAGACATAATATTATTAAAGAGTTCAAAATCATAATGGTGGCAAAATGATGTAAGAGTCATGAAAGTGGGAGGTTGATTAACCAGAGGTATCAATATTTGTAGGGAACAGCAATTTGCACATTGATATTTACAAAAAGGATTCTAGGGGCTTGAGAAAGAGAAAGACTATGGTCCAAGTACTGGAAAGGAAGACAAGTGACAAGGAATTTAATAAATGGTAGTATAGTTGTCCCCTGCTATATCACAATTTACTTATCAATGGTTTTAAAAAATATATATCTAATTCTGTGTTGCAGAGTTACACTTATCACAGCACATTATTGGCTGATGAAATGAAAGGCAACCACAGCACTGTGTTCTGTATCCTGGGTGTTGATTGGCTCAGTGACGGTAGGTTACTAAGAATGTGGAAAAGGTTTACAGGAGAGTGGGAAGAGTTTATAAAGCCTTAAAATATATATAAAGAATAAAATAAATATAATGCCATTACTTTGCAGATTTTCACCTATTGTAGGGTTCTCTGGAACATAACTCCCACAATAGGTGAGGTTTCATTGTAATGATGATGTGGATATATAGTAGTAAACTTCAAAGGAAAAACTTTACTAAGTGATGCTGAGAATGAGTATTTGGAAAATGTTAAGGGGGAGCACTGAGTATGCCAGCTCCTTTTCCTAGCCAGTATATTGGAGGATATGAGGGAAAGGTCTTGGAAATGGTGACCACAGATGTAATGTTATTTGAAGAAATTCAAGTTGGTAGCAATCCTCTGCTTGAAACAGGCGTTTAGTTTTTGTTCTTGCTTCCCTCATTTCCCTCCCCATCTGTCACACATCTTGGTGACTCTTCTTTCTCTCACATTTCTCTCACCAAGGGCCCCTGTTCTTTTCTTTTCTTTTTTTTTTTTAAACCCTTAACTTCTGTGTATTGGTTCCGTAGTGGAAGAGTGGTAAGGGTGGGCAATGGGGGTCAAGTGACTTGTCCAGGGTCACACAGCTGGGAAGTGTCTGAGGCCGGATTTAAAACTAGGACCTCCCATCTCTAGGCCTGACACTCAATCCACTGAGATACCCAGTTGTCCCGCTGCTGTTCTTTTAACTATACTGATATCCTTTTTAGCGAGTGTCCCCATGGTTTCCCAATTCTTCATTGTCCTTTGTCCTATTTAATTCAATAATAATTTTTTAAACAAAAACTATGTATAAAGTACTGTGATAGTTGCTTTATGCTCTCAATCTATGTTATAGCTGACAGGTGGCTAATCTGAAAAACTTCTGCAATATTTTCATGTGTACTGTTATGCTTAGTAGGTACTATACACATAGGGAACATCTGTAGATAGTGTGTCTACCCAAAGGTCTAACTCAAATGGTAGAGATTGCTTATAATAGGTAAATGAAGGAGATATTTTTAGACAGGAATACCTAAAGATAAGCTGTCCTACATCCCAAGTTTTAATGGGTCCTTTTCCCTGGAATTTATTTCACTGTTTCTTCCCAAATTAAGTGGTTAAATTAGATGATTTATAGTGCTTTCCTGCTTTTAAATCCAATACTTTTATATTCATTGAAAGTGACTTTAGGTTCAACTAAAGGAATTTCTGCCACAATGTATATCTTTGCTTGAAGATGGTCAAAGTGGAGAAATACATCATGGAGTCCAGTACACTTTGGAATCTATATAATTGTTGGAGAGAAGAAATGACAAAACCCTTCAGTATCTTTGCCAAGAAAACCCCAAACAGGGTTAGGAAAAATCAGACAACAAATTATTATGACTAAGAGAAATGCAAATTAAAATAACTCTGAGGTGCCAACTCAAACATATTAGGCTACTAGCACAAAAAAAATGAAAAGGATAAAAGTTGTAGGGGATGTGAAAAAACTGGGACATAATCAGTGCTGTTGGGGCTGTGAATTAATACAACTATTCTAGAGAGCAATTTGAAACCGTGTCCAAAAGGCCATAAAACTAAGCATATTCTTTGACACAGCAATACCACTAATAGGTCCGTATCCCAAAGAGATCAAAGATAGGGGAAAAGGACCTACCTGTTAAAAATTATTTATAATAGCCCTTTTTGTGGTGGCAAAGAATTGAAAACTGAAGGAATGCCCATCAATTGGGGAATGGCTGAATAAGTAATAGTATATTATTGTAATGGAATACTACTGTGCCATAAGAAATGATGAATAGGACAATCACAAAAAAACCCTAGAAAGACTTAAATGAAGTGATACAAAGTGAGGTGAATAGAACCGAAAGAATGTCAGGCACAGTATCAGCAATAAAGTATGAAGACCAACTGTGTATGCTTTCAATATTATCGGCAATGCAAGGATCCCAGATAACTCCAATGGGCTTATGATGAAAAAGGCTTCACTGCCATAGAAGGAACTATGGAGTCTGAATGCAGATTGAAGCATACCATTTTCACTTCATTTCCTTCATGAATTTTTTTCTAGTATAAATAAAATACATCTTCTTTTACAACATAAAGAACATGAAAATACATGTTGCATGATAACACATATATAATCTATATTATATTGCCTGTCTTCTTGAGGAGGGGAAAGAGAGAACATGGATTGCAAAATGTAAGAGAACAATGACAAAAAATGTTATCTACAAGTAATCTGGAAAAAAATATCTTCAAAGAAGAGTCATACAAAACTGCAACAGCTGAACAACAACAATTGTTAGAGGAAGTTTTTCTTGACAGCAAGTCTAACTTTGCATCTTCTACCCAAGGCTGCTGATTTTGCACTCTTGGGCCACATAGTACACATCTAACCCTTTCTTCCAAATGATAACCCTTCAAATTCTTGGAAGAAAGCTAACATATCTTGTGAGTCTTCTTTTCTTCAGACTACACATTCCAAATTCTGCCCTTCTCTGAACATCTTCACCTTAACTATGCCTGGATAATGTCTAATAAGTACAGTGGGACTATAACTTCCCTATCCTTGTAAGTTATGATTCTCTTAATGCAGCCCAAGATTCCATTAGCTTTCTTGGCTGCTATATCACAATGCTGATTCATATCAAGCTTACAGTCTACTAAAATGCCCAGATATTCTTTAGAACATCGGTTGTCTAGCCATGCATCATCTTATACCTGTGAAGTTGAGCTTTTGTACAAATATAAGACTTTACATTTATCCCGATTGAATCTCATCTTATCGGGGTAGTTGATTAAATTCTTTTGGATCCTGGCTCTGACATCTAGCATGTCAATTATTCCTCTTAGCACTGTGACATTGGCAGATGTGCTGAGCATAATACCATCACTACTTTTATCCAAGTTAATTATGTGCTTTTTAAAAAAAGACAAAGAAAGAGAATAGGATAGTGCATAGGACCAACCAAGCCCAGATCCCTTAAGGTACTCCACTGGAAACCTCCTGTTAAACTGATAATGAACTATCAACAACTACTTTTCAGTCTTGCTATCCAACCAGTTATGAATTTATTTTAATGGATGTCTAATCTGTATGAGACATTTTATTAAAAATATAGCTAAATTTTATATATATGAATAACACTATTCATAGCATTCTCTTCATTTACTAACTCAGTGAGCTTTTCCAAAAAAGGGAAAAAGTGGTTAATTCAGCATCACCTGCTTTTGATAAAGATACACAGGTTCTGTAATTGTTACTTCCCAAATCACCTCTTTAATGATTTGTGGCCTATATTTTGCAGAATCTGTTCTTTTCCCTTTTTTGAAAATTGGGACATTTGCCTTTCTCTAATCTTGTCTGACCTTTCCCATTTCCATGATATATAGCTGACAATGGCTCCGTGGTCACATCTGTTAGATCTTTCAGGATCCAAGGAAGTGGCTCATCCAGGCCAGGAGATTTGAATTCTTCAAGGGGAGCTAGGTACTTTCTCATTAACTACCTAGTTATCTTGGGTATCAATATTTTACATTGTCATGTTTTCCCCTATCTTTTTTCAATATAAAGGTTGTTTTCCTTTGCAGAGAAAACTGAGGCCCAGCTCACACAAATAAGCAAAGGGTGGGATTAGAAGCCAGGTCTCTGGACTCCAGAGCCAGTCTAATTTCTATTATACTCCCTGTCTCCAGAGCAAGTGTTTTTCCCACTATATCAAGAGGAGTGCTCTGGACAGTTATCCTCTGTCAAATTTAAATGAAGTACATAATCTCAGGTTCTATAATTTCAGCCAGCACAGGGAACAGAGTTCAATAGATCAAAGACTAAGGACACAGGCTTGGGGAAAGTTACCCAAGGCACAGAGAGGTTAAGTTACTAGCTCAAGGCCACATAGCTAAAAGATTCAGCGACAAGATTTGAATTCCAGTATTTTAGAATGTAAGCTCAGCAGACTTTTTATGCCTAAAAACTGAATAAAAGAAAGTAATACCTTGGAAATATAAAATCGTTTTGCTACTTGAACTATACCTATATTGGCTCTGCCAAATTTCTAACATCACTTAGCAATCAATATTCAAGAAATGGAAATATAACCATGACTGTTAATTGTTCTGGTAAACTGTATCATCTTATACATAGAAAGTTTCTAAAAATATCACATCTAAATTACCTAAAAATTGTCAAGCTGTCCCTCCTTCATATCTACCTTTTAGTTTTCCTTCAAGATTCAGCATAAAATTTCAAGTTCAAGAAGCCTTTCCAAATCTCTATTTAATAGTGCTTTCCCCTACCTATTATATTTTCTATACACCTAGTTCTTTTTATATTTTTCTTTCCCCCTTCACTCCCATTAAAATGTGAACTTCTTCAAGGTAGGCGCTGTTTTGCCTTTCTTTGCATCCCCAGCACTTAACACAGTGAATGCTACATGCTACATAGTAGAACCGATTGCTGACTGACAAAACATTTTTCTTTAAATCATACAGATGAAGGAAAGGAAGATCTAATCAAAAGGATCACATTCGGAACTGCACGGGATTTTCGAAGTCACTTCTTAATTCCCCTCATTTTATGGCTGAGGAAACTAAGGCCCAGTGACTTGCCCAAAAGCTGTTTATTTAGGCTATTGCCTAAAAAGGTTTTTTTTCCCCTGGGTCTAGATCCAGCACTCTTTCCACGATATCATGCTCATTCGTTACACGATTTTCCCAAGGTTTTATTGCTGCTGAGCGACAGAGGGAGGGCAATCTATATTCATGGCTCCTGCCTCCATATCCAGCCCTCAGGGCACCTCACGACAGTGTAGGCTTTCAGCAACTAGGAATCAGAAGATCCTAATCCTAACTGCCACTGATAGGCAAGTCTTTTATTTTCACGTCTCAGTTTCCTCTTTTGTAGAAGGGGCTAACGATGTTTGCATGACCTGCTTCTCAGGGCAGCCTTTGGAATCTTAACGGGTTCTACAAATGAGAGCCTCTGTTAGTTTCAAAACTAAGGTTTTGCTCTTCCTAATCATCTGTGTAGATGATCTCAAGGGATCAACATTGGATAGTCCAAAGATTACACAGATCTTATATGCCCGGACCATAGCTACTTCTTCCAGCTTTTCTGATGGGCAATGGGCTTTTTTTCTGCTTTGGAAATGCATAGGGTTGGTAATAAAAGTGGAGAAGGAAAAGGAAGATAACAAGTGGACGAACTTTTGGACAATGGAAAGCTTTCTATATGGGAAGAAGAGGTTGGGGGAGGGGGGATTTGTAAGCCTAAAACGGCTACTATGTTCAATACTACAATGCATTTATTAAGCTGCTACTAAGTACCAGGCACCTTGCGATAAAAGGAAACAGTCCTTGCTCTCAAATAGCTCCCATTATAAAAAGGCAAAACAACACCTAGCTTACAAAAAAGAGCCGAAGTACAAAGTGTTTTGGGGGTGGAAAAGAGAAAACAATAACAACTTGGGGACGGGGTGGAGAAAGGATAATCAGTGAGGGCCTCCAATACGAGATGGCATTTGAGTCTGGAAGGGGCCAGGAAAGCTGGAGGAAAGGAGAGCTCAGCAAGAATGGGGGACAAGCTGGGCAAAGGTACAGAGGCAGGAGACAGGGAGCTGTGTAACAGGATCAGCAAGTAGGCTAGTGGAGGGCATAACGCGGAGTAACGTGAATCGGGTTGGAACCGGGTTATTAAAAAGCTTTAAATGCCAAACGAGCATAGTTTAAATTATTTTCCAGGCGGGTGCCTTGGCCAGGTTGACAAAAGCGGGCCCAGGCCGGATCCTCTCCCTTCCTTAGAGTGCTTTAAGGGTCCAGAAAACAAGGAGTCCACCTCCCGCCTCTTGGCAGAACGCCCACCCTTTTTTCGCTTTTACCCCCCAGGGCTGGGCCTGCGGGGCCGAGCCACAGACTCACCTGCGCTTCAGCGCGTGGGACCTCCACTCCCTCCCTCCTCCGAGTTCTGATCAGTAGCCGGTGAAGACTCAAGCTTCCCATTCCCCTCCCACCTCCGCCACGCCCCGTCCTCTCGAATCCGGAAGCGCCTCAGGCGTTCTCATTCCTCCTACCTCTCAGTCTTCCTCTTACTCGCTTCTGTGTCGCCACTTCCGGCGGCGGAGCTTCCCAAGAGGGTGTGCTGAGTTTACGCCCGGGAGGGGGAGCCGCCGCGGCGGCCGATGACAACAAAGTCTCCTCTGGGTCGTCGCTGTGGTGATCTGGTGATCGATAGCCTCTGCTCCGGGGGCTCTTCGTCTCCTGTTTTTCCAGCCCTCGGCTCGCTGTTTCTTCCTCTGTCTCTCTCTCTCTCTCTCTCTCTCTCTCTCTCTCTCTCTCTCTCTCTCTCTCTCTCTCTGGTTGGCAGCCGCGGCGGTTGTCGGGCGCCCGCGGCGAAAGGCCTTTCTTTAGTCTCCGCGGGACCCGGGCCTAGAGCGGCTGGCGAGGAGCGTGCCGCGTCCGGGGCCATGGGGACGCCGGCCAACCCTTGAACTAGGGGAGACCCGGGAAGGGGTCGGGCGGGAGGGGAAGGAAGAAAGGGCACACCACCTCCGAGCCCTCTCTAACCTGCTCACCGCCAGCGCTATTCTGGAGCCGGAAAGCTGTTGAGCCTCCAAGGTAGTAGCTGCCAGCAGCCAACCCCGGAGCCATTATGCCTTGGCCCTTTTCGGAGTCCATCAAGAAAAGGGCCTGCAGATACCTGCTGCAGAGGTACCTGGGCCACTTCCTTCAGGAGAAATTGAGCCTAGAACAGCTCAGCCTGGATCTCTACCAAGGGACTGGATCCCTTTGGCAGGTCCCCTTGGACAAATGGGTAAGAGTCGCTGGCGAACCATATTGACATGGGACCCTAGTGACCTGTTAGGAAATCTTTACCCCTTTCCTCATCCCCACTCCACACCCCCAAGGGCAGAAAATAGTGCGGTTGAAAATAAAGGAATCGTTGGATAATTTGCAGGCCCTCTTCTTGAATCATTTTTTCCCTTGTCTGAATGATTGCTAAAAAATTTAAACCAAAAATTGTTTATGTTCCATTTGCTTCATATCGTAATGAGTTTTACACAATATGAACAGTACTTCAGTTAGAACTTGGGGGGATTAATATTGGTGAAACAGAATTTAGACATTTTGAGATTTTTGGTAAGGTATCATGGAAATAGGCTCAAGTATCAATTTTCCTTTGTGAGTAGAAGGCAACCAAAATTAAAAAAAAATTTAATTTATTTGGGATGACAAACATGTTTGGCTTTTGGAATCCTCAACAAGAATTTCTTTTTCTGTAATTCTTTTTTATGAGATTTGGTTATTTCTTTTTTTCTTTCCAGGTCATTTGGGTTTTGGAAACTGTATGGATAATGTTAGCTCTTTTTTTTTTTTTTTTTTTTTGGATACATCTTAAAAAGGGACGTTAGTTTTCAGTCATATTTGAAGTTGCCATCTAAAAGCTTTTTAGTTTGACTTACAGTGTTGATTCTTCGTATAGGTAACCTTAAGTCACCATATCTAAGGATCATTGGATAGTTTAGTCCTGTCCCAGGCTTTGTGACCCCATCCAGGGTTTTCTTGACTAAGAAACTGGAGTGGTTTGCAATTTCCTACTCCACTGCATTAAGACAGAGGTTAAATGATTTGCCCAGGATTACTGGCTAGGGAGAGCTTGAGGTTGGGTTTGAACTCAGTTCTTCCTGACTCTAGGCCCAGTGCCTACTAAGCCACTGCCTCATAGGATCATATGGGTATGTATTTACTGTTTGATTTTAAATTAAGGCTTTGGCTTGACACAATAGAATATCCACACCCCTTCATTCCTCCTCATTTATTTTTCTAGATCTAAAATACAAGCAACAATGTGCCTTTTATTTTTTAATTTTTAAAAAATTATATACTTAGTAATCATCACCACCAAAAAAATTTAAGCAAATTACCAAAAAATTACGTGCAAAATCACAATCTCCACATTGTTTACAATTAGTTTTAAAATATATAATTAACATATGTATGGTAATATAGATATCTGCTTTTGAGTTCCTTTTGGATGAGTTTTTCTTAGATATTTTTTTCTCTTGATTTTGTGGCTTTTTAAAAAATGTGATCATGGTATGTATTATTCTCTATTCTTCATATATTTTCCTTGTTTTCTTTAAATTTCCAATATTTGTCATTTTTAATACAACACAATTCATTACATTCATATATCACAGTATTCTGCCATTTCTCTCATTTATTGCATTTGTATTATTTCCTGTTATTTTGTCATAACAAAGCTTCCATGAATATTTTCATACAGGCACAGTTTTTTACTTTATCAGTAATGGCCCTTAGGGTCTAACTTTAGTAACGGGATCTCTAGGTCAATGAGCATGAATAGCTTTACAGCTCTTAATTTATATTGTTTTCTAAAATAAAATTTCACAGCTGCTCTAGTAATGTAATATTCAACCTGTTTCTCCATGTTCCTATCAACATTTAATTACTTTAGCTTGCCTGGTTCTCAGTCAACATTTTTACCATGATCATATTTGGCCAGATTGGTCCTTACAAAGCAGAGACAATCTGTTGCTGGGACCATATTTCTCTGAAACAGGTCTTTGCAACTTGGTCATATCCAATAGAACTTTTGTTCCAGTGCCACAACCTCTCAGGGATGCAGGATTACTTCCATAGTATGATGAGTGTTGAAATAAGACTTTTGCAGAATATTTATGCTCTCTCAACCATTGTCATCCCACCAGTGACAATGCTTGGATTATGTGTATGCTTGGGCCTACTAACTGCCATTAACCTCATTCAGGTGTGTGTGGACTCTAATAGTATAGATATTTGTCTTGCTTAACTTATCTAAGGTTCTATTCATATCCTTACCTTCCTTCTTACTTATTTTTTGGTTAGATTTATCTAGTTCTGAGGGAGAAATTAGAGTGTTATTTTGTGATCTATTTCCTTCTGTATCTCATTTAGTTTTTCTTTTAAAAATCTGGATGTTGATGGCAGCTAGGTGGCTCAGTGGATTGAGAGCCTGGCCCAGAAATGGGAGGTCCTGGGTTCAAATGTGGCCTCAGACATTTCCTAGCTTTGTGACCCTGGGCTAGTCACTTAACCCCCATTGCCTAGTCCTTACCACTCTTTTGCCTTAGAACCAGAACTAATACAGAAGGTAAGGGTTTAAATAAAATAAAATAAAAATCTGGGTTTTTTAACACTTGGTGCAAACAGGTCCAATATTGATAATGCTTTATTATCCATAGTACCCACTCCCCAACATAATATAGCTGCATAGCTACCTTGTTCATCTCTTTCATTTATATCCATTTTAGCCCCATTTCTATCGAAGATCATGACTTGCCTTCTCTGGATCAGCTGAGGCATAATATATTTTACTCCAGCCCTTCACCTTTACTCTGTCATTCTTCCCCATTTGTCATACAAGTTTACTATTTGAAGAAGTTTTGGTTGATTATTTTATGGTTTAAAAAAAATATATATATATATGTACATATATACTTATTTTAAAAACTCTTTACTTTTTTGGCTTAGTAATAACTCTTCAAGACAAGAAGCAAGGCCTAGTGAAGTTAAGCAGGTTTAAGTGACTCATCCAGGGTTATATAGCTAAGGAAGTGTTTGAGGCCAGTTTTGATCCCAGGTCCTCTCCACTGTGCCACTTACCTGTTCCTGTTTCATAGTTTTACAATTGAAAAGCATTATTATATTTAATTTATTTAAAAAATATACTGGATAAAATATATTTCTTCATTCTGTCTCATTTGTAAAGTAAATCTTAACTTTACAATTTGTTTCTTACCAAGTTCTAACTTTTTTTCTTTTTGTTTTTGGTGGTGGTGGGGATTGTGCAGGGCCACTATTTGAAGCTAAAAAAGGATTTTAAGTAATAATTATTAAGTTTATAGCTCTCTCTCTATGTGTTTTTTATATGTATAATTTAAATTATAATATCTTTTTAATTCTTATCTCTACATTAATTTGTAAATATGTACAATATCTGCTTGTAAATAGGGGTGTGATGTAGGTATCCTGACTGTTAGACTATTTTCATTCTTCAAAACAGAGAAGAACATCTTGCAGTTTTTGCTTTTCTGTAAATGTCTCCTAATTAGTTAATGGAATGAAATAGATAAGATTTTTGAGAGAGGATTGAAATATGACATTTACAAATTACAATGACTTCACTAGGCAAGCTTTCTACAACAAAAATTATTTATATTACTGTAACAAATAGCAATTAGTAAGTGCCACCTGTCTACCAAAGGGCTCTGGGATGAGTGGGTGTGAGATCTAAAAGAGGGAGGGTCTCTAGCCTCATGCTTATATTTATCTGGTGGTTAAGGAGGTAAGATGAAAACCCAGATAAAAATAATATGTTTACTTATTAGTTTTATTAAACAGTTGTTTAGAGGTTATAGGGAACAAGATAGCTACCAACTAGGATGTACTCTGTGGAGAAGGTGGCATTTAATAGAATAAAAAAATCTTGAGAGCAATAAGGGACTTTAGAGATTTAAGTACTCCAATTTATTGCTTAACAAGAATCCCTTTTACAACTTCCTTTAAAGGTGGTTGATGACCTTCCTCTTGAAGACCTCTAATTAGGGAAGCCCACATATAAACCAGTTCACTTTTTTTAACCCTTACCTTCCATCTTGAATCAATACTGTGTATTGGTTACCAGCCGGAAGAGTGGTAAAGAACTAGGCAGTGGGAGTTGTGACTTGCCTAAGGTCACACAACTAGGAAGTATCTTGAGACCAAATTTGAACAGAGGACCTCCTAATTCTAAGCCTGACCTTCTATCCACTCATCTTCTTTCCCTTGCCCCCATTCATTTTGGATGGCTCTAATTATTGGGAAGTTTTCTTTCTTTAAGTCTAGTTATGTCTTTTCTAACTTCTGCATAAAACTCCTAGTCCTGCCCTTGGACCAAGTGGAAAATATTTAATCCTAATTCCTTCTCCACATGACAGACTTTCAGATACTTGAAGACAACTGTCATGTCCCTTCTGAGTCTTCTCTACAGATTAAACATCCACAGTTCTATTAAGCCAATTCTCCAAAGTTATGTTCTTTGAGTCTTCCTTTATCCTAGGATTCACTCTATTGTACTTATTTCAAATCAACTGTCTTTATTTAAATGTGGTTATAGTCTTGACATACTATATTAGTGTGACTATTAACTCCCATGTTCAAGATGCTATACCTATGTCATTGCAATTTAAGATTTCATTAGCTTTGCTGGTTGCCATATTGTTGGCTAGTATTGAACTTGTCCACTTAAATCTTCAGATTTTTTTCATAGGAACTGTTGTCTAGCATTACCTCCTCCATCCTGTAATTGAGAAGTTTGTTTTTGGAACCTAGGTATAGAACTTCACACTTAAGCCTTTTAAATTTCATCTTATTTGAATTGGCCCATCATTTTAGCTTGTCCAAATTTTTCTTAGATTCATACTCTTCTATTGGAGATGTTAGATAGTCCTCCCAATTCTGTTAAATGCAAGTTTGGTGAACATGTTACTTGTGCCATGTCACATCAACTCATTGATAAAATTGGGCCAAGGACAGGTCTCTAGAGTATTCTGTTAGGGACTTTTCTAATCCTCCCAACTTTTAAAGTTCTTCCATATCTGGACTGCCTTATATTTACTTTTTATTTGATGTGCACATACTTATAAATATATTTATTGTATTCCCAAATAGAATGCAAAGTACTTGAGAACCAAAGTCAGTTTCATTTTTGTTTTTCTATCTCCATTATCTAGCACACTGCCTAGAGTATTGTAGGTTCGTATTTAATAAAAATACTTGTTAATTAATTGATTGACCCACTAATCACTACTACTTGGGTCTGGTCATTCAGATATTTCAAAATACACCTGATTTGTACTATCATATAGTTCATATCTCTCTATCTTATTTGTAAGTATAGTTTATTTTGTAGTAGTAAGTTTACACCACTACCCTGAGCTCTACCAGTCTAGTGTTTTGGTATGGCTTTCTTTTTGGCGTGTTTTCAAATATCATCAACGTGGAGATACTAAGAATGAGAAAACTTCCTCTGTTAATGTAGATTTGCACCTACCCATGGCACTTTACAGTTTTAGTAGCCTGGAGTCTGAGAAGACTTAGCTCTGAGTACATAGCTAGCACATTTCAGTCAGGACTTTAATCCAAGTCTTTTAAAATTTCATAGACTTTTGCTATACCTCTTATTCCATGTTGCTACAAATCTTGTCAAAAAAAGAAATAAATCTGTAATGACCTGTTGTTGGTGAAGCCATGCTGGCTTTTAGTGATTGCTGTTTCCCTAGGTGTTCACAAACCATTTTCTTAACAATGTGTTGTAGAATTTTGCCACGAAGTTAGCCGTCTTCATTGCTCAATGAAAATCGTTGCCTTTGAGATCTCCATTAGCTTCTGAACAATATGACAATGGTTTAATTGTTATATCTGTTAATTCTTTTAATATTCTTTAAACATTGTAATAAAACTTTTTTTGTTTAATGAACAATATTCTTTGTTTTGAGGAATTGTGGAGAATTACTAGACTTGTTTGGGAACAGGCAAAGGTAAATATTCCTAGAAGATCTGAGAATGCACACATGACTGTGATTCTGAGTGTAAGTCCCATACAGTTCATAGCATGACAAAATTCAATACAAAATTGCTCTAAGGAGTAGTTTTTCTAGGTTTGGTGATTTGAATTCTTTGAGTGTAGCTATATATTGCCTGTCTTCAATATTTTATACTTCAGTTTTCTGCTAACTTTTTAATGTTCTATCCTCAGCCCAAAGACCACTCTTTTGGGAAGAGCACACAGAAGCAAAAATAAAAGATTCACTTTTCCACTGTCATCCATTTGTCTTTAAGAATGGACTTGGAATCAAGAACATTTGGATTCAAATCCTGCTTCTGATACTTAGCTTGAGCAAATCATTCCATTCTGGGTTTCATTTTCCTTATCTATAAAATGAGGCTAATTATATCTGTGGTACCTATCTCACATCATTGTGAATTTTAAATGACTTAGTTTATAAAGAGTTTTGCAAACAACACAGATTTTAATTCTCCTCCTCCTCCTCCTCTTCCTCAATAGCCTCTACCCTTTCTTGACTTCAGGAAATCTAAAATGGTTCTCTCTTAGAGTGTGTAAGGAGCTATATATTTTAGCCAGGAGACCCTTCATACTCCTGCTGTTGTCTTTAAAATCCAATTTGCTTCTTTGCATTAGTATCTCTAGTTCATCCTGTTTATTAACTGATTTTGTGTATATGTATGGGTTTTTAATAGAAATCTTTGCTTGGGTGTCTGATTAGCTGAAATTCTTCCTGGATATAGTCTCTTGAATTACTGTCATTTCTGCTATTCTTTCTCCTTCGTTGTACATACTACTTTCTCTGTTATTCCACACAACTCATAGCCTTTTGTGTGAAGTTTGAAAGATGGGTAGGAATTCAGTCATTGGAAAGAACTAAGGAACACATTCTAGAAAGAGTAGAAGATTGGAAAGCATAAAACAAATATGTGCGACAGAGTAATGCAATTGGACTAGAGCCATGTGGAGTGGGTTAATAATATAAAAAAGGCTGAAAAGATAGAGGAGTGTAAGATTGTGAATGTTTTCATGTATGTGTTAGATGAATTTGAACTTTGGCAGTAAGATGCTAGATTAGAAATCAGTTGTTCTTATTTAAAGTATGCTTATATTACTACTATACCATTTTTATACTTATTGATAAATGCATCCTTAATATCTTGCAATTTAATTCATTGTTTACATTAAAAAGGTATTAGATGTAAAAAAAAGTTACTATTTGGTCCTTTAAGAATATTTATGAACAAGTATATAATCAGTCAACACTTATTAAGCACTTAATATGTGCCAGGTGCTTTGCTAAGTGCTGGGGATGCAAAAAGAGACAAATGACAGCCCCTCCCCAAAGGGAGCTTACAATCTAGTGTGGGAGACAATATGCAAACAAATATATACAAAGCAAGCTATATACAAGATAGATATAAAATAATTAAAAAGAGGGAAGGCCTCAAAATTAAGAGGGGTTTGGACTTAAAGGAAGTGAGAGACCCTAGCATTCCAAGGGAAAGAGGAAAAGTTTTACAGGCATGGGGGAGAGCCAGAAAAAAACAAACAAACAAAAACACTGGGAACCAAGAGATGGAATGTCTTGTTTGTGGAACAGGTAGGAGGCTAGTGTCATTGAATTGAAGTTGTATGTATTTGGGAATAAAGTGTAAGAGAAGCTAGGAAAGGTAAGAGTGGATTAGATTATGAAGGGCTTTGAAGATCAAATGGAGCATTTTGTATTTGCTTCTGGAGGCAATAGTTTCTTGAGTAGGGGAGTGACATGATTGGAATCACTTTAGTAGCTGAATGGATTGGCGTGGGGAGAGGCTTGAGGCAGGCAGACTGACTCACCAGCAGGCTGTTTCAGTAGTTGAAGTGTGAATTGATGAGAACGTGCATTAGAGTAGTGGTGGCAGTGTAACAGGAGAGAAAGTAATATATTTGAGAGATGTTGCAAAGGTAAAATCCCCAGGCCTTGGTAAATAGTTTGAATATAGGGGGTGAGGGATAGCAAGGATTGCTTCTAGGTTCTAAGCCTTAGGGATTGGGAATAAGGTGTTGCTCTCTATAGTAATGAGGAAGGTAGGAGGCTAGGATAGGGTGAAGGGGAAAAAATGAGTTCTCTTTTGAATATAATGAGTTTAAGATGTCTGCAGGACATCCATTTTGAGATTTTGAAAGGCAGTAGATTTGAGAATCATCAGCATAAACATGGAAGTTTAATTCATGGCAGCTGATGAGAGGGAAAAGAGAAGAGGGCCCAGAACAGAACCTTGAGGGGATACCGTTAAAAAAGGGGCTTAGTGATTAGAGAACCAGGCCTGGAGATGGGAGGTCCTGGGTTCAGATCTGGTCTGAGACACTTCCTTACTATGTGATCCTGGGCAAGTTACTTACTCCCTGTTGCGGAACCCTTTTTGCTTTTTTGTCTAAGGCAGAAAATTAAGGTTAAAAAAAGGGGGTGGTGGTGCGACTTGGAGGAAGAATCTGGCAAAGGAGAAAGGAGTGGTCAGATAAATAGGAAGAAAACCAAGAGAGAATGTTTACCTGAAAACATAGAGAAAAGAGATGAGTCTGTGAGTGAGTGATCAACAGTGTCCGAAGTTGTAGAGAGGTCAAGGAAAACGAGGATTGAGAAAAGGCCACTGGATTTGGCAACTAGATCATTAGTAACTTTGGAGAGAACAGTTTTGGTGGAATTTTAGTAAGATTCAAAGCGAGAAGAATCCTAAGGGGTTAAGAAGAAAATGAGAGGAGAGAAAGTGGAGTTACCTATTATAGAAGCCCTTTTGAGGAATTTAGCTGCAAAGGGCAGAAGAGATATAGGATGATATTTAGCAGGGGTAGAAGGATCAAGTGAGGATTTTTTCAGGATAGAGGAGACATAGGCATTTTTAGGCAGTAGGAAATGAACCAGTGGAGAAGAAGAGATTGAAAATAAGTAAGAGTGGGGATGACAGAGGGGGGCAGTCTTTTGAAGGAGACAAGGTGGAATGGAATCACTTGAACAAGTAAATGTTAAAAAAGGAGAATCTTTGGTAAGGAGTTAATTTATCTTGTGAGAAAGGAGGAGTCCAACAGTGAGCTTTGAGGGATACCTTTAATTAAAAGGCAAGAGGTAGATGATGATCTAACAAAGGAGATTGAGAAGAAGTGGTTAGAGAGAAAGGAGAATAATTATACTGAAACCAGTAAGAGGGGCTAAACAATAATGTCATGTGCTACTGAGGTGAATGGAGGTAGATTTTGATAATTATTTGGATGTGACAGTTAGGAAATCATTGAGAAAGCAATTTTAGTAGAATAGTCATAATGGAAAACCTTCTTTTATAAGGAGTGAAGAGTGAGTGGTAAGGAAATAGGGAGGAATTATGAAGACATTTTTCCCCCCCAAGAAATTTTGCAGTTACATAGTGGAGAAATTCTATGAAGGACTTTATAAGATACTCAAAATTAAATCAATGTGTAGATTTTGGTACTTGATAATGTCAGTATGAAGATGGGCAGAGAGGAGGACAGTTAAAAATGTATTGGAAAGTATGGTTTCAATATTCAGAAATGAGAGAAACCAAAACCTTTTAAACTCTTAAAGAACCCTTGCACTTCTTGGAAAAAAGATTCAGGAAGAGAGTAGCAGGAAATACAGCTTAGTTGTATTCTACAGGTCCTCCAGATAGATTCAAAAAATGATCATACCTTGTTCTGATCATGAAATACAAGAAATAACCACAGGGAGACGTTTTTCCATCTCTACTCTGTGAAGGAAGATAGACGTCTTCCAACTCCTCTTTCTCTTTGATGCCCCATCTATTGCCAAGGCCTGTAACTGATGTAGATTTTTACCACCTCGTGCTTGGACTACTGCAGTAGCCTGCTATTTGGTTGCCTGCCACAGTTCTTTACCCATTCCAGTCCACCCACTACTTAAAAGATTGTGATCTTCCTAAAGTAAAAGTTTGACCATGTTATATGCCTTCAATGCCCTTCTTTAGTTTTTGTCAGATAGTGACAAAAAAAAAAAGATCCCAAAAGCTGGGATCTTTGTGTTTTTTAAACACTAGCTTGCTGAGATAATTTACCCCTAGGCTTTGATCCATCCTTCTATCTCTATCTCTTAGCCAGT
Organism: Gracilinanus agilis; assembly: GCF_016433145.1. Taxonomy (NCBI): domain Eukaryota; kingdom Metazoa; phylum Chordata; class Mammalia; order Didelphimorphia; family Didelphidae; genus Gracilinanus; species Gracilinanus agilis. Next base: position 408,966,047 of record NC_058131.1, on the reverse strand, counting down.
ACCATATATATGTATGTATTTTTTGATGATCACTGCTTTATAGTAGGGGAGTTTGGAAGAAGAGTTGGTTTTGGAGGAAGAGATAGAAGTTCTTTTTTGTATATGTTGAGTTCAAGTAGTTGGAGTTACAAGACTGGGAGGAGCTAAAAGAGAAAAAAATAGTGTCATAAACACCTAGACAAGATAGAATAACATGGAGGAGACAAGTAGGCAGAGGTGTCAAGTGTTTCCAAAGAGGTTGATTGGGATGAGATTGAGAAAAGTTAGTTAAATTTGGCAATTGAAATTTTTGTTAACTTGCTAGAGCTTTTTCATTTGAATAATGAATTTGGAAGCTAGATTGCAAGTGTTTAGAAGTGAATGAAAGAAGAGAAAGTTAAAGATAAGAAGAGCATATTTGACTTTTTCTAGCAGTTTGACTAAGAGAGGGGGGAGACAAGATACAGGATGGGAGCTTGAGAGATGGTGATTTCTATGAGGACTTTTAAGGGTAAGAGAGGAGGAAATGGGTATGTTTATAGGCAGTAGGGAAGAAACTGGTAGATGGTAAAAGATGCTGAAGAAAAACAGGAGGAGAGAAGCACCTCATTAAATTAAAGTAAAAGAAAAAAATGGGGGATATCAGTGGGTTTTGAGATGTAGAGAAGTGGAAGTGAATCATATGGGGAATAATCTTTCAGCTCTGTTTAATCAGTTGCCATATATCTGAGTGCCTACTATTATAGCTTAGGTTATATAGTGTATCTTATTATCAGGTGTGTTTTGGGAGTCAGCACCTACGAATTTGCCAGAGGCAGTTTAAAAATTTTCAGTGTTAGCCTTTATACCTAAAAATTTATTGAATGCTATACAAATATGGGCTTAATTTTTTTGTTTTGTTGATTTTCTAGCCTTAAAAAAATGATGGAACAATTGTTAATAATTTAGATTCATCTTAAAAGAGTCTCTTGCTTTTTTTCTGAGATCCAGGTGTTAAATATTTGCCAGCGTATCCCTTCTTGAGATTTACAAACCACTTGAAATGTATTATACCATTTAAATCTCCAAACAACTTTGTGGAATAGATAGTACAAGTATTCTCATTTTGTAACTTGTAGTTAATGAGTAGCAAGTTGGACTTAAGACTCTGGATCAGTGAATGCTTTTCCCTTTCTAACATTTTTCTCTCAATGTGCTCAGGACTGTGCTTAGATATTCCTTGGGATATATGGAGGAATATAAGATATCATTTATCCCTAGATCCCTAAAAACATACATTCTGTTATAAAGTGTGAGATAAGAAATAAAGAACATAATGCTGTATGGTGTCTTGACAATAGTAGACATTCAAATATTTGATTTAGAATAAAATTATAGTATTTTTTAACTTGTTCTGTTATTACTGAATTGCATATTATACTATGATCAATTTAATCGTGTAAGCTGTTTTCAAATAAAATTTTAAAAATTGAATTTTTATTCTCTTTTTAGAGTCTAAATGAAATTCTAGAGTCAGCAGATGCACCTCTGGAAGTTACAGAAGGATTTATTCAGTCGATTTCGCTCTCTGTTCCTTGGGGCTCATTGTTACAAGATAATTGTGCACTAGAAGTGAAGGGATTAGAGCTGGTGTTTAGGCCTAGGCCTCGATTAGGTAAGTATGCTATGAGTCAAATGGTGCTGGTCATAGCTATTTCATTTGATTCCATTTTTGTTTTGTTAACATGATTGTGTAACCTGCTGTTAAAGGGCATGGAAGCTTTCAAGTTTTTGTCTGAATTCCTTAGTATGTCCAAATTGAACTTATTTTCTATAAACTTGCCATTCCTCATAGCTTCTGTATTTCTATTGATAGTACTATTATCTTTCTAGTCACTAGGTTTAAAGTCTTGGAGTGGTGAGCATAATACAGCGAAAAAACAGTGTTGGATTTGGGACTCTTGAACATTTGATTTTAAATTCCAGACTTGACACTTTGTCATCATTGTCATGGACAAATCATTTAGTCTTTCAAAACTGCTGTTTATCTGTGAAAGAGAGATAACAATTGCACTTTCTTTCTCATTTGTGGAGAAAATGGTCTTTAAATATTAGTGCTTTTTAAATGTGAAGTATTATTCTTATCTTTGACTTATTTTTCTACCGACATCCAACATTGCTTTGTCTTGTTGATTTTCTTTGAAATATTTCTAATATCCATCATATTCTTTACATTTGTTTTGCAACTGTTGATTACTACAAGTTTTTAAAATAAAAAAATAAAAACACAAACCTTGCCCATTAATATAGCTAAACTTGCACAGTAACTATTTATTTTTAAATATAATTTGTAATAAGGAAAGTATGATAGGACTTTTGTTGTTTTTTTTTTCTTAGGGATTATCAAAATCTCAGGATGAACCGTGTTAATCTGGTATACCAGGAAAGAGGGGAAAAATGTTTATTTTAAAACAAATTATTCTGAAAAGTTGATATACTGAGAGATTGAATTTTTAAAAGCAGAAAGCTACATATTTTATTTTATATGACAATATCTTATTTTCTTGATGTGTAATATAGATACTCAGATTCTGGCTATGTTTAATATAACTATTTATGAAAAAACAGTTTATCTCCAGTCTTTCATATAACTTATTGGATTTTGTCCTCTACATAGTTCCTTTAGTCCCTCAAAGAAGGAAAGCATTCTTTTTAGTCCCCTCTAACTGATGCCCTATCTTACTAGTTAATAAGTCTATTCTTTTTCAAAAATCCATTTATTTAATTAAAAATGGTTTTCCATGGTTACATGATTCATGTTCTTTCCCTCCCCCCTCCTGGAGCCCACAAGCAATTCAGCTGGGTTTTGCATGTATCATTGATCAAGACCTATTTCCATATTATTAATATTTGCAAAGGAGTGATCATTTAGAGCAGTGATTCCCAAAGTGGGAGCTGTAGCGATGGGGAAGGGTGATGGCCACAGGTGCATGTGGGAGTGGTGAATAACTGTAAGAGGGCGGTGATAGTATGTGACAGGGGGTGCTAAGTAATATTTTTTCTGGAAAGGGGGCAGTAGGCCAAAAAAGTTTGGGAACCACTAAATTTTTAGAGTCTACATCCCCAGTCATATCCCCATTGAACCATGTGATCAAGCAAATGTTTTACTTCTGTGTTTCTGCTCCCACAGTTCTTTCTCTAGATATGGATAGTGTTCTTTCTCATAAGTCCCTCAGAATTGTCCTGGATCATTGCATTGCTGCTAGTAGAAAAGTCCATTACATTTGATTTTACCACAGTGTATCAGTCTCTGTGAACCATGTTCTCCTGGTTCTGCACCTTTCACTCTGCATCAATTCCTGGAGGTCTTTCCAGTTCACATGGAATTCCTCCAGTTCATTATTCCTTTTAGCACAATAGTATTCTATCACTAACAGATACCACAATTTGTTTATTCATTCCCCAATGGGGGTTAAGTGACTTGCCCAGCGTCAGTCACATGGCCAGGAAGTGTCTGAGGCCAAATTTTTACCCAGGACCTTCCATCTCTAGGCCTGGCTCTCAGTCCACTGAGCTACTCAACCATTCCCCAGTAACATATAGCTTTGATAATTACTGCTTTATTGCACAATATTAATAGTACTCATTCTTTTTACATTAAAAATCTTCCCATGATATATTTAATTTTTTGTTCTCCCTAATGAATTTTGTTCTCTTTTTTTTTCTTGCCTATTTCCAGAAAGTAACCCTTTTGTGCTTTGCCATGACATTAAACATGTAAATTAATTTAGGCAACATTGTAATTTTTAATATGTCCCAACCAAGAACAATTAATATCCCATTTTCTCCTGTTATTTTTGTAAAACAGAATTTTATAATTGTATTCATGTAATTCCTTTGTATGTTTTGAGAGAAGCCTCCCAGATATTTTATGTATTTTGTAGTTATTTTGAATATAATTTCACAGTTAGCCTCTTGCAGCTTTCTTTTCTCTAAACATGTTATAATTCAACTGTATTGTCTGAGGAGCCATACTGTTCCTTTCACATGATATGCCATCACCTATCTCTACAGCTTGTGTACTGGCTTTCTCCCATATTTGGAATGTTCCCCCTACTCATCTATATCTAATAGAATCCATAATTTCTTTCATAACTCAGCTGAAGAGCCACTCCTTTGTGAAGCATTTCTTTGACCCTTTAGATAAGTGATGACTAACCTATGGCATGGGTGCCAAAGATGGCACACAGAGTGCTCTGTGAGCACTTGGCCACCACCAACCCCTCCCTCCCACCAGTTTGTTACTAGAAAGGCAGAAGGGAGTTGGGTGGAGCAACTCCTCTCCCCCTCTCCACTGGACCTGATGACATTTTTTCACAAACCCTGCCCCTCTCCCAAGGTGGGAGGCTCACAGATGGCAGAGCTGGAGGGGAGAGAAGCTCTTGGGCTGCTCCCTGCCCCATCTCTACACTCACTGAGGCCATTTCTCTCTTCACTTGTCCCTCTGTCCAGCAGTTCTATTGGGAGTGCTTTCTCCTTTTCCTTTGTGTGATAAAGGGGGGGCACACCTAATATGAGATGGGGGAAGGGGTATGTCATTTAGTCTGGGGGATTGGGTGAGGGCAGGGCCTGGCACTCCATCTCTAAAAGGTTCACCATCACTGCTCTAGATTCCAGTACTGTCTCAAGACTAATTTGTATTAATTTTGTCTAGATTATATATTTACTTATATGTGTATATAAGCTCTCTGGGTGCAAAATCTTTTTCATGTTGGTTTTTTTTGTTTGTATCTCCAGTAGCTAGTCCAGTGCTTGGCACATAATCAGTGGTTAATAATTGTTTGCTGATGGATGTATTGATTTGCCTTCCATAGCAACTGGTTCTGAGCCTATGTATTGGTCAAGTTTCATGACTAGCAGCATGCAATTGGCAAAAGAATGCCTTAGCCATAAATTAACAGATGAACAAGGGGACGGATCACAGCCTTTTGAAGGACTTGAAAAATTTGCTGAAACCATTGAAACAGGTTTGTTCTGGATTTCTTTATTATGTCTTAATAATGATGTAGTGATTTAAATTTCAATAATTTCTGGAACTACCACTTAATTTTCTAGATTTAACTCTCCTTTTAATAACAGCAAAATACCAAATAAAACATCTATTATATTGTCTGCATTTGATAACATATGTGACGTTGTGTACCAATAATCCCTTGCCCTCTTTCAAGAGGAAGAAAATATTTTTTATTAATTGTTCTCAAAGACCTCTGTGTAGTGTTCATTGGTTTTCCCTTTACTCAAGATTTCAGCTTCTGTTTGATATTTTTATTTATATTGATGGTGTCATTATATATGAGATATGCACAATATATATATACATATGTGTGTATATATTTTTTGGTTTTACTTTTCTCTTCATTAGTTCATTCACATTTTCTCATGTTTCTCTGAATTCCTCCTAGTTTTCATTTCTTACTGATACAGTAATATTTCAATATGTTTATATGCCATAATTTTTAAAGTCCTCCTCACTTGATAGATACCTTCTTTATTTTTAGATGGGCTACTATACCCATATTTTGGTGTATTTTTTATTTTTATTATCTCACATATACTTAATAATAAGATCCTTTTGTCATAGTTAAAACAATTTCTAGACAGTTAAAGTTTTCCTGCATAATTCCAAATTCATATTCACATGGCTAGACAAGCAAATTCATAGTTCCACCAGCAGGGTATCACTTTGCCTCTCCATGCCTTTTAAACATTGATCCTTTTTTTTTTTTTTCCGGTTATTGTGGTCATGTTTACTATTTATAGGGTATACGATTATTTTAACTTTCTCTTAATATTAATGATCTGGAGCATGTTTTCAAATCATTATTTATAGTTTGCAGTTCTTTAAAAAACTTTTGTGTACTTCAATCACTTTTGAGGGTTGGTTTGAATTTTGAATTAAATTATAGAATCTTAATGTGGGAAGGGACTCTTAGACGTCATCCACTCTAAAACACTTGTTCAGTTATAGGAAGCAAATCCATGTAGGCCTGTTTGTGTGTGTATATGTTTTTACATATTTGTTGAAATTAATAGTACTATGAAGTTTATTACTTTTTCTACACTTAAGTGTCTTGCTTGTCTATATCCTGCTTTCTATAAAGAATACTTCACTCTATATGCTTGGAGTTTTATAAATAACTTTAAACAAGGTACACATATCTGTTAGGTCATAACAGATGCCATTTGCTTACTTGGGAATAGGCTTTTTAAAATAAAAAAAGTTGGACTTTTAAATTCTTAACAATTTTATTTTCTCCTCTAATTAGGTTATTTTGATTCATTTATATTTTATTTCTTGTGTTCATAAAATCATTTTAATAGAAATTATTGCTACCTATTTTGCTGTAGTTCTAAGAAGAGTGAAAGTTACTTTCCTGGATACGGTTTTGAGGATTGAGCATATACCAGAAAATTCAAAAACTGGGACAGCACTTGAAATTCGAATTGAAAGGTAAAATCCCTTATATTTTAAAATATGACTTCATGATATTTAAAAATAATAAATGGAATCTTTTGGATATTCACTTTATCCTTGGAGATAAATGTTGTTAAATAAATCTTTAAAGTTAAAGCAATATTGTCCATATTTTATTCAGTTTCAGTGCCATTCTCGAGACCTAAAGATCTCGGATAGCCTGTATGTAGATGGGATGTTGTTGAATTTTCCATTTTTAACAGCATAAATGCCATTGCTTTAATTGAGAGCAAATGTTTAATGCTAAACACATAATTTTCATTCATGGACATAATATATGGACAACTAGGTGGCATAGTGAATAGAGCACTAGACTTGAAATCAGGAAGACCTGAGTACACCATCCAGCTATTAATGACTGTGGGACCTTAGTCAAGTCACTTAACCTCTGTTTGCCTCAGTTTCCTCATTTATAAAATGGACATCATAATAGCACCTACCTCCCAGGGTTGTTATGAGGGTCAAATGAGAGAATAATTATAAGATACTTAGCACAGTGTCTGGAACATAGCACTATTTAAATATTAGCTGCTATTTATTATTATTATTATTATTATTATCATTAAATTCAGTTTCAGTATGTATAATTTTGTGGGTATGTTTCATCACTACAAAAAAACCAAAAAACTCTTTAAAAAATTATCTGGCTGAGAACTGTAATTTCATCATTGTTATAGTATGGAAATTCTCATTGTTTGAGATGGGCAGCTGACTGCTATATAATAGTTGTATGAGGCACAGAGGGGTGATGTGACTTACCTATATGCTCATACAACTATTATATATCAGTCAGGATTTGAAACCAGGTCATCCTGATAACATGGTAAACATCTGTTATGTCAGATGACCTCTTAAGGGCTTTATTTTATCTATTCATAAATGTGACATATTTTATCACTTTGTTTCACGTAATTATTAATTGTTTTTAGGATTTTTTTTTACCTTATTATGTAGGATTTCATTGTTAAGTCTCTTTTTTTTTTCCTTGTGCTTCCTGAATTGAATTTTTTTTTTCGTTTTTTTTTTTTTAAACCCTTACCTCTTTTTTTTTTAACTCTTAACTTCTGTGTATTGGCTCCTTGGTGGAAGAGTGGTAAGGGTGGGCAATGGGGGTCAAGTGACTTGCCCACGGTCACACAGCTGGGAAGTGTCTGAGGCCAGATTTGAACCTAGGACCTCCCGTCTCTAGGCCTGACTCTCATTCCACTGAGCTACCCAGCTGCCCCCCTGAATTGAATTTTTAATTGGTTATTGTCTGTAATGGATATATTTAGGATTTCTGTTTTTACATTTATTTTGCTATCTTTTTTATCCCCTAACATATGGCCAGTTTATATCAAAAGTTCCGTGTGTTACTGAAAAATATGCATATTCCTTAGCACTCCCATTTATAAGCCATAAGCCTGTTGTAGTTTCTCTATAAATTTGTTTAGTTTTTAATTTTCCTTTTTATTGACTTATTTGATCTGAGAGAGTCTCCTGGCTCAATTGTGTTACTATATGTATTCTTTTAACTCAGTTAATGTGAATTTAAATTCTAAGGTATTTGGAGCAAGTAAGTTTAATATTGATATTGGTCTATTGCCAACTTCAGCCCAGTGTAATTTCCTTGTTTATTACTTTTTGTATTTTAAACCTTTGTTTCTATTTTGTCTGCATAATTGCAATTCCCTGCTTTGGAGGATTCACTTAATGCACATTAATTTTTTTTCTAACTTCATTTTATCTTGTTTGTATATTTGTAATTACGATTTATTGTGATATCATGTTGGCCAGAGTGTCATGATGGGTTCTTGAATCTGAGAATGGGGGTGGGAGTTAACGATTAGGGTTAAAAGGACGACATTTAGTGCTGGCAGGCTTCTAACAATCCTGATTTTGTTCATCATTCTCCTCCATTAGGCTTTAGGCTTCTGCTCTCTGGGCCAGAAGCAGTCCCTATATTTCTTCTTACTGTTAGAAAAAGCTATCTCATTATTAGAATCAAATAGTGAACAAAAATAATTTTGACTAGGGCTTGGCATCTGGAGCCAGGGAGGGAATTTCTTCCTACCCTCCATATCTTTATCAAGGTTACGTTCTCTCTCTGCAACCGTGCCCTCTTTGTGACCTTACAGAATGAGAGGAGGGAGAGTTTGGGGTGATCTAACCCAAACTTGCTATGATCATGAGAGGAAGTAGTCAGCATGTTAAGATTAGAAGGGGGCCTGATAAAGAGTCTATTAAGAATGAGTTATTGAAGTTGTACGATAGGTCTGTGTTATGATAAATAAGGGGTAAGCTTGTAATGCTAATTAATAGGCTATAAGTTGTAGTATTGATTCACATTCACGGTTTTTTTGAGTACCAGGTTAGTGGAATTAATATGAGGGTTGGGATAAAAATTTTTAGCATTGTAGGAGGTTTAGGTTTTGTACATGGTCATTTCCGTAAGTGTTGGAGATGGTAACTAATAGAGCCAGTCCTACTCCTGCTTCGCAGGCGGAAAATACTAGGAGAATTAATGGTGTTATAGAGGCAGAGAATATATGGGATTATGAAATAAGCAGGACTGTTAAGATGAATAAGGATAATATCATGCCTTCTAAACATAGCAGGGTGGATATAAGGTGAGAGCGATAGATGAGGACCCCTGTGAGGGCAAGTATAAAGGCTATAATAATGTTTAGATTGATTGATGCTATAAGGTGTTCATGGGTTTAAACCATGATTTATTGAATGGAAATCAATACCTATTCAGTTCATTCTAATCCTTTTTGAATTCATTCCGTGAGTAATAAGATTAAGCAGTAAGATATGATTAGTATAGTGTAAGGGGTGGGAAGTTGAATTGCTCATGGTAGGGGGAGAAGGAGAGCAATTTCTAGGTCAAACAGTAAGAATGTGATAGCCACTAGGAAGAATTTTATGGAGAAAGGAAGTCGTGCTGATCCTAAAGGATCAAAGCTGCATTCATAGGGGCTGGATTTTTCTAAGTACAGGTATAGCTGAGGCAGTCAGAAAGCAATCATGATTACAATTGTTGCGAGAAGTGAGTTAACAAAAAGGGTGATGATAAGGTTAATTATTTTTCTCTGGTTTTACCCAGAACTTAATGATTGGAAATCAGTAGTACTAATTATACTAGAAAAATATGAGCCTCATCAGTAGATGGATACGTATAGGAATAGTAATACTACATCTACGAAGTGTCAGTGTCAGGCGGCTGCTTCGAAGCCAGAATGATGTGTTGAGGTGAAGTGGAAGAAAAGTCGACGGAGAAGGCAGACAATAAGGAATGTAGAGCCAATGATTACGTGGAGGCCGTGAAATCCTGTGGCTACAAAAAAAGTTGAGCCATAAACTCCATTGGAGGTTGTGAAGGGTGTTTCGTAGTATTCTATGGCTTGAAGGATTGTGAAGTAAAGTCCTAGAAGGATGGTAATTAGTAGTGCTTGAATTATTTGTTTTCGGTTTCCTTCTATTAGGCTGTGATGGGCTCATGTAATTGAGACTCCTGATGCTAGGAGAATTGATGTATTTAGAAGTAGGACTTCAAGAGGGTTAAGAGGGTTGATGCCTGTAGGAGGTCAGCAACCTCCTAGTTCTGGAGTAGGGGCTAGACTTGAGTGGTAGAAGGCTCAGAAAAATCCAATGAAGCAGAAGACTTCTGAGATAATGAATAGGATCATACCTTATCTTAGCCCTTTTTGTACTACAGGGGTGTGGTGTCCTTGGAATGTGCCTTCTCGAACTACATCCTGTCATCATTGATACATTGTTAGGAGTATTGAGATTAGGCCAATTGTGAGGAGAAGTGTAGAATTAAAATGGAATCATATAATTGTGCCTGATGTCAGTAGGAGCTCTGATAGTGCTCCTGTAAGTGGTCATGGGCTAGGGTTAACTATGTGGTAAGCATGTGTTTGGTGTGTCATTATGAGTTATCATGTAGGTAAAGGCTGACTAGAAGGGTAAAGACGTAAGCTTGAATCATTGCTACGGCTAGTTCTAGAATTGTTAAGAGGAATAGAATTGAAAATGTAATGGTTGATACGGCTATGCTAATGGATGAAAGGGCTAATGTGGCTGAGCCAATTAGGTGAATTAGTAAGTGTCCTGCAGTAATGTTGGCTGTTAGTCGGACTGCTAAGGCAAGAGGTTGGATAAACAGGCTAATTGTTTCGATAATAATTAGTATTGGGATTAGAGGGGTTGGAGTGCCTTGGGGTAAGAAGTGGGCTAATGATATTTTAGGTTTGTTTCGAAAGCCTATAATTACTGTACCAGCTCATAGTGGGATAGCTATGCCAATATTTATTGATAGCTGTGTAGTTGGGGTAAATGAATAAGGTAGAAGTCCTAGGAGGTTAGTGGAAGCAATGAACAGGATTAGGGATATTAATATAAGGGATCAGGTTCGACCTTGTTTGTTATGTATTGTCATTATTTGTTTAGTGATGAGACGAATTAATCAAATTTGTAGAGTTTGAATACGGTTAGGGAGTCATCGTTTAGGGGAAGACAAAATAATGCAGGGGAATAGGATAATAATTGGTAGAGTTGTAATACCTATAATTGTGGGTGTGATGAATGGGGCAAATAAATTTTCGTTCATTTGTTCTCTCAAGGTGTAGGTGTTTTATGAGGTTTTGTCTGTTCTGTTGGGGGGGATAGTATTTGTGTTAATGTTTGATTAATTATTTTGAGTTGATAGACACAAAATAATGCTACGGTTATAAGTAGAATAGTGGTAAATCAAGTAGAAGTGTCTAATTGTGGCATGTTTTTTGAGGAGATGTTATGTCTCGTGCATTCTTGAAAGCATGGGAATAAGGGCTCAAAAATGATTGCATTATAGATGATCACTTTTCGAAATATTTGAGTGAAGTTATCTCTAAGACAATTGGTATAAAACTGTGGTTAGATCCACAGATTTCTGAACACTGGCCGTAGAATACTCCTGGTCGAGATGATGTTAGGGTGACTTGGTTAAGTCGTCCTGGAATAGCATTAGCTTTTAGTCCTAGTGATGGGACAGCTCATGCATGTAAGACATCTTCTGAGGAGATTAATATGCGAATAGGTAGTTCCATAGGTAGAACTACTTGATTGTCTACTTCTTGAAGTCGTAGTTGGCCAGGGGATAGGTCTTGAGTAGGGACTATATAGGAATCGAATGTTAGGTCTTCATAATCGGTGTACTCATAACTTCAATATCATTGATGGCCCATAGCTTTGACTGTGAGATAGGGGTTGTAAATTTCGTCTGTTATGTAGAGAATTCGTAGTGAGGGTAGAGCAATTAGAACTAAAATTACTGCTGGTATGATAGTTCAAATTGTTTCAACTTCTTGAGCGTCTATGGTGCTTGTATGAGTTAATTTTGTAGTTAGTATTAAGATAATGATGTAGAGCACCAAGGAGCTGATTAAAAAGACGATTATAAGTGTATGATCATGAAAATATATTAATTCTTCTATAATAGGAGAGGTGGCATCTTGAAAGCCTAGTTGTATAGGATAGGGCATTTAAGATACATAAGGGTTAAACTTATAATTTAACTATGGCAAAGTTATGTAATAATTTTACTAGTATCTTAAGAGAAAGTCATAGAGGTTATGGGGTTGACTTGAAATCAATCTGAGGGGGTTCAATTCCTCCCTTTCTTGTCTGAGTTTTAATAAACACTGGCTGCTCGAATATATGATAAGGGGGTGGACAGCCATATAATCATTCAATATTGGTTGTGGTTATTTCTACGTTTATAATTTCACGATTAGAAGCGAAGGCTTCTCAGATGATAAATACCATTAGAATTACGGCTGTTAGTGAGATGAAGGAGCCAATAGATGAGAGAACATTTCATGTGGTGTAAACGTCTGGGTAGTTGGAGTATCAGCGTGGTATACCTGAGAGTCCTAGGAAATGTTGAGGGAAAAATGTTAGGTTTACTCCCACGAATATAATAAAGAAGTGAATTTTTGTCCACAGGTCGCTGAGTATATAGCCTGTGAATAGGGGGAATCAGTGGACAAAACCCCCTATAATGGCAAATACGGCTTCTATAGATAGGACATAGTGGAAGTGGGCTACTACATAATATGTGTTGTGAAGTACAATATCTAATGACGAGTTAGCTAGGACGATGCCTGTTAAGCCTCCAATAGTAAATAGGAAGATAAAGCCCAGGGCTCATAGTATGGCTGGAGATCATTTAATGTTTCCTCCACGTAGGGTGGCCAATCAGCTAAATACTTTTACTCCTGTGGGGATAGCAATGATTATTGTAGCGGATGTGAAGTAGGCTCGGGTGTCTACATCTAAGCCTATGGTGAATATATGATGAGCCCATACAATGAAACCTAAGAATCCGATAGATATTATGGCTCAGACTATTCCTATGTAGCCAAAAGATTCTTTTTTGCCGGAGTAATATGTTACAATATGAGAAATGATTCCGAATCCGGGCAGAATTAGAATATAAACCTCTGGGTGACCAAAAAATCAGAATAAGTGTTGATACAAAATAGGGTCGCCTCCTCCAGCAGGGTCAAAGAAAGTGGTATTCAGGTTTCGATCTGTTAGAAGTATAGTAATACCTGCGGCTAATACGGGGAGTGAGAGAAGTAGAAGCACTGCTGTGATTACTACAGATCATACAAATAAAGGGGTTTGGTATTGAGATATAGCTGGGGGTTTCATATTAATAATAGTGGTAATAAAATTAATAGTGGTAAAAAATTGATGAGATTCCTGCTAAATGAAGTGAAAAAATTGCTAGATCAACGGATGCTCCTGCATGAGCAAGGTTGCCTGCTAGTGGCGGGTAGACTGTTCAGCCTGTTCCAGCTCCTGCTTCAATAGTTGAGGATTCTAGTAAGAGTAGGAATGATGGGGGAAGTAGTCAGAAACTTATATTATTTATTTGTGGGAATGCTATGTCAGGAGCGCCAATTATTAAAGGTACAAGTCAATTACCAAACCCTCCGATCATGATAGGTATGACTATAAAGAAAATTATGACGAAAGCATGGGCAGTGACGATAATGTTGTAAATTTGATCATCTCCGATTAGGGTTCCAGGTTGACCTAGCTCAGCTCGAATTAGAAGGCTTAAAGCAGTGCCAACTATCCCAGCTCAGGCCCCAAAGAGTAAATATAGAGTGCCGATATCTTTATGATTTGTTGAAAAAAGTCAACGGTTAATGAGCATAGGTAAAATGGCTGAGTTAAAGCATTGAACTGTAAATTCAAAGACAGAGAGTAATACTCTCTTTTTACCATTAAACTGAGGCCAAAAGTTTAGGTCCCTAGCTGCTAATTAGGATAAAGCAGGATAAATACCTGCCAGTTTAGCGCATGAAAGGCAGGCGAGCCCGGGGGCTCTCCCGCCTTCTCTTCCTAAAAGGCGGGAGAGAAATTATGTTTTTGGCAAAGGCTAGGTGTTTTAACACCTGCTTAAGGCTTTGAAGGCCTTTGGTCTGTTTTTAGCCTAAGCCTTTAGATTAGACTTTGAAGTATAATCATACATTGAATTGCAAATTCAAAGAAGTAGTTGCTATGATCATGAGAGGATCCCCCACAATTTATTTAAATGTGTATATTTTAAGTAATAGATTGTGAGAATTTTTTTTCTCATCTAGTCTCTCTTTTCATTGTATTTTATTCATTCATGTTTAAAGTTATGAGTGTTAGGTTTTTGTTTTCCATTATTTGTCTACAATACTGTTTTGACCCCCTCCTCAAATCACAGGACTATATTTCTTTAGCTGTTTTAGCTTATTCTACTTTAAGGCAACCATGATTCTCATTGGCTACATGTAGTTTTAGAGTTTTGCTTAATTAGTTCCTTCCCTCTCCTTGATTTTATCTAGTTATTTGCTGCTTTTCCTCTTTGTTTCCCTATCAGTTAAATAATTAAAATCACTTCTCTTTTCCTTCAATTTGATTTTGTTCGTTAGTTTTTTAAATGTCATTTTCTGTACCTTTAAAAAAATTCTTTTCCTCAATCCCTGCGTTACTTGTGTTTCATTTTTAGACATTTTATTCTTTGATTCATGGCCTTGATGCTTTTTTAGTTCTTTTAGTCTCCCCATTTCTCATTGCATTAAGGATCCTAAGGTATTCATTTTGGGATCTCTTCTAAACAATTTTTGTTACTGCCTTGTAGATCTTGTGTCCTGTCCCACTTTTCTTTTGTGCCTCACTTATCAGAAATATCTGTTTCTGTAGGTGATAGACTATTGCCTGATGGTAGGAATTTTCCTATGCTCCTGATTTTTCAGTTCATTATTAGCCTTTGTGGCCTTCCTCATGGTTATTTTTTCTCTTTATGCCTTGAAATCTCCTTGTGACCATGCCTTCTCACATTATTGAATATTAGTTACTCTTAGGAGCTCTGGTTCCTCTTTTCCTTTGAGCAATAAATTCCTATAGATAGGTTGCCATCTTTCTTTAAATAGACTATCTCTCTTCTCCTGTGGGAGCATTCATCAATAAAACTGAAACATGATTTCTCCCTTTTTTCCCCCTCCCTTTTCAATCTTTTGCTTTCTTGCCCATTGTCCTATAGGTTCTCTTCTTCCTGAGAGACTATATATAGTTGTTTATTTTCCCCTTCATTATTAGGCTTTGACTTTTATAGGGTACTTCATATATTCCCCTCAGTCTTCTCCCCCCCCCCCTTTTTTTCTGGTTTAAATTTTCAAGCTATGATGTTTTACCATCTTTTCTATTTGAATTTTGCTTTCACCTTGGTCTTCTTGTGTAATTTTAGAAAGAAGTATCTTAATGGTTTCTCTGTTATTTTATTATTGTCTTGGTTGTCTTATGGGGAAAACCAGGGGAGATAACTTAAATATTAAATGTGGGCTCAGAAGGGTGAGTGGGGAGACAGGAATGGACAGTAGGTGAGACCAAACAAGATAAGGAAACAGGCTTTACTGTTAAGGAAAAAGACTATTGACAGAAGTGGCAGTTATGTCTAACTGTCACCCTGCTTCTCCTAGACCAGGGATAAACCCAGAGTATAATAAATACACACTATGGAAACTTCAAGGTATGAAGAAAACACATAGGGAAAACAGTTTAATTGTTTTTTGAGAGGATAGGAGAGGGGGTGGGGTGAGACATATATAACTGCCCAGGACTGGAGTCAGAAGGGTAAGTTTCTTAGCCAACCTGGCTTCTTCCAGGTTTGACAGCTTGGCTAAGGACCTGAGGAAGAGGGCTTGGATTTGGGGTCTCACAACTGATCCAGAGTTGTCTTCAGGATACCAGGAGCCAACTCCTCCACAGCCAATGATCCAAAGTAACCAGGCAGGGAGAGGTGTCTGCAAATTGTCCACCAGAACACAGGCCTCTTCCCTACTCAGAGTTGACTTGCAGGATGATGTCTTCAGCCTTTGCAACCTTCACCACTCTCCAAGATCCCAGGTCAAATAGGGACTGCTGATTGCATATCTGCTCTAAACCCCTCACAAAACAGCAATGTCTGTTGCTTAGCTCTCTCCTCTTTAACCCCTGCATTCTATACAGAATGTCCATGACTTCCAGCCAAGGCTTTCCCTAATCTACTTGCAAAAATCTGCCTTTATACCTTTAAAGCCTATACCTATTACAGTTGCTATATTTATTTACCCCTTCTTGGCTGTATGTTAGAGATGTTTGAAAAGCAATGAATTTCCTTCATCTGTTTTTTTTTCTAGGAATATTTTGAACACTTTGTTTTTATTGAACATTCATCTTTTTCCACTAATGGTTAGGTTGAACTTTATAGGGTAGGTCACCTTGGGTTGCATCTTCAAATTCTTCGTTCTTCAGAGCACATTATTTTGTTCTTTCCTTGGTTTTCTAATAGTTGCAGAATAGTAGTGAGTTAATTGAAATTTCTTTTCTTCAAATATAAAAAATCCTTTTGATGTTTGCTTTCAGAATTTGTTATTAGTAGAAATGTTAAATTTAATCACTCTGTGTGGTTTGCAATATAGTGTGAATGTATATGTGTGTGTGTGTGTGTGTGTGTGTGTGTGTGTGTGTGTGTTTTGGGGGGTGAAGACAATCTATTGATTCTTTTAATTGGCACTTTATTTTCTGTTTTTAGGAGTTCTGGAAAATGTTGTTATTTCTTGCCTTTTGCTATTTGGATTTTTGACTTGTTTCTTCTGGAAGCCCTATAATTCTTTAGTTGTTTCTTTATATCCTATCTTTGAGATCGATATGTTCTACTTAAGTGGAGAGCATGCTTTCTTTTAATATTATTGCTTTTTGCTTCTCTTCTTTCACATTGTCCTTTACTTCTTTGTAATTGCATTCCCAATTAGTCACCCTTTCTTTTGTTTCTTTGGTGAGTCTGGCTACTGTGGATTCAAGTTTTTCTGTCCTGCCAATTATTTCTGCTGTAATGGTCACAGACTCTGCTCTCACAATTCTTATTTCTCTCTTTTTTTAAACCCTTACTTTCCAGAATACTGTGTATTGGCTCCAAGGCAGAAGAGTGGTAAGGGTGGGCAATGGGGGTCAAGTGACTTACCCAGGGTCACACAGCTGTGAAGTGTCTGAGGCCAGATTTGAACCTAGGACCTCCTGTCTCTAGGTCTGGCTCTCAATCCACTGAGCTACCCAGCTGCCCCCCTTATTTCTCTTTTAATGGGATATATTACTGTTGTTCCCTGCTCTTTTAGAAATCCCCAGAATTCTTTGTGCTATCAGATGTTAATTAATTTTCCTTTTTCTTCTGATATTTGTTCATATATATCTGGATTCTTTTAGCTGTGTTGATAGCTATCTTCCCTTCTGTTAATATCTTTCCTTTTGGTTTGTTTACTCATGCACAAAGTCTTTAATTGAATTTTCTTCCTCTTGGGGTCTTTGTTAATTAATTAAATTTTTTTTTTGGTATTCTCCTTTGCTCACTTTCTGGCTTCTACTTTGATGACTTATTCTCTTGCTGCACCTCAAAGTCATTCCAATTTCCTTCCATACAAGGTGATTTACATTTCATATGCATCAGATCCCTAAATGACTTTTAGGGGAGACAAAACAGGCTGGAGCTGGATGCTGGCTCTTTTCCCTTAGACTTAGTGAAGTTTTACACAGCCACACACATGTCTTTCTGTTCCCTCTGTTTCTCGTTGCTCTGACTGAACTTTGTTGCAGCACAAAGTGCTTTTTTTCCTAACCTCAACAAGCTTCTATTTCTTTGGCACTGGATGTAGGGTTGGAGTTGAGTTTTTTTCCAAACCCTTGGGTTGGCTTGTGCTTTAATGTGATGGGCAGCAGTGGAAAGGATGCTGAGTGAGTGGCAGGGTCTAGCAATTAATGCCTTCTCTGCTATTAGTTGGCTGAATTGTTTTCTTCTTTTGAGTGGCTTAGATTGTAGGGAGAGCTGAAATTGATTTATCTTTTGTGCATAGTTTCTATTAAATTAATTAATTTTAGAATAACCCTTATCTTCTGATTCTAAGACAGAAGATAAGGGTTATTTTATATATTGGTTCTAAGGCAATATTAATAAGATAATAAGAACCAATTTTGCATATTGGTTCTAAGGCAGAAGAGCAGTAAGGGCTAAGCAGTAGGGGTTAAGAGTCTTGCCCAGGGTCACACAGCTAGGAAGTACCTGAGGTTAGATTTGAACCTAGGACCTCCTGTCTCAGACCTGGCTCTCTATCCACTGAGTCACCTAATTGCCCCCCCCCCCCCCATAATTTCTATTTTTTTAAACCCTTACCTTTGGTCTTGGAATCAACACTATGTATTGGTTACAAGGCAGAAGAGTGGTAAGGCCTAGGCAATAGGGGTCAAGTGACTTGCCCAGGGTCACTCAGCTGGGAAGTGTCTGAGGCCAGATTTGGACCTAGGACCTCCCATTTCTAGGCCTGGCTCTCAATCCACTGAGCCACCCAGCTGCCCCTATAATTTCTATTTTAAAGAGATTTGAAAGGTATTGAGGATTAAAGAAAATGTGTTCTATTTTGTTGATAATGTGATCTGGAAAAGTGTTGTTTTTAAGGAGCACTAAATAGTTTATATCTCAATCATTAGAGACAAAAAGTCAAAAATGAAAATCCTCTGTCTTCAAAGACCTTATCATTTGATGCAGGAGACATGTAGTTAAATAGGTATTATATGAATTACATACAGAATAGACACATTAGACAAAGGCTGTTTTCTGTAAGGGGACTAGAAAAAAGATGTGGCACTTGAACTAAGTTTTGAAGAAAACCCAGGATTTTAAGAAGCAGGTGAGGAGGGAGCATTGGAGGAATAGGGAATAACTGGTGCAAAGACTCTAAGATTGATGAGATAAAGTGTTCTATGTGAGGAACAGCCAGCCAGTCAGAATTTCTAGACTATAGAATGTGAACATGGGAGTCAAGTAAGAATACTAGAAAGATTGGAAGGGACCAGGTTCTGTTAAATGCCAGGCATTGGTATAATATTTAATCCTAGGGCCAAGTCCTCAAATATATAAATATTTACAATGTGCTGAGAATAAAAATAAAGGTAAAATAAAAACATAAAGCCCTTGCTCTCAAGGAACTCACCTAATGGGGGAGGCAAAAATATAAACAACTATGCATAAACAAGATATATACAGGAGAATTTGGAGATAATTTTAAAGTAAGAAACTAGCATTAAAGGCACTTTGGGAAAGGTTTCTTGCAGAATATTAGATTATAATAGAGATCTGAAGGAAGCCAGGAGATCAGTAGTTAAGAAGAGAGAACTGTAGGCATATGGAACAGTAAGTGAATATGTTTGGTAGGAGTTGGGATTGGAAGGACATGCTGAATACTCATGCCTCAGGAGAGCAGAATGCATGTGATCCTCTGTGCCTAATTCAGTCCCAGTGGCAAGTATGTGACTCTAAATGCACAGCGGATAGATGTGTTCCATTTGAAGATTTTGAGAGTTCTATGAAAACTTGAGTTTTTTGGACTAGTGTGGGGAGTGATTTCAGCCCATACCAATGTAGATCATTCATCTATAGAAGAGTATTCTGAAATCACATACTGAGAATTTTAACTGCCCAGTTGAGAGAGAAGGGAACAAGAAAATAAGGGGCCATTGGAACAAAGAAGCAAAAGGCATAACCAGGTATCTGGAATTGTTGCTGTGCCATGGAATGCCAGCCATATGGGGAAGTTTTAGCATACTCTACATAGCAGCTCTGTCTTAGGAAAATAGACATTATTTAGTAGATCAAGGAGGAAAGTGCTAGCACTAACCTGAACCTTGTCTGCTTACAGAAAATGAGAGTGTTTTATATATGGGGAACAGCAAGGAGGTCAGTGCCATTAGGTCACAGTATATAAGGGATTTTAAAGTGTAAGAAGACTGAAGAAAGTAGGAAGGGGTCAGGTTATGAAGGGCTAAAGAGAGCTAACTTTTTGTGCTTTGGCCTCTGGGAAATTGTTAACAATTGAACCCCGAACCAGGTAAGGCTAGAGGATGATTTCAGTACATTTCAAAATAAAACAACTGTGGTTTATAAGGCAGATATTGTTCTTACCATTCCCTACTCCTTGGTTGCACAGTTCTAAGGGTGTTTTAGGGTAGTTGTCAAGCTCAAAGAATTCTTGAGAGTGTCCTGAAACAGACTTACTTAAAATGTAAGTAGGAAATATTTAACAAAATAAAGACAAATAAAATAAAACATAGATAACATTACATTTTAAAACTAAGTCAACTACATACCAATTAGTGGCCTCCATTTCTATTTGATTTTGACACCATTGTTTTAGAGGACCTTCCACTACTAAAAATGGAGGAACAAAGACCAAGGAACTCAGACTTTACCTACATTCGTAGAAATGGGTCAGCCATACTCACCAACTGCTGAACTATGGGGCAGGTAAGCTAGATACTGAAGCATCAAGGGTATCTTGAAGGAGAGAAAAAAGGCATCATGTTTTAGGTGAATGGAACCACTGTCACCATCTTGATCATCATTTCCTCTTGGACCCTTATGGAAATTGGTTAGATCTCTAAGCCCAAGAGAGAGCTCCCCATACCACCAGTCCCGCTTTTAGCTGATCCCCACAGCCATTATCTCAAGATGCAATCTGGCAACTGATTTTTCAGGTGTATTGACTCCTGCCTCCTTTAGCAGCCACAGAAGACTTAGAAGAGAAAGTTCTTACTACCAAACTTGTTGACTGTATCAAATAGTTCAACATAAAAAAAAAAAGATAAGATTCTATCAGTGGAAATGACATTAATGAAGATACATTACTGAGTCAGCTAGGCCAGAGTCGGGAGGACCTGGATTCAAATTTGGCCTTAGACATTTCCTAGCTATGTGATTATGGGCAAGTGGTTTAACTCCACTTGGGTAGTCCTATTGATTCTAAGGCAGAAGATAAAAGAAGATACATCATTATTTGCTTAGTCGTCATACTCCAGAGACCATAGAACCTTACCACCTGATGAAATTTCTTATCTGTGTCATCTCTACTATCAGGATATACGTTCCTTGACGGTAGGGATTGTCTCTCCTTTTCTATTTATTTCTTGGTGCTTAGCACACAGTAAATATTTAATAAATGCTTTTTCATTCATTTATTCTTGGATCTTAAAGATTTGGGCCAAATGCAAGGTGTTATTTCCTCCCCTACCCGCTTCTGTGGGACCCTTGATGTCCCTCTCTAGTGGGACCTTAACAATGTTCTCCTTTGTCAAGACCTCAGTTCTGTACTCTTTGCCTGGCCAGTAACTGCCTTAGGTGCTTGGATTAGAGTGTTGCCCTAACTGCTGCTCTTGTGCCTATTTATGAGGGTGGAGTACTGTTGTGGCTGCTAATGTTGTGGGCCACTTCCCCCTCCAATCCCCTTCCACCTCCAATAGGGGCTTCTCATTTATTCCTTTCTTGAAGTTGCAGAAAGAGAGTTACAGTTTTAAAGAAAGCTGAAATTTTCTTTAAAATTTTCTATACTGATAATAGCCCATCTGCCCTTACTTTAGCAAATCAACTTGAATGCATTTGGTATATTTGTCCATATCCCCATCTCTGAAAAAAAGATCTTTGGGCTCTTAGGGAAGATCAAGCATTGTCCCTTGAAGTACTTTCCCCAGTGGTTTGTATCTAGGAGTTCTGATAGAGTACATGTGACACAGTTACCATTTGCCTCTAATTTGTATTATAAAAAGTCTGAAGCAATTCATTCATTACAGTTTTTAGATAATACCTTAATTCCAGTCTGTAGGGAAAGTCCAAGTCTCCTGTAGCTATTAGACCCAGAGCACATTATCTCTCCTCAATGTAAAAGTTATGTAAATTCAACCAGCACCTTTTCTGGCCATAGTTCTTAAAAGTCACAGAACTTGTTGGCATTTCTCATTACTCATTGTCCATAGTTTACCCTCTAATTTCCTCTCAAGCTGTGGGTAATGCCTCATGGTATGTAGCCAGAACTACCAGAAGTGCAGTCTGCTGGGGCTCCTTTTCCTTTGATTCACTTGTGTCCCTCTTAGGTGATTTTTATCCGATCTCCTATGAGGTGCTTTAACCAGTTTCCTTTAATATTAATACCTCTTGGTGATTATTTCTACTTTATCCTGTATATATCTTGTTTGTACATAGTTGTTAGCATGCTATGTTTCCCATTGGATTGTGAGTTGCTTAAGGGTAGGCTCTCTTTTTACTTTTTTTTTTTTTAAAACCCTTACCTTCCAATACAATACCATGTATTGGCTCCAAGGCAGAAGAGTGGTAAGGGTAGGCAATGGGGGTCAAGTGACTTGCCCAGGGTCACACAGCTGGGAAGTGTCTGAGACCAGATTTGAACCTAGGACCTCCCATCTCTAGGCCTGGCTCTCATCCACTGAGCTACCCAGCTGCCCCCTCTTTTTACTTTTTTTTTATATTTCTAGCACATAGCACAGTTCCTGAAACATATTAGATACTCAGTTAATTGAATCCTACTGTTGTATACCAAATATGGTAGGCCAGACCTGACTCAAGCTGTCCTGGTAGTTTAGGTTGAGATTGGAGTGAAATGAGATGCTTTTTGACCATATAACATTTAACAAAACGAAATTTAGTTGGCTATAACAGGAAAGAAATATAGCATTGATTTAATTGGATATAGATTCCTTGCCTTTCTCTTGGTTATAGTTAATTTGCCAGTCAGAAGCTAGAAAGCTAGAAGGATCTTGACTCCTTATACACTGGCTTTTTGTGCTTAGGCCACCAGGAATCTGTTGTGTACAAGATTTAGTCCTCCAAGGTACTTAAGTCTTGAAGAGACAGATTCATTAATGTTTTAAGTAAAAACCAGCTTTGTCTACATGGCAGATAATTATTTCTAACACAATATCTTTGAAGAAATATGTTTCTGTTAAAGAATGAAGTTGGAAGGTAAATTTCAGAAGATTTAGAAGAAGGTGAGAGTGACAGCTAGGTAGCAAAGCTAGAGTGGTAGACCTGGAGTTTGAAGGACCTGGATTCAAATCTGGCCTCAAACATATCCAAGCAAGTTACTAAAACTTGATTGCCTAGCCTTTATTGCTATTCTTTCTTAGAACTGATATTAAGAAGGTATGGGTTTAAAAAAGAAATAATGAGAGGAGAAGTAGAAGCACACTGGAGATGGCTTTTTAAAAAGACTTTGGCTGAGAAGGGGAGGAACAATAGATTAGTTAGTGGAGATAGTAGGATCTAATGAAGATTTTTTTAAGGATGATGGATTTGTAAGCAGTCACGAAGGAGCCAGTACAGAGTGAGAGAATGAGGATTAGAGAGAGAGAAGATGATAGTCTGGAAGATCTGCAGAAGAAAATGCAAGGAAAATGGGTTAAAAAAAAAGCAAGGGTAGATACAGATGACTATGGCAAAGAGAGTGACTGCATTCAACAAAGACTGCAATAAAGGAGAAAGTGCTAGGGGAATAATGCCATAGGGATAGGATATATGAGATGAGTAGAAGGGAAAAAGAGCTTAAGGTGAAAGGTCATGGTTTCTTTGACGTTAAGTAGGAGGTGAGATCTTCATTTGAGACGGTTAGGTGAGTGGGTGCTATGGAAGACTTGAAGTGAAGAGAGTTTTGGAAAATGTTCATTTAGATCAGTGGGACAGAGAAGCAGTAAGGGAAAAGAAGTATTTGCAACTAGTGCCCAGTTGGGATTAGATAACAAGTTTTGAAGCATAGCTTTGTGACTTTAGCTTTGTTTATTGGTAGACTGGAGAATGGCATAAAAACTCCCCTTTAGAGCTTCTATTTTTAGAGGGCTCAAAATCTCAGCCATCTCTTCTTTAGCCATTTGCTGTTTTGCCTGTTTACAACTCCAACAATATCTTTTTCAGGTCTTTGTGCTCAGGTATTTTTTCCTTTAGATTGTAAAATCATTGAGGACAGGAACTGTTTTGTTTTGTGTTCCCTTCTTCCCCCCCCACCCCCCCTTTTGTATTGCCTAGGCCTGGAGAATTGGCCTTAAGGCTTCAGTGTTTTTTTACAGATAAACTTGGAAGACTAAGATGATTCATCTAGTTTGAAAGTAAATTGCTTAGAGCTTTCCTTATTTGCCTACTTAGAAACCTGATGAATATTTCTCAGAGAGGTAGATGGGCTGATGTAGAAATAACAAGGATTATTTTTTTCATCTTCCTAAATTTATTTTCAGGTGATAAACTATATTTAGAATACAGCACACAGGCAGAATGTACTTGTGTACATAATTATTTGAGATCTCTTTGCAGAATGACATAATAAAGCAAAAATTTAATTATAAGTATTTATTAATCACTTAAGTGTGAGGCACTTTACTAACTGCTTAGTATACAAATATAAGTAAGCAAGATTGTCCTTGACCTGAAGAAGCTTAAATTCTAAAACCAGAAAAGCTAAAACTTAGAAAAGGTGACTTCGTGCATGGTTGCTTGATTCTAGGTCAAGAGAAGATGAAAGTTACTGTCAGTGCTTAGTATTTCAGAAACCAGATTACAGTGGGAGGGCTGTGAGGAAGATGGCCACAATTGTGCCTGTATGGTTTGGAAATAGCAGAGAAATTACATAAAGTTCAAACTATGGGCAAGATAAAGGTGACAGCTAACTTACTAGAGCCCAGAGTTCCATTTTCATTTATTCAGAGCTTAGTTATAAATGTATAAGCATTTATCATAAAACATACCTATAACTCTAAGAATTTGTTTATAATCTATGTTTCCTGGACAGTTTGCTTTGTGTTAGCATCCTCTTCATAGATAAGCTTTATGAATACTGACTAAAAACTTAGTCAGTGAATGCTATGCTTATGGGATATCTCATCTAGACTCTTATTTTTATAGGCAAGGAGAATAGATTAAGAGCTGGAAGGGCCCTTAGAGGCCATGTAGTATTATAAACCCCTTTTTTTACAGCCTGGGAAACTGAGGCCCAGGGAATCTAAATGACTTATACAAGGCCACTCAGGTACTAAGCATCAGAAGCAGGAATTAGACCCATGCCATTAGATTCTAGAGGAATAGAACCAAGATCTTCAGACTTGTGTTGCTGTTTTCTTGTCTTCTCACCATGTGAGCAGTATTAAAGCTTTATCTTTATCATTTGACTCCCACTGAATAGTCTGAATGAATTTCTTTCAATATTGACTTCTTACTATCCAAAGGACTCTCAAAAGTCTTCTACAACACCGCAATTTGTTATTCCCCCCATGATATCTAATTTTCCCAGTTACATGCAATAACAATTTTCCTACATTTGTTTTCTGAAATTATAAGATCCATATTGTTTCCTTCCCCTTCTCAGAGATGGTATGTACTTTGATTCAGATTATATATCCCACACCATAATTTGAAAGTGTCAACATAAAATATAGCTAAATATAAGGCATTTTGGGAAGGATAGCACTAGAATTGGGAAGAGAAGGTGTCAGAAAATAAGAATTATCATTTCTGACATTTTATATAAAACCAGAACAACCTGCCCAGTTTACTATTTTGTCTTTGATAGTGCCTTTCCATTGTTCAGTAAGTGCTTTTCTGTTTAAGTGTTTTTTGTTGAACAGAGTAGTTTTACTCATGAAATCAGCCTCATAAAGTCGTACTTCCCAAATTTGAAACCCTAGGAAGTTATTTATCTTTTCTTTGTTAAAGGTTCATTGTAATAAAGTATAATAATTCTTACCCCACTTCACTGAAATAGTACCCATTGTTGAAAATTTCTTGTTAAATAATTTGTTTATGCATTTATTATAATAGTAAGTAGATGTTCTTTGCAACTTTGTAAGAAAAAAAATCCATTTTTTTGGAATTTTATTTTTCAGAACTATGTATTGTGATGAAACTGCTGATGAATGCTCTGGAATCAATGTACATCAGCCTACAGCTTTTGCTCACAAGCTGCTTCAGCTTTCTGGAGTTTCTGTCTTTTGGGATGAGTTTTCTGCATCAGCAAAATCTTCTCCAGGGTCTTCAACTGCACAAGTGGTAAAACAAATTCATTAATACTATGTATTTAGAATTTTGAATGAGGAACATTACATTTACCCCTCATTTATTATAACATCCTTTGCAGAAGCTCCTTACTGGAGAGAAGACATGACCTAGGGTTCTTAAAAGGCTATGTGAGTGGAATGTAGAACTTGATAGTAGAATACAAGCTGAACAGCTGTTGATTATTGTTACGAATAAAATTGATATAGATGGATATATTAAAAAATGTTAATGGTTTATTTAAAGCCATATTGGTAATTAAGAAGGCCATGTGCCTGCTAAGATCCAATTCAAAATGCCCACCATACCTTCTCTCTTGCTGCTTCGTAGGAAAGAGGAAGTACCAATCCCAATCTCCCTATTTAAGCCTCTGTTTACGTTGTCTTACTTTACCATGTAAGGGCAGAAAGCCCGCTGAATCATGGGAAATGTTTGTAAGAGATCTAAAATATCCATAGGAAGTTTAGACCAGGGACCTCAAAAAGGCTCAAGGAACCTCAAAGAATCCCAAATTCCCAACATCACATTATGGGCTGGACAAGGGATGATTTTTTTTTCCCCAAACATTTATTAATATTCATTTTTAACATGGTTACATGATTCATGCTCCTCCTTTCCCCTTCACCCCCTGCACTCCCCCCACCCATGGCCGTTGCACATTTCCACTATTTTTGTCATGTGTCCTTGATCAAGACCAATTTCCAAATTGTTGGTAGTTGCATTGGTGTGGTAGTTTCGAGTCCACGCCCTCAATCATGTCCACCCTGACCCATGCGTTCAAGCAGTTGTTTTTCTTATATGTTTCCTCTTCTGCAGTCCTTCCTCTGAATGTGGGTAGCGTCTTTACCATAAATCCCTCAGAATTGTCCTGGGTCATTGTATTGCTGCTGGTACAGAGGTCCATTACATTCAATTTTACCATAGTATATCAGTCTCTGTGTATAGAGTTCTTCTGGCTCTACTCCTTTCGCTCTGCATCAGTTCCTGGAGGTCTTTCCAGTTTGCCTGGAACTCCTCCAGTTTATTATTCCTTTTAGCACAATAGTATTCCATCACCCGCATATACCACAGTTTGTTCAGCCATTCCCCAATTGAAGGACATACCCTCCTTTTCCAATTTGTTGCCACCACAAAAAGCGCAGCTATAAATATTTTCGTACAAGTCTGTTTATCTATGATCTCTTTGGGGGTACAAACCCAGCAATGGTATGGCTGGATCAAAGGGCAGGCATTCTTTTATAACCCTTTGAGCATGATTCCAAATTGCCAGCCAGAATGGCTGGATCAGTTCACAGCTCCA
>NC_058131.1:408792639-408933837 GCF_016433145.1 Gracilinanus agilis | reverse complement strand
TGTATATATATATATATATTTATTTTTTTTTTAAATTGGATTTTGAGGAAGCAATTTTTAAAAATTTTGAACTAGATTTATTCTATTTTGTTTTTGGAAATTTTAATGTTGACTTTTGCTTTTAAGCCAAAGCTATCTTCTGTTATCTGTATCCTCCTACTGAATCCTCCCTTGTAACAAAGAAAACTCATAACTCTGTTAGGTAGGTGCTATTATTAGCCTCATTTTACAGTTAAGGAAACTGAAGCAGATAAGAAGTTAAGTGACTTTCTCAGGGTCACACAGCTAGTTAAATGATGCTAAATATTAATTCAGGTATTTTTGAGATTTCATTTTCCTGTTTATTTGTTCTCTTCTAGGACCTTTTTATTTTTGTTGTTGTTACATACCCACTTTATTGATTGGTTTTTTTATTGATGCGAGCCTTAGAGATATAAAATTTCCCCAAAAGATTGCTTTGGCTGCATCCTAGAAGTTTTGATATAGTCTCATGATTATATTTTTAAAATTAAATTATATATTGGTTCTATGTTTTGCTCTTTGATCCAGCTATTCTTTAATATTAAATTATTTAGGCTTCTTTTAAAGTTTAAGTCTTTTCTTTGAAGGTAATTGGTTCTGAGCAATATTTATTATATCGTGATCTGTAAAATATTTTTGCTTTCTACACTTTTCTGAATGTTTTAATGCATTTGATCTACAAAATATTTCTTTAGATTTTCTGCTTTTCTACATTTGTTTATATTTTTGTTGAAAAAAGTCGACTTTGTAAATATTCCTTTTACAACTGAAAAATATGTGTAATCTTTTGGATTCTCATTCAGTAATTATCAGAGAGTTATATAATTTCAAACTTGACTAAAATATATAAGTCCTAAATTTCTTTTTTTTTGTTGTTGTTAGATTCATCTAGATTTAAAAGGTGGGCTGGTATGTTGAGAACCTCCACTATTAAAGTTTTGTTTTTTATTCTTCCCTTTGATTTTTTTTAAAGTATGTAGATGCTATATACTCTTTGGTGTATTGATTCTATTTCATTATTCAAGTGTTGATCATATTTTTATTTCCTTGGTAATTTTATGCATAATGTAATTTACCTGTTACCTTTTATCTTTATTTACCTTTTAAATATTCCTGGTCATATCATTGTCTCCTCTGAGATAATTAATTCTGCTTCAGTTCCTTATTTTAATTCCTGGTAAATCTTTGTTTTGTGTTCTATTAATTTTTTTAAAATAATAAACTACATATTGTTAGATTCACATTTTAAATATATTATACTTTTCTATTTTATAGGTGAGTTTATCCCATTCACATTTCTAAGTTATGGTTATTGTGTATTTCTATCTATCATATCTTCTTATGTACTTTACATTTGCCATCTTTTCCTTTGCCATCTTTGCCACCTCCTTTCCTTTCCTTTTCCTCTCATCCTTTTCACCCCCCACCTCAACCTCTAGCCAATGAAGAAAGTAGTGGTAGGAGTATGATCAATACTAGGGATTTGTAATTGAAACAATATATTTCTTTTTTTTTTTTTTAAACCCTTACCTTCCATCGTGGAATCAATACTATGTATTGGTTCCAAAGTAGAAGAGTGATAAGGGCTAGGCAATGGGGATTAAGTGACTTGCTCAGGATCACACAACTAGGAAGTATCTGAGGCAAGATTTGAACCTAGGACCTCCCATCTCTAGGCCTGGCTCTCAATCCACTGAGCCACCCAGCTGCCCCTTAAACAATCTTATTTCTAAACCATTGCTCCTCTTCTTATCCCTACCTTGTTCCCTTTTTTGGAGGTTTTCTTTCTGTCCACATTTTGAAAATCCCCCCCTGGGGTTTTTTAACCTACTCTTATTACCTAGTCCCCTCCTACATTTCACATCTTAACTCCCCAACACATCTTCTTCAACCCAGTGACATTGGCCTCCTGACTCTACAAATAAGACACTCCGTCTTTTGACCCTGGGCATTTTCTTTGGTTGTCCTCCATGCTTAGAACATTCTCTGTCCTTCTTTTTGACTAACTTCTGAGTCCCCCCCAGTTAAAATTTTACCTTCTACAGCCAGCCTTTCCTAGCCCCTCTTAATTTTAGGACCTACCTTTCTTTTAATTATTTCATATTATCTTGTATATAGCTTCTTTTATGTATTTATATATTTGTTTGCATACTGTCTTCTGCATTAGACTACAAGGTCCTTGAAAATTTAAGAGAAATTTCAGACTTGTGTGAATTAATGCAGAATGAAGTGAGCAGAACTATAACATGGTATACAGTAAGAGCTTTCTAAAAGAAAATAACTTTGAAAGAATTTAAGAACTGTGTTCAATGCAATAACCAACCTTGATTCCTGGGAACTGATGATAAAATATGCTGCTTATTTTCCAACAACAAAATAATAGACTTGAAGGCTTGAGTGAGGCATTCATTTTCACAGCCAATGTGAAAATTTGTTTTTCTTTACATATTTATTACAAAAAAAAAATTGTGTAGCTGGAAAGAGTGGGGATATCTAGTGATAGGGTTGCCAAAAAGAAAGAGAAAAAGAGCATCATTGAAGTATTTTTTTTAATTTAAATTTGGAATATTTTCCCCATAGTTACATGTTTCATGTTCTTTCTCTTTCCCCTAAACATCCCTAAACCCCCTTAGCCGACACACAATTCCACTGGGTTTTACTTGTTCATTGATTAAGACCTAATTCCATATTATTGATAGTTGGACTAAAATTATTGTTTAGAGTCTACATCCTCAATAATATCCCCATCAGCCCATATGTTCAAGCAGTTGTTTTTCTTTAGTGTTTCTCCTCCCACAGTTCTTCCTCTGAATGTGGCTATTTTTCTTTCTTATAAGTCCCTCAGCCTTGCTCTGGATTCTTGCATTGCTGCTAGTAGAGAAGTCTGTTATGTTCAATTGTGTGGCACAGTGTATCAGTCTCTGGGTACAATGTTCTCCTGGTTCTGCTCCTTTCACTCTGCATCAATTCCTGGAGGTCATTCCAGTTCGAATTCCTCCATTTTTTTATTCCTTTGAGCACAGTGATATTCCATCACCAACAGATACCACAATTTGTTCAACCATTCTCCAATTGAAGGACATTCTGTCATTTTCCAATTTTTTGCCACCACAAAGAATGTGGCTATAAATATTTTTGTACAAGTCTTTTTCCTTATCTCTTTGGGGTATAAACCAAGCAGTGCTATAGATACATCAAAAGGCAGATAGTCTTTTTTTTTTTTTTTTAAACCCTTAACTTCTGTGTATTGGCTTTTCAGTGGAAGAGTGGTAAGGGTAGGCAATGGGGGTCAAGTGACTTGCCCAGGGTCACACAGCTGGGAAGTGTCTGAGGCCAAATTTGAACCTAGGACCTCTTGTCTCTAGTCCTGACTCTCAATCCTCTGAGCTACCCAGCTGCCCTGGAAGATGCTCAAAATTTGAGCATAGTTCCAAATTGCCATCCAGAATGGTTGGATGATTTCACAACTCCACTAGCAATGCATTAATGTCCCAATTTTGCCACATCCCCTCCAACATTCATTACTCTTACTTGCTGTCATTTTAGCCAATCTGCTAGGTGTGAGGTGATACCATGGAGTTGTTTTGATTTGTATTTCTCTAATTATTAGAGAGTTAGAACACTTTCTCATGTGCTTATTGGTAGTTTTTATTTATTTATCTGAAAATTGCCTATTCATGTCCCTTGCCAATTTATGGATTGGGGGGATGGCTTGATTTTTTTGTACAATTGATTTAGCTCCTTGTATATTTGAGTAGTCAGCCCTTTGTCTGAGTTTTTTGTTAGAAAGATTTTTTTCCCAATTTGTTTCTTCCCTTCTAATTTTGGTAGCATTGGTTTTGTCTGTACAAAAACGTTTTAGTTTAATGTAGTCAAAATTATTTATTTTACATTTTATAATTTTTTCTAACTCTTGCTTGGTTTTAAAATCTTTACTTTCCCAGAGATCTGACAACTCATTCCGAGTTTATCTTGGTATAGGATGTGAGATGTTGTTCTAAACCCAATCTCTCCCATATTGTTTTCCAATTTTCCCAGCAGTTTTTGTCAAATAGTGTGTTTTTGTCCCCAAAGCTTTGTTCTTTGGGTTTATCATAGACTGTCTTGCTCGAGTCATTTACCCCTAGTCTATTCTACTGATCCTTCCTTCTGTCTCTTCACCAGTATCATATTGTTTTGATGACTACTGCTTTATAGTACAGTTTAAGATCTGGTACTGCTAGGCCACCTTCCTTCACGTTTTGTTTCATTATTTCCCTTGATATTCTTGGTCTTTTGATCTTCCAAATTAACTTTGTTATAGTTTTTTCTAATTCATTAAAAAAGTTTTTTGGTAGTTTAATAGGTATAGCACTAAATAAGTAAATTAATTTGGGTAGGATGGTCATATTTATTATGTTAGCTCATCCTACCCATGAGCATTCAATATTTTTCCAATTGTTTAGATCTAGTTTTAATTGTGTGGAAAGGGTTTTGTAGTTGTGTTTGTATAATTCCTGTGTTTGTTTTGGTAGATTTGGTAGATAGAATCACTAAATATTTTTTATTGTCTAGGGTGATTTTAAGTGGAATTTCTCTTTCTAACTCTTCCTGTTTCGATGTGTTGGAAATATATAGAAATACTGATGATTTATGTGCGTTTATTTCATATCCTACAACTTTGCTAAAGGTGTTGATTATTTCCACTAACTTTTTAGTTGATTCTCTAGGATTTTTTTAAGTAGACCATCATATCATCTGCAAAGAGTGATAGCTTAGTCTCCTCATTACCTGTTTTAATACCTTCAATTTCTTTTTCTTCTCTAATTGCTACTGCTAGTGTTTCTAGTACAGTGTTAAATAGGAGAGGTGATAATGGGCATCTTTGTTTCACTCCTGATCTTATTGGGAATGCTTCTAATTTATTCCCATTGCAGATGATCTTAGTCGATGGTTTTAGATATATACCATTTATCTTTAGGAAAGGCCCTTCTATTCCTATACTTTGTAGTGTTTTCAATAGAAATGGGTGCTGTGTTTTATCAAAGGCCTTTTCAGCATCTATTGAGATAATAATCATGTGATTTTTCTTGGTTTGCTTGTTGATACAGTCAATTAAGTGTGCATTCCTTGTATAAATCCCACCTGATTATAATGAATAAACCCTCGTGATCCATTGAAGTATTTTTTTAAAAATACAAAGAATAAAAATGAAGGAAAGCCTGAAGGAAACACAGAGAAACAAGAAAAAAGTCATGCGTGGAATATATTTTTAATAAAATCAAATAAGTTAAGGGAATAATACTTTGTGGACTGTGATTGATTTTATAGGTCAAGCCTAGAAGGCTTTTATTGACTTGAGAACCTGACTTTTAGGTTGTTACTAAATCAGTACTTCTAGGCTCTTCTTGATTTTCTTAATTCTTTCCATTTTTAGATACTTAGATTCTACAAGGCTAAAACTCTTTCCTCTTTACCCATACATGTACTGGCTTTTGTGACAGTGTTATGTAGGACTAAAAGCAGTTGATATATAGGTCAAAAGTAATTTTACATGTATACTTATACGTAGTAATTCATGTCAAGTGTTTTTGAATAACTGTGCCTTGTCTTTTTTCTTATCAAGTTGGATGTTGATGGGCATGTAGACTCAATACACCTATTCCTCTCTCCAAGGCAAGTTCATCTGATTTTGGACCTTTTGGCTGCTATAGCAGGACCAGGCAAGTAAATGAAGTATCATTGATAAGAAAAATATTGAAGATATACTAAAAGGAATGAGAATGAATATAAAAATTTTATTGTGACTTTGAATAGAGATGATAGTTATTTTTTGTTTGGGTTTAAAAATGGTTATATTGTAGTTCTTTGGCCTAGAATACTTAAACAACTTTAAAAGTAGCATTCAAAGATTTTGCATATTTAAGCACCTTAATGATATATACTTATTTCTTAGACTTGTATATAATATTATGGATATGTAAAATCATTATAGATTCATATGTAACTGTTCAAAAATTATTTATGTTGGATGAATAGCTCTTTTGGGATGGAAGTGGGAGACCGACTTGATTAAATTAAATATTTATTAATGAACTTCCTCTTTTCCTTTTGTGTACATTCAGAAAATTCTGGTAAAATAGTGCTACCCACCAAAGATAGGAAAAATCGACCAATGCAGCAGGAAGATGAATATCGAATTCAGTTGGAATTGAATCGATGTTTACGAAGAGACTCCCTCTCAGTGGGTGCATCATCTGAACAGAGTTTTTATGAAACAGAATCTGCTAGGACACCTTCTAGCCGGGGTGAGCACCTCAGAATGATTTCATATGAATCTTGCTTTTATAATTAGCTATTTGCTATAGATTATAATTCTGTAGAAGTAAAATCCATCCGTGATGACATGTAGTAGAGTCTAGTTAATAAAATATCCAAAGCACCTTAAAGCAGTTTTCCACCATTTCCTGGCTCCAGGATAGAGAGAGAGAGACACACACATGCGCGCGCGCGCGCACACACACACACACACATACACACACACTCTCACACTCACTTTTTTCTTCAAGCTATTCTTAATGCTGTAGTAGTTCTTGTGCTGTAGTAGTATCCACATTTCACATTAAAAAATTTTATTATCAATAAGCATGAAAAGAGAATTAACTTAAAAGATCAAAGATTGGGATATGGTTGAATGGAAAGGTGGATTGTATTTACTTACTTATAAGAAAACTTAGTATATAAAAATCTAGATTAATTGTAAAGATGAATTGAAATATTATCATCTTAATAAAAGCTTATTTCTTTACAAAAAGATCCATAATAAAATATTTTTCTTAAGTAGGCTATTCTAATTCATTTAAAAAACATTTAAATTTTTATCATAAATTATGGTTTGAATATTTCTATCACCATAGTCTAGATTTGCTGAAAATGATATTTAATATGAAATTTTTTGTTTATTCAAAGAATTTCTAACTATTGAACATAATGTTTTCTATTGTGATGACATGTAGTCTACAGAGTAGTATGTATCAGTAAAAAATTTATTTCACAGAATCAGAATTTCACTGTTGGAAGGGATCTTAAGAAGCCACGTAGTTGAAAATTTCCCTCTTAAGTGAATCTACATCTCTGATGGAATTATTTGGCTTCTTCTTGAAGAATTATTAATGCTAAGAAATTTGTTGCCTCCCAAAGAAGTCATTCTATTTCTGTACATTATCAATTATCTATACAATTACCAATCAAAATTTACCTCATAGAATAGAATTACACAGTTGGAAGGTACCTTAAGAAGTTATATAGTCTAATATTTTCCTCATGTTTGAATCTACAATTTTTCTGATGTAGTCTTTCATTTTCTTCTTGAAGGGCATGTTGTAATAGGAAATTTGTTGCTCCCAAGGAAGTTCATTTTATTTTTGGACATTTTCTAAACATTAGGAAATGTTTTTGAATATTGAGTTGAAATTTACTTTCTTATAATTACTACTTTTTTGTGTTAGTTTTCACCTCTGTGGCCAGGAATCTAGGTCTACTTCTTTTTCCTCAAGGCAACACTTTAGATATTTGAGTATCACTCCCCACTTTTAAGACTCCCTTTTTAATATTGAAGTAAAAGAACATTTAAAAATCATTGTCACAAAATATAGATGATAAAATGTCTGCTTTGTGCATTATCCTGTGCTAGCTGTCATTCAGTATAAGCTGAGTGGTTCCTATCAAATAGAAGCTTAAATTTTAAAATAATACACATCAACATAGGGACAAATTTTTTCAAAGGGCTCCAAAGGATGAATTCAGTTTTTTTCTCATTAGTGCATGAGAACAAAATAGATTGGAGAGCTAGAAAAGTGTATGAATATTAGGAATGAGGACTTAAAATGAATGCAACAATATTAGATAATATATTTTTGTTCAGATTTTGAAACAGAGGATATACTACAATTTGTAAGAAATTTTAAATTCACTTTTTTCTTGTATTTTTTTATTAAAGGATAGAATTTAAAATAAACATTTATACCTATATAAATTATGTAACATAAAAGAAAAATTTAGTATGAGAGTAGTACATTTCAAAAGTTAACTTATATCACTAATAAGCAAGGCAGTGAAAATACAGAGATAAAAATAAAATTATCTTTGTTGAAGAAATTTGTATTTTTTTTTTCTCTAAACCCCTGTACTTCGGTGCATTGTCTCATAGGTGGAAGATTGGCAAGGGTGGGCAATGGGGGTCAAGTGACTTGCCCAGGGTCACACAGCTGGGAAGTGGCTGAGGCCAGGCCCGAACCCAGGACCTCCCGTCTCCAGACCCGACTCCCACTCCACTGAGCTACCCAGCTGCCCCTTTTTTTTTTTTTAAACCCTTACCTTCCGTCTTGGAGTCAATACTATGTATTGGCTCCAAGGCAGAAGAGTAGTAAGGGTAGGCAATGGGGGTCAAGTGACTTGCCCAGGGTCACACAGCTGGGAAGTGTCTGAGGCCGGATTTGAACCTAGAACCTCCCGTCTCTAGGCCTGGCTCTCAATCCACTGAGCTACCCAGCTGCCCCCAGAAATTTGTATTCTTTTGTTGGGATCAACTTAATTTCAGTTAAGTATAATATAATATGAGATGGGAGTGAGGGAGGCAAGAAAAAAGACTAGATAAAGTGCTCCAGGAGAATGGTAACAACTTAGACAATCAGAAAGATAAATGGAGAAAATAGTAACTCAGCCGAGTCTTCAGTTTCCCTATTTCTATCATGGTTACTACCACCCTATTTCTAGTCACCCAGGTTCACAGCCTCCCACTTGTTCTTGATCCTTCCTCCCCCAACATATCTAGTCAGTTGTTATTGATTCTACATCTATAACATCTGTCATCATTTATTTCTTTGTGCTCACAAGCCTATCATTTTAGTTCAAACCGTCCTCTCTCCTAGATAATATAATAGTCTTCTAATTGGTCTCCCTGTTTCAAGTCTCTTCTCATTCTTAAGCCTCATTCACATAACTGCCAAAGTGATTTTCTTAATGGATGTCTGACCTTTTTATTGACTTCCTCAATAAACTCCAGTGTCTCCTAATTTCTTGTTGGTTTAAGTACAAACTTCTCTATTTGGCTTTATTATACATTAGACTCTTTCACATTTTCCAGGCAGTCTAAACTAGCCTTTTTGGTGTTTCTCATAGCTATGTCCTGTCTCTGTGACATTTTACTGCTTATCTTTCTTGGCTAGAATGTATTCTCTCCTCACTTCTTCTAATGTTTCCTGTTTTTTCCTAACTCCCTTGTTCCTACAGCTATTAGTGCCTTCTTTCCCTAAATAACCTTGAATTTATTTTATATACTATTAATATATTCCCTTTTCCCTCTAATAGAATGTAAACTCCTCGAGGGCTGAGGCCATTTCATTTTGGTCTTTTTCTCTCTAGAGGCTAGCATGGTGATTGTCACATAATAGATACTTAATAAAATATATATTGATTGAAGATAGACATTTGAAAGGTAGAGATGAAAAATAAATACATTCAAGGAAATATAGCTTTTGCAAGTGCTTGAGGGAAGGAGGTAAAATATTGAGTTCAGAGAATTGGTTGGTTGTCCAGTTTTTATGCATTGTAGAATGAAAAAAGGTAGGAATATGAAATAAGGCAGGAAGAAAATAGGAACCAGATTGTAGAGGATCTTAAATGCCAGACTAATAGGTTATTATTTATCTTTGAGGCAGTAATGGACCACTGAAGATCTTTGAGCAGCATGGTAATTAAAGCTGTCTTTTAGAAATACTGTTTTAGGAGTTCTTTGGTAGGGACTGGTTAAAGGAAAATAGAACTGGAGGTACAGAGTCAAATTAGGAAGCTGTTGTGGAATTTTAGAAAAGGGATGATGAGAGTCTGAACCAGGGAGGTTGCCATGTAAAGTTGAGAGAAATGTGATTTTGGGGAGATTTATTTTGAAACAATTGACTGAAAGTTATAGTAAAAGCAGAACTTGGTATGTAACATGCTGCTATATTTTTTTGGTTGATTATTTAAAAAGTTTTTTCAACCACTGCAAAGTGTAGCTTTGATGGCTCTCCTTCAGTAAGACATCACTTCATTATTAATTAAGTTTATTCCAGATTCCCAGATTCCTTCCTTCATGAAGCCATAGGTACAGTTTTGTTTAGAGATTCTCTTGAGTATTATTATCAAGCCAGGCATAAAGCTGGAGCAGATGTGTCTCCCAAAAGTGTTTACTATTGTGACTGATGATGTCTTGTACTTAGTCTATACTTAGAGGACTCTATAGCAGTGATAGTGAACCTTTCAGAGATGGTGTGCCACTCTGCCCACCCCTACCCCCTTCTTGCAGATTGAGTACTATACCCTCTCCCAGAGACTGTCATGCTGTGCCATGCCCTATCCCCCTTTCTCCTCTTCCCCCAGAAAGGGGAGGGAGGCTGTACCCACATCAGGCTTCTGGGAAGAATGGCAGGTGATGTGAGAAATGTCCTCAGGTGCTTGGAGAAGGGGAGGGGAACAGTTCTAATCCTAGTCTTTCAGGCTTTCTAGTAATGAACTTTGGTGGGTGACTGTAGGCGTGCCCACAGAAAGGACATGTCATAGGTTCACCATCACTGATCTATAGTGTTAGCTTCTCTTCTTTTCTATGGATAAATGGTACACACATTATGTTAGCTCTGGAATACTAAAGAATTTCCTTGAGACTTAGGACAGCTTAGAAATCAGCATAAAGTTCCATATAGGAAAACTTGAAAATATAAGTTATAATGGTTTTCTAGATTATGACATTGAATGGAATGAATGTCAGAAATTAGTCCATCATTACTTATGTCTTGATTAGTCACAGAGGTTGAATAATGAGTTAGCTGCAGAATTGAACAAGAGTGTGGATTGGATTACTTTGGGGGGGGGCGATTCTGTAGCATTTTCAATGATGCCATGATGCTCCTTGACACCAAAAAAATTCTTTACCATGAATATTCTTCTGGTGATGATGCTATATGGCTTCTCCATGAAGTCTTGCTTCCGGTGGCACATCATAGCATTGTAGTAATTCTTAAGTTAGTTTTCAGAGGCTATACTAACAGAAGGAAAGCTATGGCAAATTCTACTTTGTAGAAAGACCTCTGTAATGGATCTGGTAACAGAACAAATCTCCCTGAATAACAACATAAATATAGAGATCACCAACATAAGTATCATCATTAGGTTGGTCACAACATGATGTATTTTTTGCCCATGAATGTCTCATGAAACAAAGAACACTTAAAGATGACTTTCAGGCTTTGTTGGTTCCATTCTGCCTCTTCAGTAATGGTTGTGCCATGAAAGAAGATAAGAGTTCCAGATACAAATTACAGTCTCTAGATTAGGAGTTATTAATTTTTTGTGTGTGTCCTTGACCCCTCTGACATCTGATGCAGCTTATGGGCCCCTTCTCAGAATAATGTTTTAAATACATCACATTAATAAGGAAAACCAATTACATTGAAATAAGGTTATCAAAATATTAAAAGTTTCAAGATGCCCTGAAATCTATCCATTAAACCCCTTGGTTTAGAATTCTTGCTCTATATCAGATCCATAAACATAAACTTAACAATTAGTAGGTTAAGAATTCCTGCTCTATATCAAATCCATAAAAATAAACTTAATGATTAGTACATAACTGTTGGTAATCTTTGTTCAGTTATCAGAAATTTTATAGACTATTATAAGAACCCAACCATATTAATATTGATAATTCTTGTGATAAATAAAACCAAAAGACAAGAAGTTCTTTAAAAATGGAAAGGTGGCTCAAAGGTTTTACTGAGAGAAGCCCAAGGAAGAGTTGGGCAATAAGAAGCATCATTTCATGAAATTCTTGTTGTGATGTTCCTGGCGAACTGTAAGAAAAATATTACTGTAAGCATAACTGCAGTTTAGTCACCATCTGTTGTAGAAGATGAAGAGAGAATGAAATTCTATGAAAAGCTTGAAAAGATACTCCAAAGTCAGTATATTTTTGATAATAAGTAACTTGAATGAATGAATGAAGAAACATTTATTAAGTACTATACTAAGTGCTAGTGACAGAAATAGAAAAATATTCCTTACCCTTGAAATGCTTAGATTTGAATGGGGGGGGGGGGGGAAACATGCTTATATTAAAAAATGGAGAGTTGTGGCCAGTAAAGGATATTTTGGAAAAGTTAGAGGAGTGTTCATTGGAATCATAGGATATAGGATTGAATTGATTTAGGTTCTAAAACTGGAAAAAAGAGATCTGTAGTGAAGTAGTGAAATGTGTGTAGTACAATATAATGGCTGAATAGTGAATGGAAGCAAGGTGGGAGGCCAGACTATTGAAGTAACTCCCAGTCATGTGATCCAAGTACGGTAGAGGCAGAAATTGGTTTTAAGTAGGTAACATCATATTACCAGTGATACAAGGTATTGAAGAAGTAAGGGAAAGTATATCATGAAAATATATGATTTGCTTGGTGCGATGGTACATACCTGTAGTCTCTTTTGCTGGGAAGGCTGAGGCTGGAAGACCTGTTGAGTTTGGGACTTCTAAGCTATAGAAAGGCTAAATCTGATTGAGTCTTCTATGACATCTCTGCTATCAATATGGTGAATCCCCAAGGAATGGGAAGCTACTAGGCTGCCTAAAGGAGAAGTGAACCAGCTGAGATTGGAAAAGTGAAACAGGTTAAAGCATCTCTGCCAATCTGTATTGGGACCAGCCCTATGTGTGGCCACTATACCTTTAGTTTGGGCAATAAGAGGGATACTCAGTCCAAACCCTCCCCCCCCCCAATAAAAAATATGATTAGAAAAGTATAGGAGTGGGAATGTTGGAATAAGAGATAATAGGTGGACATTCAATCAATGATTTATTAAACACTTACTTTGTACCATGTATTGTGCTAAGTGCTTGGGGGAGGATACAAAGCAAATATGAAAATATCTGTTCTCAAGGGTAGGAATTATATTCTTGAGGTTGAAATAGCGTATATATACATACGAAAATGGTTTCTTGAGTGAATGGCCTCAATTTTTTTCAATCAACTGTGAGACCAATTCCTTAAATGAGAGAAAGAATGGAAAGATATATGGGAGATTTGAGAAAAAAGAATATTTGAAATACTTACTAGGTTTAGTATTGAATCAGTGAGGGCCCAGTTGAGAAGGGATAATATATAAAGTGACTATATTTTAAAGAAAAACAACTTTGAAAAATCTACGGACTCTTATCAGTGCCCAGTGACCAACCACTACTCCAGAGGTCTAGTCATAAGTCATGCTATTTACTTGCTCATCAAGAGGTGTGATGGATAGGAGATGTAGAATGAAATATATATTTTTGGGCATACCTAGTATATGAATTGTTTGGACTATGTTTTTTTGTTGATGTTTTTTAAAATTCATCTGCTTATTTGCTAAAAGGGAGATTTAAAAAAATTCTAGAGTAGGATTTGAGTGGAGGAAAGGAGAAAAGAGGCTTAAGTGATTGAAATGTCAAAAAAAGAAGAAATATTAATAGGTCATTGAAATGTTTATCGTAATGCACAGAAGAGAATAGGTGGTTTATTTTGGCATATGCATATGAGAGGGATGACTTTAAAGTGAACATTTTCAAATAATATGCTTTTTAAAAAGGCAAGCAGCTTGTAATGAAGATTTATGGTTTTATAAACAATCCTCTTTTTTTTTTTGTTTTTTATATAGTGTCCCAGAAGTCTTAGTTCAGTTTTAAGTTAATAAGCTTAAAACTAAAGCCAATAGGCTTAAACCAAACTGAGACTTCTGGTATACCCTGTTATAAATGTTCATATTAATTGATGTTTATCAAGTACAGAGAACTAAAAAAATTTTAGATAGATTTTTTAGTGCATTCATTAAGCATGGTGTAATGACTTCTAGTTCTGTTCTGCAGCAAATAACAGTTAAATTAGGACTCTGGTCCTTATTTTTCATAAAGTTTATTAGTATTTACTTGGATAGGCAAAGGTAGAGAGTTAGAAGAAAAACCTATTCTAGCTAGCCATGTGGTTGCTCCCAACATGAACTCTCTCAATTACCTTCTTCTTGTCCAGTCACCAGAAAAATAGAGAGCAAACACTTCCTGAACCGTTGCTTTCCTTCATTTATATTCAGATCAAGTTCAGAATCATATCTGGGATCAAATGCGTAGGCCACAGTCCCATGACCCATGCTTGGTGACATAGACTCATGCAGATGCATGTGAATTGTATTATCCAGAAGGGGGGAAAGGGAAGAGCTTTTCTCACACGATACCTCCTTTGATTCTTTGGGAGACCAGCATGTTAAAATCACCACACTTGGTGTTTTCTAGGAGATTAATATGTCAGGTCTCCCCAGTGAATCAAAGTGGGGAATTGTGTGAAGGATACCCTCTCCCAGGATCATGCATGGGGTCCTACCTGTGTCCCTGTGCTCCTTGTTACATCA
The DNA here is from genome assembly GCF_016433145.1 of Gracilinanus agilis. Lineage (NCBI taxonomy): Eukaryota > Metazoa > Chordata > Mammalia > Didelphimorphia > Didelphidae > Gracilinanus > Gracilinanus agilis. The sequence goes on along the minus strand of NC_058131.1, from coordinate 408,919,380 downwards.
TTTACTGTGGGTTATGTGACTGAGTCTGATCTGGACATGATTGAATTTGACCCAGAAGGGAGAGGGAGATTAAAAGGGTATAGAGGAGGAAATAGCCTCTCTCTTTCTCTGCAGTGACTGGCCAAGAAGAAGAGAGAGCCATGTTGAGACACCCACATGGCTAGCTAGAATTGGCTTTTTCTCTCTATCTCTCTGCCTTTACCTATCAAAGTAATTCGAATACACTTTTATAAAATTCTAAAGAACCAAGTCTTTTAAATTCTACTCTTATAAGCACATGTCTAGGAATAAAGGAAGAGGATTATAGAAGAATTCAGGATTGAGTTTTAGCAAGGCATGAGACCAGGGAATAATTATGAGTTTAGGAATAGAAGATATTGTAGAGTTGAATTGGTTCACCAAGGAGTTGAGTTTGAGAAAGGAGGAGAGTGTGTAGCCAAAACAGGAGTTATGGCCTGGTAGAGATAGGATTAGTGAGGATAGGAGGTGATGATTAGGATGAAGAATAATTTTAAAGTTGTAAGGCAAAGGGAGAGATGAACTGACAAAGGAATTTTGTAGTTTTGTAGACAAAGGAATCCAGAAATGAAAACTATTTGTGACGCATGAGAAGGTAACGATCTTGGTATGTAGCTGAGGTAGAATGAAGGAATAGGGCATGGGAGTGTAGGAGACTGAAAATCTATGGTGTTAGGGCATTGAAGGAACATCAGCATGTAAGAAATGTGATAGATGAAGGCAGGGATTGGATTGGAAAAGGTAACTATGAGGCACTAAACTCATTTAGAAGGGAAGGAGAATGTCCTGGGAGTCTAGATAATGGCCATTAGGATTTGGATTGGGTGTTTAATTTGGATATCATGAACATGAAAAGAAGGTAGATTGTTAAGTGGTGGCAGTTACAAGAGAGGAAGTGGTTATGTGGAGCAAGAAATAGTTCCTAATAATCATTGGGACCAATGATTTAGGGAATATGAGAGAAAATAAAGCTAATGCTGAAAAGGATGACTGGAAATTCACTGTTTAGAGTGTAAGAAGATGAAAAAAATGAGAAAAAGAGAGATTTAAGATGAAGTTTTGTTAATTATAGAACAGTAATTCCATAAGTAAAATGGAATGAATGGGCATATCTGGAGTGGGGCACTTGGGAGCAATGGATAGTAAAGTTGAAGTGGTTGGGAATGAGGGTTTGGATATATGAGGCTAGGGAGAGAAGATGTTCTTTAGTATTTTGGGGGTTCATTACTGAGATGGGGAAATTAAGAAGGTTAGCATATATTTAGCAATAAGGGAATGAACTCAGGCAGAGTATCAGTGAATGGGGAGAAGTCTTTTCAATCAAAGAAAGCAGATGATTAGAAATTTCAGGGTTATCCTTCAGAGTTGTTTGTTCTACCCTTCTTGTGTCCTAAGCTGCTTCTCTTCAGGCATGGACTTGGCCTTGCAAAAGCCTATGTTAATAGTAATGCTAAAAGACCTAGAAGATGACATGAGTCATTTCCAGTGGATCTTCTGAGGAAGCTTTATGGGAGGTATTTGATAGGAATTGCACTGCATGAGAAGGAATAGATGAGTTGCTATCTCCATTGATAGAATCCTTGTTCTACTGAACTGTTGAATTATTTTTTCTGTCTTGCTAAAGTGTTTCTCAAGTACAAATAAGTTGTTATACTTTTTGTAGTAATGTACATTTCTAATCTTCAACCTGCAGGATCATTTGAAATGTGCCACTTAATTTAAAAATTAGATCATGTGCATTTACGATGAAATTAACATAGTATATTTTTTCCCAGAAGAAGAAGTTTTCTTCTCCATGGCTGATATGGATATGTCCCATAGTCTCTCATCTCTTCCTCCTCTTGGAGATCCCCCAAATATGGATCTTGATCTCTCCTTAACTAGTACATTCACAAATACTCCAGCAGGATCTCCATTGAGTGCCACTGTGGTAAATTATAACTTATTCTGGTTATTGTGTTCTTGTTACTGTGTTCTTTCAAATTTATGCATTTTTGTCCTGCAACTGTGTTTTTCTATTATAGCTTCAGCCAACTTGGGGTGACTTTCTTGATCAGCATAAAGAGGAACAACCAATCAAAGGACCTCCATTTTCATCCAACTTAATTCACCAAACTTCTTTACGAAGGACTTGTAAGTAAAAATAAGTGGTTTTTTTTCCATTTATTCGTCCTTCATAATAATCTTCCTGTTGAAAACCTTTTATTTTCTTTACAAATTGCTGCTTTCATGTTTTCACCATAATACAAAATGCTAGTTTAGGGAATTCAGTATACTGTAATTTATGAAGAAAATGAAGCAGCTGATCTATCATTTGTATGTTAACATAGAACTCTTAAATATTAATATTTTTATTGAAAACATACACCATAAAAAGTTAAATTTTATTATTATAGTGCAGGAGTCTTAACCATCTGATTTTTGTTTTACTGTTTATACTTTCTTTGAAAGAGAACCTCAGGTTTCTTCTCTGCAAAATTTAATTGAAATAAACACAAGGCATAAAGGAAGATTTGGTGAGCAGATTTTGGTTAATCTTTAACTTTTTTCAATACTTTTTTTAAAATTGCAAAAGCCTTGTTCACACATTTACTCCTGTAACATATTCTTTCCTACTTCAAGTATCAAGGACCCTGGATATGAGATACAGATGGATAACTGAATTTCTTTTCTCTTTAAAAAACATATGTATATATATTTCCTGACGTTATTTAAACTGCTGTGATAACCTTATTTTTTAAGTTATTACATGAGTAAATGTTTTACAAAACTTGATGTTATATATTGCTACTGAAAATTAAATTTATAGGGAATAATTTGAAACTTATTTGTGTGTTTCAGCTCTTCCTTCCAGATCTGTTTCACTGGATGAATCCAGACCTGAACTTATTTTTAGATTAGCTGTGGGAACTTTTTCAGCCTCAGTACTTCACATCGATCCTTTATCACCACCTGAAACTTCTCTGAACCTTAATCCATTGACTTCAATGGCATTGTATTTCTTTACTTGCATAGAAAAGATTGATCCAGTAAAATTTCTGGCACATGATTTTGCATCCTTCAGAGAAGTATTTGCAGAGGCTTGCTCCCATGACCATCTTAGGTACATGTAGTTTCTGAATTTTTGCTATTGAAGTAAGTAAAGAAGTAGTGACTTTTTAAAGTAACTGTTGTGACTTATTACAGTTCATATTTTAAGCCCAACCTTTAAATGTAAATGAATGGAAAGTGAATGTTATAATGTTCTTTATGTATATCAGAATCTAGCATATTTGGGTTTTTCAGGAAAAAAAGTTGTATAATTATAAGACGGGATTTAGAATTTTCTGGTCTCTTCCATAACTTGGTATTATGCTAACCCTATTTTAAGTGTCATTCTGGATGCTTTGTTACCATTCAAATTAGTAGTCTGTAGTTCTTGCTACTTAGTGTAATGGGCAAAATGGTACAGAGTTAGTGGAAGAAGCAAAAAAGTGATGTCTTTATCTATCCTATCTCTGATAATGATTGTTAAGTTGCAAGCATCAGGAAGCAATTTTTTATTCTGTGAAAAAAATAGTTAATATTTTATCTTTACATTTAACATCTTGAGGAATGTTACCAATGATAGCTATAAACTATCAGACATGGCATTATATTTTGGTAAATGACATTCATATAGTTCTTGCCCTTAAGGAGCTTGCAATTCAGTAGGTGAGGGAGGAAGACTACTTATATACCTATGAGGCAGATGATGTAAAAGAGGAATAAGACAAAGACTGTTGAGGCTCAGTGGTGTGAAGGATCAGAAATAGGAATGAGTGTTCTTATGTAGGTGTATTCTTTCAAATGTTATATTTTTTTGCAACAGATTTATTGGTACGGGTATCAAAATATCCTATGAACAAAGACAAAGATCGGCTTCTCAGTATTTTAGTACTGATATGTCAGTTGGACAAATGGAGCTTTTGGAATGCTTATTTCCTACTGATTCTCATACTGTTTCTACACATTACACGGAGGTAATGATGATTTTATTTTGACACTTTTTCTCTTAAGCTTTGAAAAGTTTATAGACATCAAAAAATTTTTTTTCAGAGATGTATAGCATGTATAAAAGAATTAGTACACTTTTGTTAAAATATGTATGTTATAATGTATTTTAATGTAAGTTTTTAAGGGAAATCATAAGAATCTACAAAAGTTTTTCATTGAATTTCCTTATTTCTGCTTGTCAGATGGGATAAAATAGATTTTTATGTCATTTATCTTCAAGATAGCATTAGCTTTAATCAAATTTTTAGAATGTAGTTATGGGCATATATCATAGTATTGAGAACTACTAGGAGTCTACCCAGAGCATCTTAACCTGAGATCCTTCTTAACCAAAGAATGATTATATTAAATATATTGTTCAAAATAATTCTAATTTTGGGGGTAGCTAGGTAGCTCAGTGGATTGAGAGCCAGGCCTAGAGACAGGAGGTCCTAGGTTCAAATATGACCTCAGACACTTCCCAGCTGTGTGACCCTGGGCAAGTCACTTGACCCCCATTGCTTACCCTTACCACTCTTCTGCCTTGGAGCCAATATTGACTCCAAGTCGGAAGGCAAGGGCCTAAAAAAATAAATAAAATGTCTAATTCTTCATCGTTGTACAAGAGATGACTGAGTTCTTGAGCTGGAGCTGGAGCTCCACCTATGGCAAGTCCCACCAATCTTTAAATATGATCTAGGCATGTACTTTGTGCCAAATCTAAGAACCAGCTTAAGTTTAGAGATGTTAAACACTAGAGGGTTGGCTATCAGATGTTAAATTTTTTTGCAACACTAACTTTTTAAATGATCTATTAAGGCCTGGAGGGTTTAAGTTCTATATCAATAAAAGTAGAAGGATAAACTGTGTGGATGAAGTCAGATCCATGAAGTATCAAAGTACGGAATCAAAATTATTTGCTTACATATCATTTTATAGGGGTCGGCAACCTTTTTGGCTGTGAGAGCCATAAACGCCACATTTTTTAAAATGTAATTTCGTGAGAGCTGTACAGTGCTCACAGTGCGGGCTCCTGTAACAGTGCCTGAAAAAAAATGACTTTATGGCTCCTTCAGAAAGAGCCATATCTGACCCTCAAAAGAGCCAGATATGGCTTGAGAGCCATATGTTGCTGAACCCTGCTTTTTACAAAGCACTTTACTCTGTGAGGTAGATAGTATATGATTTTTTTTACTGATGATGCTCAGAGACATTGAATGACTTTATCATGGTTACACAGTGAGTAACAGCAAGGCTGAGAAACAAATGAGGACATCTTACTGCTAGCCTTCTATTCTTCCTACCACACTATGCTGCCTTTTAAAGTAGGGCAAATGATTTAGAAAAGAAATACAGTCTTTCACAATTTAATGCATAAATTCAGTACTATGTTAGTAGTTTAGATACTGTGTTCACACTTTTCATTTGGCTACTATTAGCTTTCCTTTTGTAGTTTTTGAAAAGATAATTTCTAGAGTTATTTTCTTATAATGAGAAATAATGAAGAATCTGAGAAATAGTTTATTCTGTGATACTTTAGAAAAACTAGTAAAAGATTTCAGGATAAATATCATTCTTATTTAAATATTTAATATTAGTGCTTTTATTTTTAGCTTTTAAGGTTTCATTCCAAAAAAGGAAGTGATTTACACCCCCCTACATGTCTTCAGCTTCATTATAAACATTCTGATAATAGAGGACCCCAGGTAAGTTTTACTTTTGAGTTAATACCACATATTATTTTTCAACTTTTGAAATAGAGAATTATTGGACTTCTTATATGTGCCTTTCTCTTGTGTTTTATTTTATTTGGATGAAATAATATTTGTAAAATGCTTTGCAAACCTTAAATCAACTCTATACATGCTAGAGATTTTTATTATTACTATTATTATTTTAATTAATATTAATATTTCCTTTTTTAGGGCAGTCAAGCACGACTTAGTTCGGTTCCTCAGAAAGCAGAATTACATATCAAATTAAATCCAGTGTTTTGTGAACTCGATATTAGTATTGTGGATAGATTAAATTCCTTGCTTCAACCACAGAAACTTACCACAGTGGAGATGATGGCTTCTCATATGTATACATCTTATAACAAGCACATAAGTCTGGTACGTGTCAGTGCAAATATATCAATTATACTCAGAACCAACCTCAACTGTCTTTTATGAAGATACGGGAATTTCTTGGCTCATGCAAATACTGCTTTACACAACATTAATATAGATCAGCAGCTGTTCTGCAACTAATAATCTTAGGGGCACAGAAAGGTTGTGTCTTCTCTAGGATCATGTGGTCAGTATATTCCAGAGACCATTGAATCCAAACAGGTCTTCCTCACTTTAAGCCTGACTATCCACTACTGTCATGTCTGATGTTATAATCATGATCTTTTCATCTTCTACCAGCAAATCAAATGTGAACAAAGTGATATTTGATAACTTAATTCCCTGGAAAACAAAATAATTTGATCAATCAAGAGTTGTACAACTGATGGACTGAGAGTAGACACGTTAAGTCGGGTTCAGGGAAATATAGGTATCCCTTCCACATTTGTTGTGTAATTTATAACCATGAGAATGGAAATCAAAGTCTCCAAGCCATGAAGAAATAGGCTTATTTGGAGAGGGCTGGTCTCCCAATAAAGCAGGACTTCTGGTCAAGACCAAAAGACCCCAAGCACTGTGAGAGACATTCCTATATACCCCAAAGAACATCAAAATTTTTATACCAAGTTAAAAATAATCCAAGACCATGTTAAAAATAGATGTGGATTGGTTGAAGTAGTCAGGAAATACTTTTGATTGGTAGAAGTCACTTGATATACAATGGGAGAGTGGGGGAACCTGAACCCTACTTTCTAAGCTTGATGAGATGACTAGGCTAAGGAGTTGGTGCCAGGCCCCAAAGCGCGGCAAAAGCCTGATGATGTATACTAGGGCGTATACAGAGGTGAAGGGGTATCACCAGACTTCTAACTAAGGCAAAAGCCTCTATGCTAATGAAGAATCAGTCACAAGTTCAAGACCATGATTGCTGAGGGTGCACTTTGAAGGGTGAGGTGGACACTAAGGCCTATGCTAAAGCAATTATTTACTTAATTCAAAATCTTAATACTTATACTAAAGTAATCATAAAAGACCTACTAAGATCATCACTTATGCTAACATTATTTAACTATCTTAGAATTATAATTATGATTATCTAAAGACTATTGCTAACATTAAAATCTAATCCTCATATAAGGGGGTGAGGAATTTTTCTCTCTCACATTGCAACATTCCCCATTGCAGTTTTGATATATTGCAGGCCAGTATAAGAAATTCATTGGGAATTTTTTTGGAGTTTTGTGGAAGCATTAGGTGACATGTGAAGGCCAGCAGATGACACAGAAAAAGTTTAGAAACTCATTTTTATTTAACATAGAACTATGTATAGGCTTTGATTACATACTTCACCCAAATTTTGTAAGAAGTTATTGTAAACACTGCATCAAAGAAAAAGGAAAAATTCAGACTTCTTGGTATAAAAGGAAAGTGAAAACATGTATGGGAATTTTTCTAGAATGTGGGAGTGTTGTGCCCCTAACCCCTGTGATGTGGAAGAGATACCTATATGTGAATAAATTCTCTATTGCTATAAATTTTTTAGTAATATATTTTTATTTAGAAGGCTATCCTGACAGCTCTCTTAGGTCAGTGTTCTTTATCATTCCTTGTCATTAATTTTTGTTTAATCAAGAATCCTAGAACAAGGCATTTGTTTGCCCAGTATTAGGTGAGGTTTGACAATTTTGCCCTTTGTGTCTTATTGTCCATTAAAGGCTCTTATCCTTCCTTCTAACTTATGTAACTTTACAGAATAAAATAAAATGTCTGTGACATTAAAAGCTGAATTTTCTGTTGGTAAAATATGAACCTTTATAAAAATGATATGGACAAAAGTGTCAGAATAAGAGGACCTAGATGGAGCAAGATGGTACCTGCACTTTTGTGATCAGAGATCCATGGAAGCATAAGTATTTAAAAAGTGTCTCTTGTTTTGTCCCTCTGTTTACCTATCTCTAGTGCCAGATCAAATCCTAAATGACTAATGGCTATTTGTAATACAGATTTCAATAGTTATCAGCTATAGGCTAGTGATATGGGAAGACCTTTTGTGAGTATTAGATTATGATGTTCATTTTCTAAAAGTAGGATAGGAATAGAGGACAGTATTGAAATGGAATTAAATAGAGAGTTAATGAGAATGAATATTAAAAAGAAAATATATAAGGGAAAGACTTAAGAGCCAAGAGATGAGAACCAGGTAGACTTAAAACCTAATGTTCATCCTGATGTAGAAGTTTTAAGGGTTTTGATATTTCTTAAATGATTAAAAAAATGGAATTGATTTTGGTTGTGTGGTTCTTTTCCTTGCATATCTTTTGTTGGTGATATACATCTTGTAATACTGAAAAGGAATTTTATTTCAAATTGTTCAAAAATTCATTTGTCTATAACCAGTAATTTAAAAAGGGTTTTCTGGATAAATTTTACTGATATTTTTATTCCTTTTAAAAAAACAACAGAAAAGTGTGGTGCTTAGATTTATTTAATAGTATCTATACCCATTTCCAAGCTAAAACAAATACAGTCAATAGATTTAAATTCCATTTAAAAATACTGCTTGTGTTGGATTTTTAATTTCGTTTTAGTAGTTTTGTGATATTAACATTGCATTCTTCTTTAGTACGCAAAATTAATGGATGACTAAATCCTTTATACAAAACTGAATTTATGAAATATGAGCAGGGAATACTTGAATGAGTTTTTTTTTTTTTAAACTCTTACCTTCCATCTTGGAGTCAATACTGTGTATTGGCTCCAAGGCAGAAGAGTGGTAATGGCTAGGCAATGGGGGTCAAGTGACTTGCCCAGGGTCACACAGCTGGGAAGTATCTGAGGCCAGATTTGAACCTAGGACCTCCCATCTCTAAGCCTGACTCTCAATCCACTGAGCTACCCAGCTGTCCCCAAATGAGCATTTTTTGAAATTGATTTAAAATGTTTTTATAATAAATTAGAAAATCATCAGCAAACCAGCATTTCCATATATAGAGAAGAGCAGAAAAAGAGGATTATGCATGAAACTATCAATCTTTTCTTTACACCTTTAAAATATGTGTGTATATGTATGATTTAACATGAGAGCACCAACATTACCTTTCTTACATGTGCTTGCTTTGAATTTCTTTCTACTCTTCTATTTTTTAAATACTACATTGGCATATTTTTTGTCTTTTTTCTTTTTTCCCTATTACACATACTCTCCTTCCAAATTGTGCACTCCATAAGGAAATAAAAGTCATCTCTTATAACTTATAAGTATAGTAAAACAAAAATATATATAAAAATGAATATCTTATTTTGTACCTCCATTCTATCACTTTTCAACCAAGAGATAGGGACTGTTTCATCAGAGTTTTCCATTATTTTAAAGTTTGTTTTTCTTTACATTGTTTTAGTCAGTATATACACTTTTCTTCTGGTTCTGTTCACTTATTCTGGAAGAATTCGTAGCAGTCTTCTAAGTTTCTCTGAATCTGTCTATAGCATAGCAATATTTCATTACATTTGTATGCCATTATTTGTTCAGCTATTTCCAAATTGATGTACACAAGATTCCAATTCTTTGTTAAAATAAAAAGGGCTTCTATCTAAGTATTTTTGTATATGTGGGCTCTTTCTCTTTTTCTTTGATCTCTTTGGAATATTTTGGCAAATGGTGATGTCACTGAGTCAAAGGGTACAGGTTAGCAGCTTTTGGAGTATAATTCCTAATTGATTTTTCAACAGGCATTATTGTCCTCTTACAGACCCTTTACAATTGTCTTTTTCCTTTTTTGTCAATAAAGTGAATGTGAGGTAGAGTTTCTTGAGTAGTTTTTAATGTCTTTATATTATTATTAATAATTGGAGGACTTTACTTGTGTGATTATTGATAACTTGTATTCTTTCTCTTGAAAGCTGCCTGTGTAAAAAAAAATTAAATGAGGGATCACATGCCTCTCATAGCTCTGGATAAAAGAGATAGAGGCAATTATAAGAGATAAAATATAAAATTTGATTGCTTCAAATTGAAAAGCTTCTGTGACGACATTAATGCATCTAGGATAAGAAGGGTATTAGGAAAAAATAAGATATTTAAACAGTTAACAAATACCTGTAACACTAGTGACTGTTCCCCAAAAGATATGAGAAGAACTGTAAAGCAGTTTCAACCACATGAAAAAATGCTTCAAATCACTAATAAATTAGAGAAATACAAATCAAAACAATCCTGAGGTTTCACCTTACAGTTTATAAAAATGACAGTAGACAATGTTGGAGAGGTTGTGGAAAGACGAGCACACTGATATTTTGTTGATGAAGCTATGAAGTGGTAGATATATTTTAGAAAGCTATTCGGAATTATTCCATATCCTTTGAACCTGAATCTTGAGCTGAGTCTTGAAGTATGGGGAAAAAGTCATATATTTTGGAGGTCAGAAGAATGTATTTGAGGCATGACAGATGAGCAGTACAAAGGCAAAAATGGGAGATGGAATGATATGTGTGAGGAACAACAAAAAGATCTATTTGGCTGGACTATAGAATACAATAAAAAGATTAATGTGTAATTAAAGAGGGAAAGTAGATTGGGACCCAGTTGGTGATGGGCTTTAAAAGCCAAATGAAGCGTGTTGTCTTCTATAGTCAATAGGGAACCCCTGAAGTTTGAGTAAGGGAAGTGATATGATCACTAGGGTGATACTTTTGGTAATACTTAGTGTTTTTAGGAATCCATTTTACAAACTTTGTTGACCCAAAGTGGCTTAGTATTTTATATTCTTTCACCAGAATACATAAGTTTCTGTGATTCGTAAGATGTTACTTAACAAAAAATTACTCCTTGTTTTCCTAATTACTCTGTTGTTATTACAATAATGTTAGGCTCGTGTATAGAAGCCCTGAGATAACTGGAAAAGAAAGTCACAAAAAACCTGGTTCAGAATATGTTGTGCTATTTGTGTAGCACTTTTACTCTTTTCTGGGGGATATCCCATCCTCTTGATGAAAGAGGAAGTGAAAGTTGACAGTATTATGACTTTCTAGTTTTTCCATGCAGAAGGGAGATATGTTTAGCCAAAAGTAGGTTTCCCCAGTAACAGTTTAAAAAACAAGTGACAATGGGAATGATGTTGAACGTCACAGTTAAAAATAATTTGCGTTGTTCTTCCCATCTACCTTTGATTTTTCTGGAAAAATAAATTGGAATCCTATAACTTTTAAAACCAGAAAACACTTCCCAAAGTACTATTTAATTGTGAGAAAAAATATTGTTGACGAGTCATTTGGTACAAATATACTTATTTACTGGCACATTTAAAAAATATTCAGAACCCAAGTAATTTTTTTCCCCACATTTAATCATAAAAAAGTTTATAGTGTAGTTAAGAATCATGGGATTAGCCATTAAGATAACAAAAACATTTTATCATATTTCTAAGTAGAGTGCAGATATGAAGAGTGGCTAAATGATAAATTTTAAATAGTTCATCTTAACTTTCTGTTGAGTAGCATTTTGTTTCTTATCACTGCAACATGATTGGTTATTCCTTCTTAGGAAAACCTGTGAAATTGAGCTTTCATAGATTATGACTAATTTTTAACTATTTATAATTGTGTACTATTAAAATTCATGTTCTTCTATTTTTCTTTTTAAAATAAAAACCCCCTACCTTCCATTCTTGAAATCGATTTTGTATATTAGTTCTAAGGCAGAAAAGTGGAAAAGGACTCTTGATTCCAAGAAGGAAGGTAAGGGTTTAAAAAAAAAAAAAGTGGTAAAGACTAGGCAATGGGAGTTTAAGTGATTTGCCTAGGGTCATATAACTAGGAAGTGTCGGAGGCCAGATTTGAAGCCAGGATCTCCTGTCTCTAGTCCTGGTTCTCAAGCCACTGAGACATCTAACTGCTCCCAATTCAGATTCATTTCACATTTTAAAGCCCTATTTAATTTTCAACTTAGATATATATTGTGCTTATTTTGTGAAGTCTTTGGCATTCAGTTTTGTTAATTTTTGTTTTAATTTTTTACATTAGGTATTATTTTTTCTCATTACTTTATGATTCTGATTTTTGCCATGATTTATCAAACTGTTTAAGTAATTAAATCTCTCAAATATCATACTAGTAATTAATGATATGCAATAGAATATCTTTTTGAAAAGTAATACTCAATTGCAGTATTTTAAGTATAATTTCATATTACCTTCATTTATGTCCATTAGTTGAATTAATATTTAACATTTCAAAAAATATTTTTGTATTCCAGCATAAAGCCTTCACAGAAGTTTTTCTGGATGATTCACATACGCCTCCAAATTGTCAAATATCAGTACAAGTCACTACACCAGCATTAAGCCTTGCTGTTCGCTTCCCAATACCTGATCTTCGATCAGATCAGGAAAGAGGACCTTGGTTTAAGAAGTCCCTTCAAAAGGAAATCCTTCATTTAGAATTCACCAATATGGAATTTAAGACAGAATTCATAGGAGGATCATCTCCAGAGCAAATTAAATTGGAACTTACTTTTAGAGAGCTATTTGGTAAGATTTTAATATACTAGGCAATCTAAAACTGTGGTGAAAAAAAGTTTATCTAAAAAATGCTTCCAAAATTTTCTCCTCTCCAATATTTTATTAAAGTATGCAATAAAGATAATAGATGTTTGTTATAGCAAAAGGATTTCCTTTTAGGCAGCAACATTATAGCAGATTTTTACTGAATTCTTTGACATGTTTATTTTCTTTAGCAATAGGCAGTGATTCAGCCTATAAAATTGTAGGACAAAGCTGGCTTATTGATGGCAATTCAGTTCAACTTAATTTTATATTGTCTGCCCTATTGGAGTTTTTTAAAAACAATTTTCATTTAAAAAATAAAGATTTTTAAACTGATGTTAAGAGACTTTCATAGCAGATCAGAATCTACATAGATCTTAAGATTTTACCTAGTAGAATTTCCAGATTATTTTCTTAGACTTAACCCATCATCCTGCTATTGCCTTCCTGCCCTTGCCCAAAATTTGTCATAATTTCTCACTGAGATCTTTTAATGCCTCCCCTCCCCTTTTCCCAACTTCAGTGGCTTTATTTTTCTCTTTTACAAGAATTCAGGGACTTCACTTTGAGTACTCTTGGTAATCTCATGGTTTAGTGGAAATAAATTATAATTCTTCCTCTAAAAAGTAAAAAAAGACTTGATTCCTATAACTTTAGTTTAACGGAGCCTTCTGTTTTCAAATATAATTTATAAGTACTAGTAAAAACAAACAAGAAACAAGTTCTGTAATTTAAATTTTTATATATGTGATTTGTGATTTACAAAGTCTTATTAGCTTAGCTGCTAAAACATTTTAAAATAAATTTCTGAAGGATATAATAATAAAATAATTTTATTTAAGGATAATAATTTTGCTCTTGGAAAAATTCTAGATATTTAAACTTTTCTTATTGATGTAAGAGTAGACTTGTATTTAATAAAACTTATTTTCATTTTAATGTCAGGTGTTTCTTTTTACATTTTCTTTTTTATCCTCAATTTTAACTACAGTTTTTCCTCAAATTTTTAAAGTTAGTTTTAAGTATGTTTATCGTCAGAGATCCTAGGTTATATAAAATGAGATTAAATAAATCAAATCTATAGTACTAAATAGTATGCAGTGACAGAACATAGCTTTTTTTTCATAGTATATGATCTGAATCTTTAAAAACAAAATAAAATAACTACTCCAGAAGGAAAAGAATTAGGCATGTTGCTATCTTTTAGAGATTATATTCCTTTCCCATTGCATTTAGCAAATGCATGAAAGTTAAAGAATGTCCCAATTTATGAAATTTTCCACGTTAGTTAATAAAAACTTAATCATTTCCCTTTCTTCCAAGGCTTTTTGGTATGCTAATAACTTAATATAACAATTTTTTTTCATGAAAAATTTCTTAAAGGTATAAAGAGAATCTCTATTCAATAGTATTTTTAAAAAGAACTAATTCTTTTTATACTTGACTTAAAGAAATCCTTCTATTAGTCACATTTCATAAACATAGATTAGGGTCTCTTACCTTTAGTCCAACCTTCTGCTTAATCCTTTTTGCATATAGGCCATGTATGAAAAATGAGAACATTATGTTTTTGATGTTCTTTATGCATTTTGATTTTTTAAGCTTTTTAACACATTTTTAGGTGCATTCCAAGAAGATAAAGGAGAACCATTAGTTAAGTTTTTCCAAGTGTCTAGTGGAATAGATGGAGATATAACATCATCAGATGACTTTGATTGGCCACGGTAAGCAAGCTACTAATCAATCAGTTAATTAATTACATCAGTAAGTAATTCACTAGAATTTCTTGTTTTTCTTTTGAAAGATGTACAAATGTTATTTTTGGCTAATATTTTACACCTTGAATATGCATTAAGAATGTTTCTGTGGATCCATAATCTCTTTGATGTGGATATTTTTCTTGATGCTGGAGACTGTAACTAATCAATCCCTTCTAATTTTATTTGATTCTCTTGTCCATATCCTTATGGACATACATACCCATATGTATTTTTTTAACAAAGTATAAAGGGTCCATTTAGCATGTAGTAGATTAAATTTTTTTAACATTAAATAGCTACCACTATAGTATATCTGTTGTTTCTTTTTTCTTTTTTTAAAAAAATTTATTTTCCCAATTACATGTAATAATTTTCAGTATATGTTTTCTGAAAGTATAACATCCCACATTGTCTCCCTCTTTTCCTCCCTGCTCTTGGAGCTGGTAATCAATTTGATTATATATATATTATTATACAAAACATACTTCTATTTTGATCATTGTTCTAAGAGGATACTCATATAGATTCAAACCCCCCAAATAATAGCATATATAGACCAATGTGAAAGATAGTATGCTTTGATCTTCATCTGACTCCCAACAGTTCTTTTCTGGAGGTGGATAGCTTTCTTTGTATTAAGTCCCTCAGAATTGTCTTGGATCGTTGTATTACTGAGTTGATCTTTCATAGTTGATCATCATTCAATATTGCTGTTACTGTATACAATGTTCTCTTGGTTCTGCTTATTTCTCTTTTTCAGTTCATGTAGATCTTTCCAGTTTTTTCTGATATCATCCTGCTTATCATTCCTTACAGCACAATAATATACCATTACCATCATATTACTATAGTTTTTTCAGCCATTCCCCAATTGATGGACATTCCCTCACTTCCAATTCTTTGCCACTAAAAGAAGAGCTGCTATAAATATTTTTGTACAAGTAGGTCCCCTCCCCATTTTTATGATCTCTTTGGTATATAGACTCAGGAGTGGTATTACAGGATCAAAGGGTATGCACTCTAAAATGAGGGAGGATCAATTCACAACTTCACCAACAATTCACAATTCTGCCACATCTCCTCCAACATTTATCACTTTCATTTACTATCATAAAGGCCATTCAGTTGTTCTAATTTGCCTTTCTCTAACCAGGACTGATTTAGACCACTTTCTAATATGATTATTGATTGCTTTGATATCTTTATCTGAAAATTGTTTGTTTTTATTGTTTGGCCATTTGTCAATTGGAGAAGGGCTTGCCTGATTATAAATTTGACTTAGATGACATTCATTTGAGAAATGAGACCTTTACCAGAGAGGTTTTTTCCCCTCAGTTTATAGTTTGCTTTTTAATCTTGGTTACATTGGTTTTGTTTGTAGAAAAACTTTTAAATTTAATATTATAAAAATCATTTATATTTTGCATCTTATAATACTTTCTATTTCTTGTTTGGTCACATTCTTCCCTTCTCTATAGATCTGCCAAGTAAACTATTCTATGCTCCCCTAATCTAGTTATGGTATTATTGATTATATATAAGTACTATATCTATTTTGACCGGTGGAGGGTATGAGATGTTTGTCTATACCTAGATTCTACTTTACTGTTTCTGCTATTCCCATCAGTTTTTGTTAGAGTGAATTCTTATCCCATAAGCTAAGATCTTTGGGTTGATCAAACACTAGGTTGCTAAAGATAATTAACCCATGTTTATTGTGTATCTGATCTAGTCCACTGAACTTCCTTTGTTCTTAATACATAACCAGTTTACCTCCTTTTTTGGTCCCAATATCTTCGGGATGATCTCTTTTAGCCCATGTCTTATATGTAAGTAATTGTTGATAACATGCTGAAGCCTCTTTAGTCATGTTCAATTCTGGTTCTTTTGCATTTGTGACAATCCATTATTTATAGTTTTATGCCTGAAAAATATTTGTGTTTATTTATAGGATCTGTGATATGCCAGAATTTCATCACCCTTGGGATAACGTTCTACAGCTTAGCTAGGCTGAATGTTTTTTAACAGACACCCTGCCTATCTTAGTTGAAGCCTTTTTAACTTGATGTGTGATGTGTTATTATTTATGCTCTAGTGGCATACCTTTTAAGAACCCAAGTCCTCCACACTGCAAAAGAGAATATGATTTATAACTGAAGAAAATCGATACTAAAAATATTTGTGATTTATATTTCAGGAACTGCTTGGCATCCTTGAAAATATTACACAGTTTTCTAGATGAAAAATCACCTAGATTTTTCTTGATCTGATTCAGTTTTGGGAGTAGATTATCGCTTATCTCCAGTTTGTCTGTCCAATATCTTTGTACTAATGAACCAAATTCAGGATCTGTTCATTTAATTACATATCATAATCTGGACAATAGATAATTTTTTATTTGCTGGTCTTTGACTTTTATGTGGTTTTAGGCTTAACATAGAAGGTCATACAGTATTTAAGATTTGATGCAAACAGACTAATGTCATCTCTAAAGAAGACTCTGGAGTAACTCACCATCATTTGTAGGGTAAACCTTTTTGATTTGGATCCTGCACTGAATTGTTAGCAAGCATGCCTTTCTGTTTTATGCCTTGCCTTATATTGGTAATAAGATTTTTGAACAAAATAGTTTTTTTCTCTGTCAGAAAATCATGTATGTTTTTAACAAATGTATGAGATACTTTGTTGGAGAGCATTTAGAGACTCATATTTTCCACTAAATTTGACTCTTTTCGAAATTATTTGACAAGTGAATATGAAGGGATCTTATATTCTTTTCTCCTTTTGAAATCATTTTGTGATTTGTGAAGATGCTGGCTGTTATAAGAAATTTTTCATGAAGATCTTTCTGTGCCCCTCTTGTATTTTCATCAAAAATATTCTTGATATGTGGGTAGATGAGTCCTCTAAACATTTTATTTTAAACCCTCACCTTTTGTCTTGGAGTCAATACTGTGTATTGGCTCCAAGGCAGAAGAGTGGTAAGGGTAGGCAATGGGGGTCAAGTGACTTGCCCAGGATCACATGGCTGGGAAGTGCCTGAGGCCAGATTTGAACCTAGGAACCTTTGAACCTCCAGTCTCTAGGTCTGGCTCTCAATCCACTGAGCTACCCAGCTGCCCCCCTGTAAACATTTTTAAGAGAAAAGAGAATATGCTTTTGATTAATAGACTGATGTTCTATTGTTTGCCTTTTTTTGAGTAGTATTACTATCTTTTTTTTTTTTCCATTCACTGTTTTCTCTTCTTTCAACTATTTCAAGAATGGATCCTTCACAATTCCTTCAAAATCCTATCACCTTCATTGCAGAAATAATCTGTGTATAATGGGTCTGGTTTAGCAGTGCTTCTTTTTGCCTTCTTTGGTACCATTTCTGCTTAGTCATATAGTATGTATTTGCCCCTGAGGTAAACTGAGTTGGAGAGTTTATTATGTAAATGTTAAAAGCTCTTTTCCATATTTTGTCTTTTTAGTTTTATCTGAAAATGTCGTGGTGATGTTTGATTTAATGAATCTCATAAAAGTATTCTACAGGATGACTTTTCCCCTGTACTATTTTTCTGTGTTTTTTGAGACCATATATCACATAATCTTCAATTATCCCCTTGATATATTTCAAACCAGTTTTGTTCTTGCTGCCATGTTTCTGGTTTGCAGAAAGATCAAATATTTGCTTTCTGATAATACTTCCTAGACTTTTGGCATTCCCTTGAAATTACTTTTCACCAGCTAAACTTCTTTAAGAAATAGTGATAGTCTACATCTTTGTCTTTTCCTTTTTTCAGAGTATGGGCTATTTTTTCATTTATTGTTTCATGAATTATTGTAGCTACAAAATTTGTTACTAAGTAACCAATCCACTAGTGAGGAACTTCCCCATACTTAGAAATGAAGATGCTCATCTTAATAAAAGAACTCAGAAGAGGATGGAAAAGTAATTAAAATATTTATTGTTTTTCTACTTTTTATAAGGCATTACGCTACATTCTGTTGTGGGGTTGTGAAAGAGATGTCAGAATAGAACTTCTCTTCAAGGAATTAGAAATTTTAATGCAGGTTGGACTAGATGGTCACATGAGGTCTCTTCTTATTCTCAAATTCAATGATTTTCTAAATTTACATTTCCGTTAAGACAGCAATATGTTGAAAGTTAAATAATAAGTTAGATGTATTTTTCAAATTCAAGCAAAAACAGAAGACTGATTCTCTCATCTAGAAGTGATCTTTCTCTTTTCTGAATTCTCAATACACCTCTCATGTATTTTTATCTTGTATGATAGTCTTTTGTAGATTCTGAGCTTATCCTTGACAAAGACTTTCTTTTAAAATAGCAATATTCTCATGATGTTGTATTGCTATATATCATGCAACATTATAATCTCAAAAAAGTCGAAGTTGAGGATCACCCAAAAGGCAATGGAAAACTGAATAATAGGCATGAACAAGTTGAAACACTTCACTAACAAGAAATCCTAGATAAAATATATAAGGGGGCAGCTGGGTAGCTCAGTGGAGTGAGAGTCAGGCCTAGAGACAGGAGGTCCTAGGTTCAAACCCAGCCTCAGCCATTTCCCAGCTGTGTGACCCTGGGTAAGTCACTTGACCCCCATTGCCCACCCTTACCACTCTTCCACCTATGAGACAATACATCGAAGTTAAGGGTTAAAAAAAAAAAGCTATAAAATATATAAGGGAGCATATATATGTGTGGAAGAAAAGATGGATTGGTAAAGTGGTAAGAGATAATAAAGGGACAGTCTGCCTATTCCATTAATCTTATGCCTGGAGAACATTGACTAAAGATCCTGGCGTGATGGACAAACTCATCCATATGGGGAAGTTGTGGATAAGAGTTGCACAAGATTAGCCAGGCATGAATGGATTATATCTATATCACTAGAAGGAATGTCCATATTGAAGATCACAAATGCATTGGTGTGCTGTCTTATTTGAACATTACTTATTTTAACATGCCTTATTTCCTTTGCTAAATTGTAATCTCTTAGAAAGCAGAGACCATCTTATTTTTTTGTATCACCTTTTATTCCTAGCACAAAGAAATTATGCCTTGAAATTAATTAGTCAAGCTTTTTTAAAGCACCAAATATGTTCAAGGCAATGTACTCAGAGCTAGTAATTCACAGACAAAAATAAAACAGGCTCACTCCTCAGGGAATTTATATTTTACCAGTTAAAATATACATATATACACAAGACAAGTGTACATATATACACAAGACTTAAGTATGTATGCAATATGTACAAGAGAAGTATAAAGTAACTTTGGTGGGAAGGGATATCAGAATATTATTGCCCTGTTGTTATAACATCTTTTGGACTAGAATAAGGAAAATTTTCATATTTAAATTTTCTTTAATAAGTTGGTTTATATATTTGACTACTAGGATTGTGCTGAAAATAAACCCATTAGCTATGCATTCCATTTTGGAGAGGATAGCGGCAGAGGAAGAAGAAGAGAGTGATGGTCACTTTCAGGAGGAAGAAGAAGGAGGAGCTCATTCTCTGAAAGATGTTTGTGATCTAAGAAGACCAGAGCCATCTCCTTTTTCTTCTCGTAGAGTAATGTTTGAAAATGAACAGGTAATACAAGGGGAAAAGGAAATTATTTTATTTTTCAAATGAAATAAAAGGATTGCTCTCTGTCTCTAATTAAAAAAATTATCCCATATTTTATGCAGGACTTTAATTTAAGAATTAATAATGTTGTTTGTTTTGATCCTGACTTTCAGGTAGTCCAATAATTCTTAAATCGTTTCTCTTCTATTTTCCAGGTCAGTTGTCTTTTCAATGAGTTATTTCATATTATTTTCTATTTTTCATTCTTTTGATTTTGTTTCTTGATATCTCGTGAAGTCATTAACTTTTATTTGCCCAGTTCTAATTTTTAAAGAATGAATTTCTTCCATGACCTTTTGATCCTCCTTTTCCACGGATCCATTCTATTTTTCTTGCTACCCTTTTCTTCATTAGATTTTTGTGCCTCTTTTTGCATTTGACCAATTTTGCTTTTAATCTGTTATTTTCTTTTTGCATTACTTTCATTTCTTTCCCCCCATTTTTCTTCCACTTCTCTTATTGGATATTTGAATTTCTTTTTTGAATTTTTCTAGCACCTGAGACCAATTGCCTTTTTTATTTGAAGTTTTGCATGTAGTTGCTTGGATCTCACTGTCTCCTAGTAACTCTGTACCTTGCTCTTTTTCTCCATAGAAAATTTTCTATGGGTAGGTTTCTTTTGTTGTTTGCTCATTTTCCCAGCCTTTTGTCCCCCCGTGAACTGGGACTTCTGAAAGCTGCTGTTTCTCTCTCTTTTGCTGATAACTTGCAGGACTTGGCACTCTGAGCTGTTTTTCCCTGCGGCTAGGTCTTCACTGCAGCATAGGCACTATGGACTTCCATGCCTCACTGCTGGCTGGTGCCAGGGCTTGGGACTTTAAAGAGTGGGTGTGGGTATGGGATACTCTGTTGTTGGTGTAGGCAGAATTCCAGGATCCTGAAGTTCGCTTGTGCCCTGGTGCATTGGTGGAGGGTGATCTGCCAGTACTCCTGTGTGCAGTTTTATTTCTGGTTTTCCTTTATCCTATGAAAATCAATTTTCTCTGTGTACCTTTCAAGTTGTTTTCCACAGGAGAGACCTTTCTCTCCGTCTTGATGTTGGTTTTTGACTCCTGTCATTCTGAAGTGCTTTTTAAAGATTGGTTTGGAAGGATTCTCAAAGCAGTTTCAGCTTTCGTTGCTACTAAGCCACCATCTTGGCTCTACCCCCTTCAATGTTATCTGTTTTTATTTTGTATTTTGTTTTCTAAATAAGGAATAGTTATTTTCCTGGTCATCCAAAATCCAGAAATGAGTGAAAATGTGATTATAGATTTTGGATCATAGACTTAGATTTGAATGGGATTTCAGAGGTCACTGTATCTAACCTCCTCAGTGATGAGGAAATAGAGGTCCATGGAAATAAGTGATTTTTACAAGGTTACATAGGTAGTACAAGGCAGTTGGGATTTTAATCCTAGTCCTATGACTAAATCCAGAAGTCTTTTGATTGCTTCTTATTGCCCTTTACCATTATTATGCAATGAGAGTGATTTATGTTTTTTTTTTTTCATTAAACCTAAATTTGGCTTGTTTTTTAGATGGTGATGCCAGGTGATTCTGTGGAGATGACAGAGTTTCAAGACAAAGCAGTCAGCAACTCACACTATGTTTTGGAACTTACATTACCAAATATTTACTTAACATTGCCAAATAAAATTTTTTATGAGAAGCTCTATAATAGGTAAGTTTAAAAGCATTAAGCTGAGCTTATGTTTTTAGCCAGTATGATTCTTGCATTGTAGGTTTCATGTTATAGCCTAACTGGTTTTATCAAACTTATTGGTCTACTTTTCATAGGAAGTATTATATAGCTTTCACCTTTATAATAGGGGTCTCAGTTTCAGTGTGAAAGTTTTACCTTCTGAGGCATGTTTTTGCAGATTGCACAGACTAACATCAGATTATGGTAGGATATTATAGACTACATACTTCCATAGAGAGAAGTGCTTTTTGCTAAATTCAGAAAGGTGTCTTTGCTTCAACTTGTTTATAATGTGCAATCATTGAATTTCAGTTTATATTAGAAAATATGGCTTATAAACAAAACCATGCTTTTTCATTGTTTTAGTTGATCTTCCATCAATTTCATCAATGTGGCTGCTTATTCTATTGGTGTATTTTATAACTTGTCCATGATTTTTTTCTTGTATGGGTCTTGAAATTCATATTCTCAAATAAATCCACCATCCACCACAGCTGATCCATTCAAAATGCTGCCAGACTTACTTTACATTTCTTATCATTATTTGTGTATCAGTGTGCTGTATTAGGCCTCAGAATTCAGGTTAAAGCATAGATATAGGTTCCATTATTCACAGGAAGTTAGTACTCAGGAAACAAATATAAGAATGAGCCTTATTATTATATCATATAGCAATCAGGTTAAAAAAAAGAGTATATATTCACATATATCCCATCCTACTTATGACACCAGATTCAGATGGGGTAATTGTCATTAGGATGACTTAATATCAGTAACTAATATTAGAATTCTTTCATTTATAACTACCACATCAAGCAGTACATTTAAAAATCACTTACCATACAATGCAACATACTGGTTGACTATCCTTTTTTCTTTGTTCTTACTACATAAATCAGTGATTCCCAAAGTGGGCACTACTGCCCCCTGGTGGGTGCTGCAGTGATTCAGGGGAGTCCTTTGTTCTTTGTTCTCACTACATAAACCAGTGATTCCCAAAATGGGTCCTACTGCCCCCTGGTGGGTGCTGCAGCGATTCAGGGTAGCGGTGATGGCCACAGGGGCGCGGTGATGGCCACAGGGGCATTTATCTTTCCTATTAATTGCTATTAAAATGAAAAAAAATTAATTTCCTATTAATTGCTATCAAAATTAAAAAAAATTAATTTCCAGGGGGCTAAGTAAAAATTTTTCTGGAAAGGGGATGGTAGGCCAAAAAAGTCTGGGAACCACTGACATAAATAGTTCATCTACTTTTTAAATTGTTTAACCTTCTTGAATATTTTACCTTGCATTTCGAATGGAAATTATTATTGATAGTGCCTTGTAGATGTCTTAGATTTACAGTGTATTTCTTAATTTCCCTTTATGACATCACAATTTGGATTTTTTTTTTTGTTCCATTACTCCTGGCCATATATATTTAAGAGAATTTTGACATTGAAAAGTTGAATTTTTTTATGTTAGTGGAATAATTGAAAATGTTATAAAGTTTCCCAAATGCAATCTATTTTAGTCCCTTCCTATTTAATTCTGAACTCAATAGTTCTATCTGTAGTGCCTTTTGGACTAATTAATTGTTATAGTATGAGTAGACATTTTTCTTCTGTTTGACTTTTTTCCATGTAGATATTAAGGTTGATCCTTTGAATAATCACAGATCTCATTATTGGAGCCTTTCAGTACTCTGGGCCTTGATGCAGTGAACCTAGTAGTATCCATATTAAATGCATCTAGACAATTTCACTATCTTTAGTGAAATTCACTATTGTCTGTTTTTGGTTGTATAGCATACCTATGACCGTAACAGATACTTTTGGCAAGCTTGTCTGCCCATTTCACTTTTGACTTGATATTTTGAACATTATTAAGCAATTTTTCTTTGTTTTTCTTTTTTCCCATCTATATCCAATGAATTTTATATGTCCTTAACATGCATGAATTTTATATGTCCTTAACATGTATTTTGGAGTCTCTATAAAGTGAGATGTTTTTTTGAATAATCAATGAAACACCAAAAAATACTGCTGGACCAGTTCATAGGTTCTTTTATTTTATTTTTTTTAATTTTTAATGGATTTTTTAGTGATTTCTCCTTTTATTTTTAATTTTTAATTATTTTAGAAAAATTTTCCATGGTTACATGATTCATGTTCTTTCTTTCCCTCCTACAACCCTCCGCGGCTGCCCTCCTCCCCCCTCCCCCCAGTAGCTGGTGCGCATTTCCACTGGGTTTTACATATGTCCTTGATCAAGACCTCTTCCATATTATTGATAGTTGCACTGGGGTGGTCGTTTAGAGTCTACATACCAAATCATATTCTCATCAACCCATGTGATCATTCAGTTGCTTTTCTACTGTGTTTCTGCTCCCACAGTTCTTCCTCTGAATGTGGATAGCGTTCTTTCTCATAAGTCCCTCAGAATTGTCCTGGATCGTTGCATTGCTGCCAGTAGAGAAGTCCATTACATTCGCATACCATATATGTTGAGAGTTGATCCTTTATTGTTTTCAAAATAGTATTGCCTACATAGTAGATTTTTACTTGTACTTATTTAGTTCAATTCTTGGGTGTAGTCCAGCAACTTGATCTTCTTTTGAGTGTCACTTCTTTTTCTTATTGAACACATAGAATACTGTGGTATTGTTGTTATCATTCAAATATAGTGATTCTATTCCTATTAATAATGAAAATATATCTCAGTACAAATTTTGGCAAATTTTGTGGGTTATTTTATTGACCTAGTTTAATCTTTGAATATTCTTCTATTGATCTGGCTTAGTTGGGTCTCAGTACAAGATTTTTGTGTACTTTCTTTACTCTCCAATGCCCTTTTGTTTTGTTTTTGTTTTTGTTTTATATTTTTAAACCCTTAACTTCTGTGCATTAGTTCCTTGGTGGAAGAGTGGTAAGGGTAGGCAATGGGGGTCAAATGACTTGCCCAGGGTCACACAGCCGGGAAGTGTCTGAGGCCAGATTTGAACCTAGGACCTCCCGACTCTAGGCCTGGCTCTCAATCCACTGAGCTACCCAGCTGCCCCCTACAATGCCCTTTTGCATTTAGTGAATTTCCTGCTCCTTTAACATTTTAGAAATGACTGTATTCTAATCTCATGTGGCCACCTAACTGCCCAATATGGGCATTTATAATACTTAAAAGTTTCTAACATAACTTTTCATAGCTAATCTCATTTGAGCTTCACGTAACTCTTATAAGGTGTATATATTACAGTTATTACTATCCCTGTTTTATAGATGAGTAAACTGAGGTTCACAGAAATTAGGTGACCATATGACATAGCTCATAAATACTAATAGTGAGCTTTGAATGTACTTCTTTCTGACTTCAGGTACTCTATTCTGTCTGTCACACCATATTACCTCTTTTTTGTTGATTGATGTTAATAACAGCTAACATTTATACTGTACTTATCATTTGTTGTGTACTAAATGCTTCATAATTATCTCATTTGATCCTGAGGGAGGGGGAAGAACAGATTTAATTTGTAATGTTATGTGAAAAAAGATATCGGTAAAAATATATATAAAAATATGTAAACGATATTAAAAAATCTTGGCCATTGATACTCTAAAATCTTAGGTATGTGCTATAAGAAACAATAAACATGAGAGAAACATTAAAGACATATGAATTGATGCATATCTTGTGGTCCTTATCCAGTGACCAACAAGCAAATATATTATAGACAGAACTAAATCATATCAGTCTTAGCTTTTTTTGTTTTCAGTAAAAATCATAGCTGATTTGAATATTGCCTCATAGGTTCTTCTTGGTGAAGTAAATAAAAGATTTGGTATATTTGCTTTTATTGTCTGCCCAAAGATAAAATGAAAAACACTGGGATCTGTAAAAGTGAAATTTGGGAAATGCCATTTAAAAGTATATATATATTTACTATGGACATGTGGGAGACTTTGAAACTACATTTCCCATGATTCCTCATGGTAGACAGGAAGTGGGAGGATGTAAGAAAAGGGAATATAAACTCCTGTAGTGACTTTGAACTTCCTCTTGGCTAGCCAACTCAGGAAGAGAGGGGAGGTAACAATAATGGCTGGGGCGGCAGTTTTGAATTCTTACAAGCGTGTGGTCTAATGACTTTATCAGCATGGCTTTAATTAAAATACTAATTTATATTATTATATCATCCTTTATTATTTTTAATATTAATAGATCTGGACATCTCATTATGTAGTGTTCAAGAAAAGTATTTATAAAATAAATCTCTTTTATTAGACATTTATTAATATTCGTTTTTAATCTGTTTACATACTTTATGCCCCTACTTTCCCCTTCACCCCCCACTCTCCCCCCACCCATGGCCAACACACATTTCCACTGGTTGTAACATGTGTCCTTGTTCAGGGTCTATTTCCCATTCATGTCCGCCTCAGCCCATGCATTCAAGCAATTGTTTATCTTATATGTTTCCTCTCCTGCAGTCCTTCCTCTGAATGTGGGTAGCATCTTTACCATAAATCCCTCAGAGCTGTCTTGTGTCATTGCAGTGCTGCTGGTACAGGAGCCCATTACATTTGATTTTACCATAGTATATCAGTCTCCGTGTACAGTGTTCTTCTGGCTCTGCTCCTTTCGCTCTGCATCACTTCCTGGAGGTCTCTCCAATTTGCATGGAATCCCTCCAGTTTATTATTCCTTTTAGCACAATAGTATTCCATCACCCACATATACCACAATTTGTTCAGCCATTCCCCAATTGAAGGACATACCCTCATTTTCCAGTTTTTTGCCACTACAAAAAGCGCAGCTATAAATATTTTCGTACAAGTCTGTTTATCTATGATCTCTTTGGGGTACAAACCCAGCAATGGTATGGCTGGATCAATGGGCAGGCAGTCTTTTATAGCCCTTTGAGCATAGTTCCAAATTGCCAGCCAGAATGGTTGGATCATTTCACAACTCCACCAGCAATGCATCAATGTCCCGATTTTGCCACATCCCCTCCAACATTCATTACTCTCCCCTTCTTTCATTTTAGCCAATCTGCTAGGTTAAAATAATCTCTATTAAAATAATGTAATTTAGGCAGATAATGAAGAGGTAAGTTCTCTGAAGAACTCAAAAAGACCCCTACACATTAAATCATCAAACACTTAAACCCAGTAACTTTAGTACAAAGCTGGGAATAGAGAAAGATGGTGAAAAATATATCAAGAAGTATAGGTTCAGAAGTCTTAAGAAAGGCCAAGACTTACAAACTACACAGGAGCCTTACACCTTTAAGTCTTGAACAGTTTCTTTGAGAAAAGAATTTGTAGGCATTGGACATTGGAAACACCAAATGCTGACACAAAAACAAGAATGATTATATTTTTACAGGCAGGAAAAAACTTATTATTGATGTGGAAATCATTCCTGAAGCAATTGACTGTGTGCAACTAGACTTCTAGCTTGTCTGAGCAAAGATCTGAATTAACAAAAAACTATGATAATGAGAAAAAGATATTGCATATAGATGGAAAAAACTCCCCCTTGAACTATTTGAACAGGTAATTTAAAATTAAAAATGGTAATGGACATCAGAAATGAACAACAAAAATTATATATTGATGCAGAAGTTATATGTTTATACCAAAGTTTAATCTATATTTTTATAGTTATAGAACAAAAATCTTGTAATTGGCCAGCATTGCATAAATGAGAGATTATGATTGGTTCCCTTAGAGAAAGTGGGTATAGCCCTCATGTGAGATGACAACTACCCCCCTTTCTTTCCCTATGGAATGCTTTTGTGAATTTTATGGATCCTAGCTGAATCCTGAGGTTACTTACTGTTAACTGGGGAAAATTAGACAAGACCATGTTTTTGAGAGGTGGGACAAAGTCACATACAAATCTTGCAGGAAATGCTGAGATAGTATTTTATGAGAGTATTGAGAATAGAATTTTTCTTTAACTAGTAGTAATTGTGGGAAAGCTTAGCATTGGTATCTAACCTCAGAGAGGGAGCAGTTGAGATTTAGCACACATAAGCTTTTTCACCTTGAGTCAGAAAAGAGGAATGTGATTATAAAAGAAAGTCACTTTCAGAGTAAAATCAATTATAAAATAAAGAATACAGAATTTTTTCAATGGGATAGTAAGTCTCAAATGTTTGAAAGGCAGTTGAAGATACAAGATTGGAATTAGCAAGAAATGTTAGGGCAAGATTTACCAATCTTGAGAATCATCAGTATAGAGATGACAAATCTATATTTGCTGAGATTGACAAGTGAAGTAGTATAGAGGAAGAGAAGAGGACACCTTAGAATAGAATCCAGAGGGACCCCCACAGGAAATAGGGGTAACCTGGATGAAGGTCAAATAAAGGAGGCTGAGAAGGAATAGTTGGAAGACTAGAGTGATGTTCTGAAAATATAAAGGAGAAGAGGATGATCAGCAGTGCCAGAGGCCGTAGAGGTCAAGAAGAATGTGGAGTTAGAAAAACCTGTTGGATTTGGCAACTAAGAGATCATTGATAACTTTGGAGAGAGAGGAGTTTTGGTGGAATGCAAAGTGTGGAAGATAGATTTTTAAGAAATAGGAAGATAGCAAAAGGAAAGAAAATGGAGGCATATTGTGTAGACTATCTTTTTAAGGAGTTTGGCCACAAATTGCTCAAGAGATATGGGACAGTAGTTAACAGGAGTGTGTAAGAGGGAGATTTAAGGTATTTATAGATATATAATTAAAGTATGGCTGCCAGGAATCAACAATTCAGATTGATTCCGTAATTAAAATAGACCCAAGTCAGGATCGGGTTTAAGGTAGTTTATTTACAATTAGGAAGGTAAAAGGTAAGGAAATAGAGGGAGAGGATAGTCCAGGTCTGCAGAGGCCTGGATGGAGAGAGAAGGTTAAAAGGCTAAATAAATGAGGCTACAAGCCACAAGGCCTAGCAATCAGATAGGCTAGAGCCTACTTAAAGGTAGAGTTTGGAAACGCCAAGGTAGGCCCAAGAAAGTCAGCCTAACTTACCCATGTGACTATTCAGAGTAGAAGCTGCCTGAGGTCTCCTCCCAGATCCGTCAGCGCCAAGTTCAAAGCCGGAACTCCCTTTTGCAGGAAGTAACCAACATACTTGAAGAGATAGTGTCTCTAGTCACTTCCTGTGGGTCCACCTCTAATTCAAGTGGACAAATGGCAGCCTCTGCACTGATTTGGACTGCCCAAAGGGCAGTCCCTTGTTCTTGATTTGTTACTTATTGTCATGTGTGGGTAACTCATCTCCCCTCCCCACTAAGGGAGGTGAGGATGACATCATCTCTATGCCTAGTGTAAGAGTTTTGACTATGAATGGACTAGAGCTAATTCTATTTACACAAGTGGAAGGATTTTTTGAGGAGAGAGGAACTATGGTTGTATATATTTGTAGACAATAGAGAAGGAGACAGCAGGTAGGGAGAGATTGAAAATAAGTGAGTGAGAATGATAGGGGATTATTGGATTAATTGAAATGGAATGGCATTGCCATGGGTAAGCTATGACTATTTCTTCGTGTGAGATAAAGGTGAAGGAGTAGAAAGTAGCAAATGACACACAAGCAAAGTATGAGATGAAGAGGGAGTTCACAGCAAATGAACTTATTTTTATCTGTAAAATATGAGACAAGGTTCTCAGCTGAGAGAATTGGAGAAGAGGGAGCTATGGGAAGTTTGGGGAGAAATGAAAAATTTGGAAGAGTTGCTGTGGAGAGTTGATAAGGGAGATAAAGAAGTGTATTACCTAGCAGCAGCGGGGACCCAACTGATGTGTAATATAAATTTGTAGTATTTATGTATATAAATATGTATACTGTAGGACAGGACTGACAGTGGACCTATAGTAGAATGGCTTCATGATTTTATCCATCTTTGTTCATTAGTAGGTATGTAGCATGGTGGGAGTTATTAAAAACTGAGACTTGGTAAGATATAATTGGCAATATAAGTGAGCCAGGAATTCAAGAGGAGGACACCTTAGAGTTTAACTGATATTCCAAGGGTCAAGATTGGGACAGAACTGAGGGTTTAAGAAGTTGGGGTTATGATATGGATGAATAGTATCACTTGGCAAAGGTAGGCAGAAAAAGAATTTGAAAGCCAGTAGATTATAGTTAGATAAAGGAATTTAAGACCATGGAAGTATTGCACTTGTAGATGTTAGCATGATCACTGGAGTGCTTATTGTGTTTGAGGGAGTGCCACCATATATGTCATCATACTCATTGTTTCTTAAAGCTCAGTAATATTTAATTACATTCATCTACCATAATTTGTTTAGTCAATCCTCAATTGGTAGATGTCTTTGCTACCAAACACGCATTGCTATAAATATTATTGTGTATATGTGGCTTTTTTTTGTTGTTGTTTTTGACTTCTTTAGATAGTGCATTAGTGTCAACATCTTTCTACAACTCCTCCAGAACTGACCATTCCCATCTTTTGATATCTTTGCCAGTTTCCTAGGCATAAGGGGAAACTGCTGGCCTATTTTTATGTGCATTCCTCTTATTATTAATGATTTGGAACATTCTTTTCATATGATTATGAGGAATTTGTATTTTTTGGAAAACTATTAATATTTTTCAATTACATATTTACCAATAACCAATTTCAAGTTTGTAGATATTCTAAAAAGACAGCTAGATGATTCAGTGGTTAGAGTGCCAGGCCTGGAGTCAGGAATACCTGAGCTCAAATCCAGCTTCAGATACTTTCTAGCATTTTGACCCTGCACAAGTCACTTAACTGCTACCTGCCAGAGTTTCCTCATCTTTAAAATGGGGGTAATAAATGCTTCTGTCTGCAAGCAATAAAATGTCACAAGAATAAAATGGGATATTATTTGTAAAGTGCTTTGCCAAACTTAAAGCTCTTTATATAAATGGTAGCTACTCTTCCAAATAGCATCCTCAGCTTCCATATCTACCAACTTTGCTAATTGTGGTTACACCCCCTAGGCTCTATCTTGGGTTTCTTCCTATTTTTCTTGGTTGTTTGGTAACCTTATCAGCTCCTTTTGGTTCAATTATCACCTTTATTCAAATGATACTTAGATTTATATAGTTAGCCCTGCTTTCTTTCCTAAGCTACCATTCTGAGTCTTCACAGGAATAATGGACATTTTTTTAATTGAAGGTCTATGAAATGTCTCAAACTTAACATGTTCACAACAACTCATCATCTCATTTAATTCCATCTTCTGAATGTCTCCATTTCCATTAAGTAAGTGAGCATTTCCCTAGATTTCTGACCTTTACATTTTCCTCAACTCCTTCATTCTTTCTTTCTCCACCATACTCATTTAATTGCAAAGCCTTATTTCTATGTCCACAATGCCTCTTGTAGATTCTTCTTCTGTCTCCTCTCTACTCCATGGTTCAAACCCTCAAAATCTCTTGCTTGGAATATTATAATAGCCTTCTTGATTTTGTTCCCATGTCTTTCTCACCATACCACCTCCTTATACAATGAAGTATAATATTTCCCTCTTCTAGAATGTAATATAAACTCTTTCTTAGCATTTAAAGCTCTTTGTGAACTGGCCCTTTAAACTACTTTGCAAGTCTCATAACACATTCTTTTTGTCTACTTACTCTTCTGCCATATTGGTGTTCTTATTGTTCCTCACAAAGCATGAGTCCAGCTCCTATCTTGATGCCTTTATACTTGTCCTCTGTATCAGGAATGCTCTTTTCCTTGCCTCTTCAAATCTTTGTTTTTCTTCTAAGGCTTGTCTCAAGCACCGATTTCTTCGTGGGGCTTTTTCTGAGTGCCCCTACCTCCCCCCCCCCCAGTTACCTCATCCTTATTTTGTATGTATTTTCTAAATTCCTAAAAATCGACATATTATTTTCTTTTATTAAAATATACACTCTTTGAAGCCAGTGATTGTTTAACTACCAGCACCTTTTTGTTAATAACAATAATAGCATTTATATAGTACTTTAAGGTTTTCAAAGTACTTTAGAAATATCTAATTTTATCATCACAACAACCCTAAGAAGTATAGTTACCATTATTACCTCCATTTTATAGATGGGAAAGGTGAGACAAATAGACGTTGATTTGCCCAGGATCACCTATCCAGAGTCAGATTTGAATTCAGGTCTTCCTGATTCCAAGTCTCCAACACACTTACCTACTCAATAATACTTGCCTCTAGTTATTTAAATACCTCTGATGCTAATGTTTGGCCATAGAAGATTCTTAATAAATATTTATTACTTGATTGGTCATTGCTGAAGTGAAAGAAGTGATGCAGACAATTGAAAGCTTTTTGTTTGTTTCATTAGTTGCCATAGTTGTAGACTTATAAAAAAAAATATATATATATATACATATGTAAAACCTTACGTTCTATCTTAGAATCACTATTGTGTATTGGTTCCAAGGTAGAAGAGCAGTAAGGGCTAGGCAGTGGAGCTTAAGTGACTTGCCAAGGTTACAGAGCCAAGAAGTGTCTGAGGTCAAATTTGAAATAGACTTGACTCTCAATCCACTGAACCACCTAGCTGCTCACAGCCATGGTTATAGAGTTAATCACCAAGTAGTTAGTTTCTTGGCCACGAGTCTCTCAATCTTCAGAATGTAGACTCAGTGTGTTACTGGAGTCTATATTTTAAATCTTGGCAGAATGGTGAAAATTTAGTGAACTGTTGTGATAGCCTTCAAGATCACATCACCTCTATGCCATAATGAGGTCACATAGATGCTTGCCTTAATTCTTGCCTGTTAATCAACAAAGTATTTTATAATTTTTATTTTGAATTTTTTGTTTATACTTTTTAAATCACTGTCACTCTACTCATTTCCTATCTGAAAACCCTGTAGAATTCTCTCTAATAACTTATAAAAACAGTTAAAACATCATTGTGCCTATAACTTTTATCTATAAGAGTTTGCTGACTACTTCTCTATACTCCCATACCTTGTCATTTGTTAATCTCATCGGCTCCTTTATATTTGGTCTTTTTTCTGGAGCCATGATTAGACTAAATAATACCCTAAATTATGATTTTTTCACTGTTGTTTTAATTTACATGATTGGATTCATTGTATAAATCATCCTGGTTATGCTTACTTCATTGTGTAAATTTAGTCAGTCATATAAGTCTTCCTATATTTCTTTGAATTCCTTATGCTTGTCTTTAAGGGACATTATAAATTTTCATCTCAAGATCAAGAATTTTAAGAATTGGGTGCCCACTTTATTTTCAGCTTTTTGCTGCTACAACGGCTGATACTTTGAATATTTTTATTTTTTTGGAACCTTTTTTTATTATATACTTTCTGGGCTCATGTGCTCACTATAGCATAATTGGGGCAGCTTTTTAGTTAGTTTTCTCATATAATTAAAAATTAATTTCCAGAATGGTAGGAACAGTTCACAGCTCTGCCAATAGTACATTGGTGTCCCTGACATATAGTTTTTTCTAATGTTGATTATTTCCATCTTTTATCTTTTTTTCCAATTTGGTTGTGAAGTGAAATTTCAAAGTTGTTTCAATTTATATTTCTCTTCATAATATTTTTCATAATATTTTTCATAATGGCTACTTAAAATTTATATTTCATTTCCAGATTTTTTGGGGGGCAGTTAATGTGGCATATGGTACAAGATGCTACTTTAAACTTTTCTCCTGCCAGTATCCTTTCCAGATATCTCAACAGTTCATTTGCTATATATAGCCCTAGTAGTTTGTGGTTTCTGGTTTATTAAACATTAGGCTTTTTTGTTTATTTACTTCTAAGTCTTGCTTATTCTATTGTTTACTTTTATAGTTCTTAACCATTTCAAATAATTTTTATAGTTATTCCTTTGTAATATAGCTTGAGATTTGGTAATGATAAATCCCCTTCATTGTTACATGTTTTTATTACTTCTCTTGAAATTATTGACCTCTTATTTTTCAAGGTTTTGCTATTTTTTTTAGTTTAGTAAATAGTATTAAAATTTTTAAGTAATTTAGAAATTACTATCATTTTTATTATGTTGGCCAGGCCTACTTATGAACTTTTCTTCTGTTATTTATGTCTTTTACTAAACTAAGTAGTGTTTTTTGTAGTGTTACTTATATTAGTTCTGAATGTGTCTTGGTTTTTTAATTCTTACCCTGTTATTTTATGCAATTTGTAGTTAATTTCTTTGGAATTTCACTTTCTATTCTTTACCCTCGGTTTTGTATTTTTTTGTATAATATATTATTTGTATAAAATATATTATGCTCATTTTAAAATTTTTATTTGCTAATATTCTTGAAGTAAACCATTATATCACAATTGCTTACATTTGGAAGGAACTGTTTCAAGCATTTAACTTTGTTACCTCCTCAAGAAATGACTGTATAGATCTCAAAAAAAAAAAATACTGACATTTTTCTCTAGTAGCTTTTGTATTTAGATTTTCACAGGTATCTTGCTACTTATTCCTAATAACTTCCTAATGTTTGTCTTTATCTTTTATATTAATTGGAGTCAAAACCCATATTTTCCTTAATAGGATTAGTTTCAGTACTAATACCCTAGTTTTCCTATAATATCAGTTTGTTTTCTGAGAATAATGACTTAAGCAGATACTTAGCACTTCTACCTGATTTTCATTATATTTTGATTTTTAATTTATTATTTTATGTGTTTCTCTTTAAAGGAATCATCCTTGAGTCTTTAAGTTATGTGACATATTTATATCTAGTTAGG
Source organism: Gracilinanus agilis (assembly GCF_016433145.1). Lineage (NCBI taxonomy): Eukaryota > Metazoa > Chordata > Mammalia > Didelphimorphia > Didelphidae > Gracilinanus > Gracilinanus agilis. The sequence goes on along the minus strand of NC_058131.1, from coordinate 408,884,913 downwards.
TGGTTCCTTTATAAACTTCAGAAATGGAAAAACATCCTTAAAGTTAGCACATTCCTTAGAAAAGAATTTTAACTGATTCTCATCAAATTGTTTAAAGATGAATGCCTGCTCTAGTTACTGGGATAGGTAATATTTCATTTTGACATTTCCTTGAAGATCTTAAGTAATGTCTTCTATTTTATCTCTTGATGTTCATAATCAAAAAAAGCATTTATTAAATGTTGATTTTGTCCTAAGCACTCTGCTAAGTACTCTAAATGCAAAAATGAAATAGTTCTTGCCTTCAAGAAACTTACATTCTTAATAAGCAAACAACTTGTTTGTCTCACTTTTTCTACTGACACATAAAACTTTATAAAGAAATGCATAATAAATGTTTTTAGGTTGAAAATAATGCTTTTTTAAAACTTTTTAAATAAGTTTTATCTTTATAGGATCAGTAATGATTTGCTACTCTGGGAACCAACAGCTCCTTCACCTGTGGAAACACTGGAAAATATTTCATATGGTATTGGGCTATCAGTAGCCAGTCAATTGATTAATACCTTCAACAAAGACAGTTTTAGTCAGTTTAAATCTACAGTTCACTACGGTAATGTACTTTAAAATGTTATTAAATTGAATCTGCATAATATGGTGCTGGCAACCCTAAAAAGTCATGAATAACTTACTTTTTAAGTATGAAATCTAAAGTCTTTTTTCCTTTGCTTTTTTTGTTTTAAAATGGACTTTAATTTTAATTTTAAATTTAGGGGGCAGTGGATTGAGAACCAGACCTAGAGATGGGGGGTCCTTGGTTCAAATCTGACCTCAGACACTTCCCAGCTCTGTGACCCTGGGCAAAGTCACTTGACCCCCATTGCCTACCCTTACTACACTTCTGCCTTGGAGCCAATATACAATATTGACTCCAAGATGGAAGGTAAGGGCTTTAAAAAAAAATAAATAAAATTAATTTTAAATTTAAATTATATTTTAAATTAAAATTAACTTAAAATTTTAATTTAATTTTAAACTGGACTTTAAATTTCTTCAGGGTAGAACTTCTTGTGAAGAACTTTCTCTATCAATGAAGAGAGTGACACCTTTCCATTACAATTTATATAATTTAGAGTTACTTGAAGGCCCTGAGTGGTTAAGTGACTACCAGTAGTCACACAATTTCTGTGAATCAGATGCAGGATATAAATGTAGGTCTTTCCAAGCCAAAACCCAATTGACTCATTCTGCTTTTCTTGATTATTAAAAAAAATTATTTGTAAAGGAGCTGTAGAAATATTTCTTGTTTATTTTCCTATAAGTTGTTTATTGAAAAGTTTAGCAGCTTAGTATACTGCTAGCTCATAGAAGATAAGCATTTATAGTGCTTTGGAGATCTTAAAGCATTGTATAAATACTGGTTATTATTAGATACTTTAAATAAATGCTTTCTTATTGATAAAAACATAGAGAATATTTGTATATTCAGTTTTTCAAGCATCTATGATTTCATTGGTATTAGTATTCTCCCCTCTATTCCATATTTTAACCCAGCAAGAGTTAGTGTGGGTAACAAGTTCATCATTCTGTGACTATCTTAGTGGCCCCCAGATACAGAAACCCAATGAATATACGCTTGCTGTTCCTTAGATGTCTAGGTACATATACATGGAGGCTTTTCATATTTGGTAGGAAACTGGAAGAGTTTGTCCTTTATTGCCATGCCATTCTTGAATCCATAGTGATTTCTATACCTTAATGAGGTGTTGGAAAAGTTTATTAGTGGAGAATATTGTTATTTTAATAGTTGTAAAATAAATTATTTAAATAAATTATCAGAATTTTTTGGTTAATTTCTTATAGATGATGAGAGTGGATCTGAGGAGGAGACTTTGCAGTATTTTTCTACAGTTGATCCAAACTATCGATCTCGTAGGAAGAAAAACCTTGAATCTCAGAACAAGAACTCCCAGAGTTTTCTCTCTGTTCTTTTGAATATCAATCATGGATTAGTAGCAGTATTCACAGATATCAAGGTAAAAATTCATAAATGAAAAGGACATGCCAAATTGATTCTACTCTTAATATGCTTAAGGTAATTAAGTTCTACAAATTCTTGTTTGGATCTTACTTTGTGCAAAGTACTATGAATAATGTATTTGGTAAGATAGCATTCATAAGTCTTTTTATGATTCAAGGTCGATAGGCATTCTGTAATGGTCACAAATGAGTTCAAATAAACATGTACTTAAAACAGCTAGAAAATAAACAAATTAGTATACTCAAAACAAAAGCAGAAGAATATTTGAAAATTATCTGAGAAATAGATTTAAATTAAAAGAAAGAGGAAAATGGCAAAACTAAGAACTGAGATTTTTGAAGAATAACAAAAAAAGTCACTAAACCATTATTTAACTGTAAATAGAGTTGTAAACTGTTGTGGTGAGAGAAGGGAGGAAGGAGGATGGGAGAAAGGAAGGGAACAGAAGGTAGGGAAGCTGTAGGAAGGGAATGAAAGTAGTCGGGATAGCCCCCAGCCTTAGTGGGAAATTGACCCAAGCCCTTTGGAGGGTAGGCTGAATCTTGAGGTAGAAAAAAGTCTGGCTAGTCTCTGGGGGTATTTAACAGGGTTTTATTTAGGTAATAAAGAAAGGTTAGGGAAAGCTAGGGAAATTAGGCTTGGAAGTGCTTCTCTGTCCTGCAGGGACGGGTGCTCTGGGGGAAAAAGACCCTCCTCAGTCTGGGGAAAAGGTGCTTCCCCAAAAAAGGTGCCAAACACCAGCTCTCTCTTCTTCTTATACTTTCCTCAGACACCTCTCACAAGGGAAGTGGGAGGTGTCTGAGGAAGTTATGACAGAGAGTCCTGGGAGATAGAGTCTTCCAGGTCTTAGAGCCATTTTAAAATGCACAAAACCAAAGGACGGCTATATAAACATGTTAAGTGCTTTTGCTTTCACATATTTGGATAATCACAGTAAGCTGTGTTAACTTCCTATAAAAGATGATGGTAGTATTTAGCAAATAATACAAATAGAAATTATATGTATAATTTTTTACTGTCACAGATGATATTTAATTTAATTTACCACTTACATGTGATATTTCAAATTTTCTTAATATTGCAAGTAATGTTATAAAATCTCTTTTCTTTAGCTAATTCCTAAACTTTGTGTTTTTCTGGTCTTCCTCTTAGCAAGAAGACAGAGAGATATTAGAAAATAAGCATGGTGAATTCTGGTTAGAGTTTAATAGTGCTTCATTATTCTTCGTGACAAAATATGAAGGTTTTGAAGATAAACACTACATCTGTCTTCATTCTGGCAGCTTCAGTTTATATCACCAAGGTAGGAAAAATATAAAATGTTTTATTAGTATTTATTGAGTTAAATTTTTTTTTCTTCAGTTTTTTAGGTAATCATTTTAGGACTTAACATAAAATGGTCTCTGATACAACAGACTCTTCAAAATTAGCATATTATAGAAGCTACTCTAATGATCATCAGTCCAACTCTCCATTTTAAATGTGAGGAAAGAGACCCAAAGTGATGAAATAACTTGCCCAATGTCACACAGGTAGTAAGTTGTACAACAGTGGTGTCCCAAACTGAAATTATCATGTTATTTAACTTGATGGCACTACCATTCTCTTAGTCATTCAATATCACAGTCAACTTGAACTCATCTTTTTTAATCCATTCTATTTTTACTAGATTCTGATGATTCTTCTTCATAGCATCTTTTTGTTTTCCCTCTTTTTTTGATTCACTTTTAGATCTCACTCGAAACCAGTATTACCTTTTGTCTGAACTATTGTGGTATATTGTCCTTCAAATTGGTCTCCTGCCTTCTACCCTCTCCTTAGTCCATCCAAGCTGCTAAAAGTGTCTTCCTAATACACCAGTGTGACTGTGGTACTCCCTTTCTGAAAAAACCTTCAGTAACACAGTAACAAAGGACAAAATATAAATCTCTTAGACTGGAACTTAAGATGGTTTTTGCCTCTCTTTGTAACTCATTTTACTTTATTATTTTTCATAAAGTTGCATTCTAGCCAAAGTACTACTAACTTTTCCCTTTATAGCCTCCGTAATGGTATTTTTGTACTATTTTATCGAAATACTTTCTATCAATTAGCCACTTAAATGTTTGCTGGAAGGCTGTTGTTCTTAAGGATATGCTCTTTTGTTATTAAGTTGCTCATAAAAAAACTTTACCTCTTAATTTATATCATTAAATTTTCTTGAATTTCAGAATGTTATATTTTGATTGTCTATTTGCCTTATCACAGGTTATCTCTAACCTAGTGAGACTATCTTACTTTAAATGTATTTATTAAATAATTTAAGAAGTGAGTCAGAGAAAGAAAAGGCACAGCCACATGTGACTGGTTGTTCCCTCCACAAGCCTCTTACCCCTAGCCAGTGTTTGCAGGCTTACACTGGCACCCTCCTACCCTTAGAAAGGCAGCTGTGTGGCCATACTATGTAAGCCAGTGATTACTAGTCACCTCTTCTCACCAAAGAGCCAAAGAGTCCTTTTTCCTTTCCCTAGTCCAATTTTATGTTCTTTGGGACATCACTTTTTTGAGTCCCTCTGATTTAGTGGACTCTGACCTCAATCTGGAGCAGAGGCTTGTTTTCTTGATGCCAGGAGTCATGTGGAACAAGAGGCAAATGTCTTCAAGATGCCAGGGAGCCCAGAAACCTTTGGTACTCACTTAGAATGCATTCAGGTCCCCCTTATCTTAAATAATTTGTTGACAGATAAAGCATCAGCCTTTGTTCTTAATTTAGTCAAAAGATGGGGTTGAATTGTAACTTAATTTGATCAGCAAGTGGGATATTTTCAAACTCAACATGCAACTTTAAAATCTAAGGTTGATTTTAGGGTTCTACGAGAAAGAAAAGGGATGAAGGCTAGTGTTAAATTCTCAATAAATATTTAAAGTAAATGATATATAATCTCAATGCATTCATAGTTATATTGTATTGAAATAGAAGTGAAGGAGCTTTTATTTTGCATAAAATATTTTAAGTCCTTTAATGAATGGAAAATATTTCACGTGCTTCTATATATTCATTCATATATTTATTTTGTATATGTAAGATATCTTCTTTTATTTGCTCATTATCTTTTTGGTAGGTTTCACTTTTTCTTGTGAAAATTTCTAGCAGTTTTGTTTGTTTTCAGTGTTTTTGCAGATATTTTTAAGAGATGACTTAGAAGCCAAATTCTCTTGTAATCAGTTCTTGTTATGTTCCTAAATCTCCTCAAGCTGAAATATTAATTGTTCTGCCTTTATTTAAAAAGTTTTATTAAATATTTTCACTTCTAATGTGGACATAGGCATGGTAGATGGAGTGATTCTTCCTTCTGAAATACGACTTCCTACAACAACTCGCCCACATTGGTTGGAACCCATAATTTATTCATCTGAAGAAGATGGTCTTAGTAGAACTTCAGATGGTGTTGGAGGAGACTGTTTAAGTATGTTATCTGTTGCTGTTAAAATCCAGTCTGATAAATCAGAGATGAATACAAAGGTACTTGTATTCAATATATTAATGTACATGAACATTTTTAGTCTTTACTCTTTAATAATCTCTAACCTATATGTTTACCCTCTCTGTAAAAAATTTTCATGAGAATTATCTGTATACAAATTAAAACATCTGCAGTATAAGGGACAAGCAAATTTTCTCAAATGAAAATCAAAATGTACTACCTTTTTGCCATTTCACACTTAAATTTAAATTTAGAACATACAAGACCATGGTGCTTGTTGTTTGCCCATTTGATTCAAGAGAACAAAATGCCACTTTATAGGCTCAAGATGTTTTCCATCCATATATCATAACTGTTTTAGATTCTTTGAATGAGATAACAGAAATAACCTGTTCAATTTGACCCTCTGATCATTACTTTCAGGCAAAGCAGAAAGCAGATGTATTCTTTTCTTTAAATTTATTTTATTTTTTATTTTAGGCAATGGGGGTCAAGTGACTTGCCCAGGGTCACACAGCAGGGAAGTGTCTAAGGTCAGACTTGAACCTAGGACCTCTCGTCTCTAGGCCTAGCTCTCAATCTATTGAGCTACCCAGCTGCCCCAAGCAGATGTATTCTTGCCAAAGATATTCACTACTTTCACCTTATGGCCCAACTTGATAAGAGATTATCATGAATGGTGTGAACTTCCATCTGTTCCTGTCCATAGATGACATTGCCTTAGAACAAACATTGTAGAATTTCCTTAGAGAATTGTAATTGTTCAAAATAGTTTAGCCTGATTATCCACACAGGGAAGACCATGTGGATGGAGAAAGTTGCAGGTTAAAACATGCATATTTATGGAAAATCTACAAAAGCTTGTCTAACAGTATGCAAATTTGGCACTGACAGTGCAGACGGATGTTAGGCCCAGAGTTGAAGATAGAAAAAGAACAAGCTAACATTTATATAGTGCTTACTATATTCCAGACACTGTGCTAAGTGCTTTACAATTATTCTTATTTAATTCTCACAACAATCCTGGGAAGTAGATGTTAGTATTATCTCCATATTACAGATGAGAAAATTGAGGTAGGCAGAAGTTAAATGGTTTGCGTAGGGTTACATAGCTAGTAAATGTCTGAGCTTGGATTTGAACTCGGCTTTTCCTGACTCTTGGTCCAGCATGTTATCCATTTTGCTACCTAGCTACATGATGTTCTAAGTGTTAAAATTAATGATTTGGCTACATATATGAAAATCATAAATCTTTTATTTACAAAAGAGGTGGAAAGAGTGAAAGTAGAGAAATACAAAAGGGTAGAGAATACATTAACATATCTAATTAAATATTGTTCCAGTGCTTGGTTCAGCCAGGACTTGTTAACCTTCAACCTGAATTAAACTATCTCCAAAAGACAGGAAGTGAAAACCAGCTATCCACTTACCTAAGTTCCCTTCAAGAGGCAGGTCAAGACAATGACTTGAGTTCAAGGTGACTGCTGAGGCCGACTTTCTTTGTGCTGACCTTCTTCTTGGAGTCAATTCTCTTCTTGGAGTCCATTCTCTCCTCAGAAATTCAGGGCCTTTTATAGTGACTTCTTGTCTCCTCTCTTCACAGGGGCCAATCACAGCTTCCAAATAGTCTTGCACTACCCAGGGGGCAATGTTTGTGGGAACTAGTTCCTACCTTCTGGAGGTGTGATTACTCATTGAAATGGTTCACAGTTTTGAGGGTGTGAATACATTTCTGACTGTTTGAGTTAGAAAAAAGGGTGGAGCTCTCCAAGTATCTTGCTGGCTTCTCACCTAGGACTAAGTTGGGTGTTGAATTCACTAAGTGCTTTGCTAGCTCCTCCACCTAGTTCAAACTTGTACTTAAGTTAGTGATGACCAAAGTCTTAGCTCCAACTGGGCAAAGAGAATAAAGGATTCCCTTTCACAAGTGTGAACTCAAAGAACCAAGAATTCCCTTTTACAGTGGCCAGTAGAGAGGAGAATGGTAGGTATGAACAGACTTTGGGGATAACTTTGAGGATAGACAGAGAAAAACAGAAATAAAATATATCGAGGAATCTCATGATACAGGGAAAAGATTGGCTTGTTACATATCAAAGTCAAATAATAGAGAATAGTCATAGTATTCCATTGGCACTCTGAAGATATCAAGAGGAATTTCAAGGAAGACTTTTAGAAGGTTAGGTGGGTCACCTGTTGAGTAGATATAGAAAAGAAACATCATACAGGTTAATCAGGCATGGATGGGGTTTAAGCCACATTGTTGCAAGGAACTTCAGGATCAGTGAGGTCACAGATCCATTTTTAATAGAATGGGAGCCAATTTTGTACTCTCAGAAAAAAGTTTGATTTAACTATAAAATTCTGGTAATAATTTTAACCCCTTTGAAATTTTTTTCCTCTGTAGGAATTTCTCATTGCTGTGGGACTCAAAGGAGCTACTCTTCAGCACAAAGTACTTCCTTCTGGACTTAGCTGGCATGAACAGGTTATGTTACTAAAAGTTATTCTATAATGTTTTAATTCATTTGATTTCTAAATTTCTTTGTTTTTCATCCTTTTATTATAATAATTCCAGTATCATTCTTTTGATTCCCATGGAATATTTCTGTATTATCACTGTATTTAAAAGACTTAAAAAGTTCTATATTATCTGTTACCTTCCTGATTTTTCTTCTAGGTTTATAAAATATGGTCTTGAATTTTTCCAAAGGTATTTGTGATATTAGTTAGCATTAATTTACATATGTTTAGAAATTAGACAGTTGTGTAGGGCAGTGGGTAGAATGTTGGGCCTTAACTTAAACCTGAGTTCAAATCTGGCCTCAGACACTAACTAGCTGTTTGACCTTGGGCAAGTCCATTTAATCTTATTTGCCTCAGTTCCTTATCTGTAAAATGAAGAAAATTGACAAACCACTCCAGTATCTTTACCAAGAAAACACCAAATGGGATCACTAAGAGTTGGATGTGACTGAAATGACTAAAAAACAACAACAAAAGAAATTAGATCGCAGTATCATACTATTTAGGAAAATTATATTTTCATGGTGTCAAAAGAATCATTTTTTGAGATAAAGATTATTTATGAAAATTTCTCTCTTCATATGAAAGTAAATAAAAATCATTAGGGGTTGATACTTCATTCTTTGAAGTAGACCTAGAAAACTGTCAGTGAGTGAAAAGCTGGTTTATTCTATTTGTTTTCTTACATCAGAATTTAACAATTCCTTAGTGTTATTTTTTATTAATTGTGATTAAAAGGAACTGTTTTTCAACAAGATTTGTGGATATGTTTGGGGCAGAAAGGCTAATTGACAATTTGATTATATAGGGTGATTATTTAGGTGATATATATGTATATATATGTGATTAAATTGGGTGAGTGGTGAAGAGAATCATCAAGGTGGAAGGGAAATTTCTAACTTCACTAGAAGTTAAAATATTTGAAATTAAAAAGAATATTTTATTACAGATTTGAAAAAATTCAATTCTGAAATTAACCTCAGCTTGAAGTGATTTTAGAAAACTAATAAGGAAAATATTTATTGAGGTAACTTGAAGTAGTTCTAAATATAATATAGAACAAAGTTAAGGTAAATAACATATGCTTCAAATTAAGTAATACTCAGGTTGAAATTATTTCACAGTAGATATTTTCCCAGGTAGTTGGCATCACAGCATATAAACAACATTCTTTTAAATTCAAATATATTTGGCTTTCTAATGATGCATACATTTAGAAATTCTATATATAAATAATAAAGTGTTGATGGAACTGTGAATTGATAAGCCATTTTGGTGAACAATCTGAAATTATGCTCAGAGAGTAATAAAACTGTATATGCAGGGGCAGCTGGGTAGCTCAGTGGATTGAGAGCCAGGCCTAGAGACAGGAGGTCCTAAGTTCAAAACCGGCCTCAGACACTTCTCAGCTGTGTGACCCCTGGGCAAGTCACTTGACCCCCATTGCCTACCCTTACCAATCTTCCACCTATAAGTCAATACACAGAAGTTAAGGGTTTAAAATTTAAAAAAAAACAAAACAAAACAAAAAAAAACCCAACTGTATATGCCCTTGGGCCCTGAGCAATACCACTGTTGGGTCTATTACTCAAGATGATCAGGTGAAAAAAGGAAAAAAAACCTGTATGTTCCAAGATATTTATAGCAGTTCTCTTTATAGTGACAAAGAACTAGAAATTGAGGGGATATCCATCAATTGGGGAATGGCTGATCAAATTGTGGCATACAGTTGTGATGGAATATTATTGCATTGTAAGAAATGTTAAGCAGGTTAATTAAAAAAAAACATGGAAAGAACTACCTGAGATTATGAAGAGTGAAATAAGTAGAACCAAGAGAACATTGTATACAGCTACAGAATTAATGTTTGAAGAATCATTTGTGAATGTCCATCTTTAGAGAAAGAATTGTTAAATAGAAACACGAAAGACATAGTTTTATTTATTTATTTTTTGTCACGTGATGTCTTCTCTAGGGTGGGAAAGGGAGGAGGAGGGGAGGGAAATAACTGAATTTTAATGTAACCTACAAACTAATTAAAAAAATTTTTAATTGCCCCTTAAAAATTCTTCTTTTTAGTAATATTTATCCTTGTGTAGTTCCCTGAGGTATATTGTGATACCTTTTATGACAAGATAATAGAATTTAAGAGCTAGAACAATCTTAAATTATCTCTCAAATCTCTTCATTTTTATAGATGAGAATTCTGAGTGAATAAAAGTGACTTGTTTAGGGTCAACAAACTTATCAATAGTAATACCTAGAATTTGGACTCCTCTTATTCTCTGGCAGGATATTACATGAAGAGGAACCTTTTTTTCTTCTAAAGCAGCATTTTTTGTATTTTTGTGATTATAGATTTTATATTTCATGAATATTTCTGATGAACCTGTTTTGGGATATAATCCTCCAGCTTCCTTTACCACCTTTCATGTTCATCTCTGGAGTTGTGCACTTGACTATAGGTATGTTACACATATGATATAAAATGTAAACCATTTCATTATGCTAATTATAAAGTTAATTAAGACAGATGGTTTAATTATTTTCAACAAGTCTTAAGAGAACTTTGCCATCTCTGTGATGCTTTGTTTCTTTTTTATCATAGGCCTCTTTATTTGCCAACAAGATCTCTTCTTACTGTGGAAACATTTAGTATTTCCAGTAGTGTTTCTTTGGATAAATCATCATCTACTCTAAGGTACCTGTATAATCTACCTATATATTTTTAATGTTTATTTTTTAAAACTACCTAAACATTTTTACTAAGTTTTATACTAGTAAAAGATATCTATTTTTAGGATAGTAATGATTATTAGTTAAAGAGCCAACTCATACCTTAAGAGTGTAAGTTGAAGAACAGGTTCCATTCTGCATTAGAAGAGGAGTTTACTTTTTGGGAGTTCTCTTGCCAGTGAAGTCACTGTTCTGCTTCAGATAACAAGTAGATCCATTGTTTAGTTCTTAACTTTTCCTATCCATTACCTTAAAGGGTGTTTTAGAGCAGTGATTCCCAAAGTGGGTGCTGCAGCAATCCAGGGGGGGTGGTGATGGCCACAGGTGCATTTGGGGGCAGTGAATAACTGTAAGGGGGCGGTGATAGTATGTGACATGGGGTGCTAAGTAATATTTTTTCTGGAAGTAGGCCAAAAAAGTTTGGGAACCACTGTTTTAGGGGAAAATTTAATTATTGAGATTTTTTTTTCTTTAAGGAATATGGTGATGTTTAAGAAAAATTCCCAGCTTTTGGAATACAACATAGCCATTTTCTATTTCACAAACCAAAAATGCCAAATGTTCTTAGCTTAATATATTATTTACACTTACCAATACGTTGATTTAACAGTTATTTATTCAGAGCTTACTATGTTTGTAGAACCAGAAGGTTTAGCTCAGGCATGATCCTACCTGAATTTCTGATTTAGTGGAGGGATATCAATAACAGAAACATTTAATATGATATATGATACATGCATTAGAAAATTAATAAAATCCTAGGGGTCCAGGAAGGGCTTTCATGAAGAAGAAAGTAGTATTCGAATTGAATTTTAAAGAATGAGTAGTGATTCAGCATGCATGGTGGGGAAAGGAGACTTTTTCTTTTTAAATCCTTACTTTCTGCCTTAGAATCAATACTCATTATCATTTTTAAGGCAGGCCTAGGAGTTAAATGACTGGTCCATTGTCACACAACTAGGTTGTGTCTGAGATCAGATTTGAGCTCTGGGGACCTCCCATCTCCAGGCCTAGCACTTTATTCACTGAGCTCCTTAATTGCTCCTTGAGGCTATTCTAAGCATAAGGAATAGTATAAGAAAGAACATGGGACCTGGATTGTCCTGGGTGTCTTTAGGATTTAGAGAGTTATTAATAAGTAGGGAGGTACCAGACTGTGGGGTACCTTGGATTCCAGACAAAATATTTTCAACTTTGTAAGCTTATAAGAGTAAATCATCAGAGTCTTTTGGAGTAGAGGAATGACACTGTTAGCACTTCTCTTCATCTCTAAACTGTCCTCTGCTCTCTCTTTTCTTCCAGTATTTGTCAGTAAATCAAGTCAATAAGCATTTATTAAGTACTTTGTGCCAGGCATAGGATACAACAGAAACAAAAAGAAAAGGCAGTGCCAATCTTTTTTTTTTTTTTAAACCCTTACCTTCCGTCTTGGAGTCAATACTGTGTATTGGCTCTAAGGCATAAGAGTGGTAAGGGTAGGCAATGGGGGTCAAGTGACTTGCCCAGGTTCACACAGCTGGGAAGTGTCTGAGGCCAGATTTGAACCCAGGACCTCCTGTCTCTAGGCCTGGCTCTCAATCCACTGAGCTACCCAGCTGCCCCCAGCAGTACCAATCTTGAAGGAGCTGACAGTCTTATTAACAGGGTAAAACAATCTATCAAGAAGGGAACTGGAAAGTGGAAGGACTAGAGAAAGAGAAATTATTTATATGGGGAGTGGGGATGGTAGTGAAATTATAATTCTGATTCAGACAAATAATGGTTTTGTGACCCTGGGCAAATGACTTTAATTCTCTCATTCTTAGTTTCCTTGTCTGTAAAATGGAATAACAACTTCTTAAGGGTCTTATGAAAATCAATGATATTTCATATGTAAAGTACTTTGTAAACCATAAAACCACTATATAAATGGTAGCCATAATAATATTAACAATTATTATTACATCACTTTTTTGGCTTTCATTACAAACTGATTTTTGGAAATGTATTCTTTCTACAGAATTATCTTGGATGAGGCTGCTTTACATTTGTCTGATAAATGTAATACTGTGGCTGTAAACTTGAATAGAGGTAAGACATCATTAATTTAAAACTATAGTAGGTATATACTATTAGTTGTAGAAGCTTAGTTATCTCTTGACAATTGATTTGAACAACAGATACTTAAAAAAACACTTTGGAGATTTGATCTACTTATAATTTCAGTGAGAAGGCATTCAAATTGAAAGAGGTCATGTCATGCTATTTATATGCTAAACATATAAAGTATTTTACCTTTAAAAATATGATGTGTGGTGAGTATTTTATGGTCAGAAACTGTAATTCCTTTACATGACCTAAATCTTTATTGTTTATCCCTTACATGAAACTGACAAATATTGATAGTATTAAAAAGAAGCCTTTTTACCAAAGCTCCATTCTGTATTATGGTTGTTAACTTTTTTTTGAAATTTTAGATTACGTCCGTGTAATGGATATGGGCCTTTTGGAATTAACTATCACAGCAGTGAAGTCTGATTCTGATGGGGAGCAAGTAAGTTACTAAAATAGATGAAATAAATGAAAAAAAATTTTAAAGCTAATATTATCTTTGGGAATTGTTTTGTGACTTGTTTAATGTGGGTAAAAAGAAATGAATATTTCAGTGATTTCTAAATTAGAAATTATCATAATTTTTCAATATTGTTATATGGCAGATTATTACTTTAAATGCTATTTAATATAAATATATGCCAGAACGTTTTCTTTTGCTGTTGCCTGATATATGCCATTCTTTTCTTTCACTATTCTTCAGAATCAACCTCGCTTTGAGCTGCATTGTTCTAGTGATATTATTCACATCAGAACGTGTTCTGACTCTTGTGCTGCCCTCATGAATCTCATACAGTATATTGCAAGTTATGGTGATTTACATGCACCCAACAAAACAGAAGTTAAGCCTGCAACTATCCAAAGGAAAGCAAAGGTACACAATGGAAAAGTGTCATCCAGTTTTCTTCTGTTTAGTGATGTGAAGTAGATTGTTTTGTTGAGTCATAGGTATGAAGGATGCTTGAAGAAGGGGCCATGTACTTGTGAGAAGTACATATAACCCTAAGTGTTGGACATGCCTCATTTGAGGTGGTTTTTCCTCATTGTTAACTTTTAGTATTTTCAATTTTAAAGTGCACTTCTTTATATGTTCTTAGTGATGACTACAAAAAACTCCTCATCTGATTGTGAGGTTTGTGAAAGTGCTTTGAAATGTATGAAGGGCAGACAAATTCCAAGTTACATTTTGTTTTTGTTACTCAACTTCTTAATCTTAATGATAGTCTACTTAATTTAGACTTTCCTCTTATTAAATTTTTTTCTAATTTCCTAGTATCTCACCAGCATTGAATTTTATAGTTTCTACATTCCATACTCCTTTCTATTCAAAATTCTTTATTTTTTTAACTACTAGGTTATGCTCCTCATTTATGTCTGCATTACTGCCCACTGTAGCTTCATTGTTCTTTTCTATTTTGCTTTGTGAACATTTCTAAAGTTTCCCATTAAATTTTTATCTTTTGAGATGCTACCTTCTTGGAATTTAACAATTTGGTTTTCTTCTTTCCTTTTTTTATTAGATTGGCCAGTACTTTGTCTATTTTATCTGTTTTTTTCAAAATACCAGCTTCTAGTCTTATTTATTAATTCAATAGTTCTTTTACTTTCGATTTTATTAATTTCTCCCTTGACTTTTAGTGTTTCTAATTTAGTTTTCTTCTGGGGATTTTTAATTTTCTCACTTTCTAGTTTTTTAAGTTGCATGTCCAATTCATTAATCTTCACCGTCCCTAATTTGTTAATATATGCACTCAAGGATATAAATTTCCCCCTGAGTACTGCCTTAGCTGCATCCCACAGAGTTTGGTAGGATGTCTCATCATTGTCATTCTCTTCAATGAAATTGTTGATTGTTTCTATGATTTCTTCTTTAACTAACTGGTTTTGGAGAATCAAATTATTTAATTTCCATTTAGTTTTTGATTTGCCTGTCCAGGTGCCCTTACTAATTAATATTTTTATTGCATTATGATCTGAGGTGGTTACATTTATTATTTCTGCTCTTTTGCATTCGATTGCAATGTTTCTATGCCCTATTACGTGGTCAGTATTTGTGAATGTACCATGTGCAGTTGAAAAGAAGGTGAATTCCTTTTTGTCCCTATTTACTTTTCTCCACATATCTTTTTAATCTTATTTTTCTAGGATTTCATTCACCTCTTATCACTTTCTTATATATTTTTTGGTTTGATTTATCTAGATCTGAAAGAGGAATATTTAGATCTCTCACTAGTATGGTTTTACTACCTATTTCCTTCTTGAGCTCTGCCAGTTTCTCCTTTAGGAATTTGGATGCTATGCCATTTGGTGCATACATATTGAGCACTGTTATTTCCTCATTGTCTATACTGCCTTTTATTAGGATGTAATTACCTTCCCTGTCTTTTTTTTTTTTTTAAACCCTTAACTTCTGTGTATTGACTTATAGGTGGAAGATTGGTAAGGGTAGGCAATGGGGGTCAAGTGACTTGCCCAGGGTCACACAGCTGGGAAGTGTCTGAGGCCGGATTTGAACCTAGGACCTCCCGTCTCTAGGCCTGGCTCTCAATCCACTGAGCTACCCAGCTGCCCCTTCCCTGTCTTTTTTAATCATATCTATTTTTACTTTGGCATTGTCAGAAGTAATGATCGCTACTCTTCCCTTCTTTTTCTCATTTGAAGCCCAAAAGATTTTACTCCAGCCCTTTATCTTAAACCTGTGTATGTCCACTCACCTCATAAGTATTTCTTTTAGACAACATATGCTAGGATTTTTGATTTTGAATCCACTCTATTTTGCTTCTTACACTATTTCCTTTTAAACCAGTGGTTTGTTTTAAACCAGTAACACTTGTCCCCTCCCTTGATTTACTTCCCTTTCCACCCCCTCCCTTATTATTCGTCTCTTTTTATTTTTAAGGCCTAATGAATTCCCTCCCCCTTCTCCTACCCGCTCTCCTGCTCCCCTTGGTTTATCCCTTCTGACTTTCTCAGTAGGGTTAAATAGAGTTCTATATCCCAATGGATATAGCTACTCTTCCCTCTCAGCGTTAATTCCACTGAGAGTAAGGTTTAAATATTACCTCTTAATATGCTCTCTTCCTCTCCTTCTTATAATAGTATTCATCCCCTCCCCTTCCCATGTCCTCTTTTCGTGTAATAGATTATCCTATTTTTCTTAT
Source organism: Gracilinanus agilis (assembly GCF_016433145.1). NCBI lineage: Eukaryota > Metazoa > Chordata > Mammalia > Didelphimorphia > Didelphidae > Gracilinanus > Gracilinanus agilis. The sequence continues at coordinate 408,868,915 of NC_058131.1, read as the reverse complement.
TCATTCAAGTTTCTCTTGGTGCCATCTACTATTCACCCCCCTCTTTCCCACCCATCCCCATATCATCTTGGACTATTTAGTACTCCAACCTCTCCCTATGAATAATTCTTCTAATTACTATAATAGTGAATACTATAATAGGGAATAGAATTCACTACAGAGAATTACACGTAACATTTCTCCACATAAGAATACAAATAGTTAGATCTTATTGAAGCCCTTAAAGAGGCAAATTTAAAAATAAGAGTTTTCTTTCTTTCCCCTCTCTTTCTTATTTAACTGTTCATATTTCTCTTGGTTTTTGTGGTTGGATATCAAACTTTCCATTTAGTCTTGGTCTTTTCTGTGCAAATATTTGGAAATCTTCTTTCTTGTTCAATGCCCAGGAAGTACAGGCCCCAGGAAGTATATAGTGAGTTTTGATGGATAGATGATCCTTGGTTGTAGACCCAGTTCTCTTGCCTTTCTGTATGTCATATTCCAAGCCTTGTGGTCTTGTAGTGTGGAGGCTGCCAGATCCTGTATGATCCTGATTGGTGCTCCTTGATATCTGAATTATCTCCTTCTGGCTTCTTGTAAAATTTTTTCTTTTACTTGGAAGCTTTTGAATTTGGCTATTATATTCCTGGGGGTTGTCTTTTCAAGGTTAAGTGTAGAGGGTGATCTATGGATCCTTTCAATGTCTATATTGCCCTCTTGTAGAACTTCAGGGCAGATTTGCTGAATAATTTCTTTTAGTATGAAGTCAAAATTTCTATTAATTTCTGCTTTTTCAGGAAGACCAATGATTTTCAAATTGTCTCTTCTTGATCTGTCAGTTTCTTAGTGAGGTATTTCATGTTTCCTTCTATTTTATGAGTCTTTTGACTTTGCTTTATTTTTTCTTGCTTTCTTTAGAGATCATTGGCTTCTACTTGCCAATTCTGTTCTTTAGAGACTGGTTTTCTGTTATAATCTTATGATTTTCTTTTTTGGTTTGGGCCATTCTATTTTCCAGCTGTTTAATTTTGGTTTCCAATTGGGAGTTTCTATCTTTTAATCTGTTAATTTCCTTTTGAGCTATTTTCTACTTCTCTCACCAGATCTCTTCCATATTTCTCTTGATCTCAGATTTGAACTCTTCAAGAGCTTGTGACCAATTTTCACTTTTCTGGGAAGGTTTGGATATGATTACTTGTTTGTTCTCCGCTGCTGTTTGCTCTGTTGTCTGGATTTTTTCTGTGTAAAAGTTGTTGAGTGTTAAAGAGTTCTTCTTGTTGATCTTTCTCTTTTGGGGTTCTTGTGACTGGTTTGCCATTGTGAGCCGTGTGCCCTCTCAGGTTTATCCTCATGCCCAGGGTCTGTTTGTGCTCTTTAGGCTCCTGAGGTCTCAGGCCTAGTTGTTCTCAGGGTCAAGCCTCCTGTTGGTGCCCTTGCTTGTTCCTCTGCCCTAAGCTCCTTTAATAGTCTCAGGGAGCTGCTTCCACAGTCATGTACCCCTCTCCACTGGGTCCCCATCCAAGGTCCATGCCTACACTCAGGTTCCACATCTTCCCCTGTGTCTGAGCCTGTGTTCAAAGTCTGTGCGTTCTTTAGCCTCTTGAGGTCTTAGGTCTTGCTTCTCTCAGGAACAGGCCCTGGTGATCCCAAGTAGCTGCCAATAACTTAATGGATGCTCCAGACCTGCTCTAACTCTTGTGCGCTGGCTTTGGCCCTGTAGGTGGTGTGGTAGGGGAGGGGGTTGCTCTCCTCGCATTTTAGTCAGAGCCGTTTCACTCCCTTATAGCATGGAAATGCCCTGATCCTATGTACCTTCAATGCTGCGCCATGTTGTGGGGTCCCTTCGTTTGTCAGGATTTGTTTTTATGTCCTTTTGAGGAGTCCTATATGTGTGGGTTAGGAGAGGTTAAGCAGCTGCTTTTTACTCTGTCTCCATCTTAACTCGGATTCTTCTTTCCTTTAGACTCTGAACTTCGTGATTGCAGAGATTGTCTTTTGCCTTTCTTTGTGTCCCCATTGCTTTGCACAAGGCCTAGCTTATAGTAGACACTAATTGACTGACAATCTGGGTTGTCTTTGATAAAGGGAACTTTCTGTACATAGTCTAGGCATACCTTCTTAACCTATATGATTCTTGTCACTACTCTTATAAATTCTTCCTAGAGAATCTACCTAATGTTCTAAGAGACCTTCTGCTTTTGATTGCTAGTGTAGTGATCATATTCCATTCTCTTATTGTTTTCCATCTTATTGTTTATCACTTGTAATCTCTTACTTGCCCTTTCTATCTAACTGGTTCACCGTTTCTGATAATTTCTTTGATATTTTGTTCTGTTTCTTGTATACAAATCTTTGGTAGTTAGGTCATTTAGATCCGTCATGTATTTCACCTTTTTTTTTTAAACCCTTACCTTCTGTCTTGGAATCAATACTGGGTATTGGTTCCAAAGCAGAAGAGTGGAAAGGGCCAGGCATGGGGGGTTAAGTGCTTTGCCCAGGGTCACACAGCTAGGAAGTGGCTGAGGTCAGATTTGAACCTAGGACCTCCTGTCTAGGCCTGGCTCTCAATCCACTGAGCCACCCACCTGCCCCCTCATTTCACCATTTTTGTCAGCAAAACCTACAGTGTTAATAATACTCCAGAGATTATGTTGATAATTTATCATCCCCATGAGTATATTAGTGTTAACAAGTTGATGTTTTATATAAAAGAGTAGGGGTGTCTAGGTGGCACAGTGTCTGTGTCTGCAGTGCAGGTCTAAAGTCAGGAAGACTCGTCTTCCTGAGTTCAGTTCTAGTCTCAGAATCTAAAGCTCTAAAACCTCTAAATTACCTATGGCAAACAACATAACCCTGTTAGCTTTAGTTTCCTCATCTCTAAAATTACCTAAATATGGAAATGGGAAACAAACCTTGCATCTTTTCTGAGAAAACCCCAAATTGGGGTCATAGTTGGACATAACGGAAATGATTGGATAACTACAATGAAAGAGTATCTTGGGATTTTGCAAGTAGTTTTTAATTTCCCAAATGTAGCCCAAGTCTTCTGATTCTGAATCTAGTATTCTTTCTATTATACTATAATGCATGTATAAACTTTTCTTATTGCCTCTATCTGCTGCTTCCTTAGAGAAACATGGATCTATGTCCTTTTCTGGTTTTGGTCTCCTGTTAATGTTTGGAAATCTCTACTTCTGTTGATTTTACATTTTAGCTGCTCTTCATGCTTTTTAATCTCTCTTCATGCTCATCTGTAGATTTTGTTCTTTCTCCTTGCATTCCAGTTTACTGGCTGTATCATTAGATTCAAAATACTCTAAATATTTACATTTTTACCACTCAACCCCTGGATAAGAGACTTTTACCAGTTACCATCTTTTATCTCTTCACTTCCCAAATCTCCCTTTTTAATTCTGAAATCCTTGTTTTTGCTACATCAGTGATTAAAACTGGACTTCATAATTGTTAGCAGTGTTTTTTTTTCAGTTTTTTTAGGGTATCAATTGTTTAATTCATGAATTATTAGAAATGAGTTTTAGATATCAGGATTTATAATTCTTGGGACATTCTTCATCACATTCTGAAAGCCCCAGAAAGATAGCAGATGTCTTACAGACAAACAGGGAGTCCCTAATCACTTCTACTTAGTGTCTTCTTTCTCACTTGGATGTTCTGTAAAACTGCTATACAAGAAGTCTGAAAAAGTACTTTTGTATTTGTGTACATAATTGAGGAGGGCTTTTTGTGAGCTTAATTTAAATTTTTGTTGTTGTTGTTCTATATAGGTGGATACCACTAGCTGGCCATCTTCACAAGGTCCAGTACTTCCTGAAGCCGATCAACAAATCTTGAGAGATTTGATGAGTGATGCCATGGAGGAAATTGATACACAGCAAGCTGCTTCTCCCATAAAACCACAGTCCAATGGTAAGACAGAGAATTTCTCTTTGACAGTACTGTTGTAATTTGGTCCTATGTTATCACATATTACAATTTTTAAAATCCAACTTATTTCTGAGTCAGAATTAAAAAATTTTTCAGCATTTGATTATCCAGCATTGCACCAAGTCTTACTTATCGATTCTCTAATGGGTGCTTAAATTCCTGGGAAATAGAGAAAGAAATACGTGATATGACCATTGTCCTCAGAAAACTCAAAGTAATGAGTGTGAAATTAAATTTAGGAACTAGACTCATACACATGCATTGTGAGCTGAACAAGACAGTTTGCTGTTAAATACTAAAGTTTTTATTGTGTGGAAAAAGTTAAAAATTTATAGTCATAGTTTTCATGAAGATAGTGAGATCTGATCTGTGTCTTCAGTTATGGTTAACATTTAAATAGGCACCATGGCAGCACCAAATTAGTAAAACAGCATGAGGCAAGACTCAGAGTGAGAGTAAAATAATGTCATTTTAATTCATTTCAAACATTTAAATGTATATCATGTTAAAAATACTGTGGTGTAGGCAGGGAACATAAACATGGAAGGTAATTTGGAGCTTCTAGGCATGGACTTGTGCATGTACACAGTCACACAATTCCTCCTTCATTAAAAAAATGACAACTACATTATTTTTAATGAAGAATAATATTTCCAATAAAAATTACAAAATATAACTATAATGTATATGTCTTGTGCATACAGCAATTAAATTTTTAATTACGAATTATAATTTCATTACAAATTTTATGACAATTAAGAAAAAACAAGTCGAATAAAAATACAAAATAAAGGATAAACCTTACTCCAAACACCTAAAGTATAACAACATAGAGAATGTAATGTAATCTTCCATAAAACAAATCTTTTGGGAATATTCATCTTGTTTTGACTGTTGTGGTCAATTAACCTTTTTAAACTTCAAAACTTCCTACATTTTTTCCTAGCAAATTCATTGAATTTATCATTCTTTGAGATTAATTCAGTGGCTTTGAGTCGCAGAAAGCCATTTTATCATTTTATAAGATTTTATCAGCCAGTCTTTTGAAATTCGGATCTTGAATTTCACATATTCTTATTACTATTTTGTTTTATGAGCCTTTGTATAAGCCTTGGAGAGACTACATCATTGCCCCATCCTTAGCTAGTTAGTAACAGAGTTGGGACTAGAAATCAGGGCTTTTGACACTCAGGTGCTTTTTATTATACCAGACTGTCTCCCATAAAAAAAAAAGACAAATCAAACTATGAATATATAATACCCCAATGTTTACCTTTCAAAAACATAAATTTCTAAATTTTCAAGAATTTATTTATTGAAAATTTCCCTTCTAGGAGACTTACATATATTTCTTAACACAATTATCTTTTCATCTAGGTATTTTGGATGAAAAATTACAAACTCAGGAGCCATCGTCTTGCTCAGATCTATTTCTATTCCCAGATGAAAGTGGAAATATCTCGCAAGAACCTAGTCCCAGCTATGCCTCATGCACTCAACACTTGATTAATGATGCAATAATAGATGTACCTTCAGAAAATGATGATTTTTGCATTCTTTTTGCACCTAAAGTAGCCATTCATGTAAGAAATTATTAATATTATGATTTTAGAAATTTGTGATTTCACTGGAGTGGGTGCTTCCACTAATGCAGATCACTAAAGTAGGCAATCTTTTAGAGTTGTAATTGAAAATTTCCTGACCCTGTCACTAATTGGATGATGAACTCCTCTGACCTTAATTTGGACCTTGGATGACAGAACTCTCCTCTGTCATTTTGTCTGTATTCAAAGTTTTACCCTCTTGGTGAGACCTCCAGAGATTGTTTCAGGTTTACTCCCATATTATGATATGGTACTAAAGGAAAATGTTTGTGGAAGATTAAAATAATTGAGTTAAAAATAAGGGGTACAGAGTAGAGTGAAGGAGTTTACACATTTCTTTTATTTAAGATGCTATTAAAATATTGAGGAAGTCCATTCCCAATTTCTAAATTTGAATTTATGTTATTTACTTAAATGCTTATGACTTTTGTTTGTAGTTTTTACTTTTCTGAAATCTAATAATGTTTAATATTTTTATAATATTCTATGTTTTGCCATGCACAAATGCCTTGTGTGGTTCAGGCAAGCTATTGGAGATAGAATTTAGAGGCCAACTAGTGTAGCTTGTCTAGTACTTTGGTGAGGGGGAAATAACAATGTTTAGTAGCATGATTAATGACATCTTAAAAAAAATTTTGGAACATGTCTAACAATTACTCTCACTAAATTCTGAGTACCTAGTGTGTTAGAATATTTTACATACTTAGTTTGCTGCTCATTTTGCTTTTCTAATTGTAATTTTCAGGTTTAATCCTTTGACTTTATAGTCCATATCATAGAATCACAAAACCTGAATGATATCAGTGCTTCTGCATAAGTTCATAGAGGTTTGTAGGATCATAGAATTTAGATTAGGAACATTTGTGGATGAGTCTGGTCTACTCGTTTTTTACAGTTTCACTCTACTTCCCTTAGTCTTCAGTTTATAATGTAGTCATAAACATGTGTGCATGCACATGCACGCACACACATATACACATAGAAATTTTCATTTGTATTCTTTTCTGGCAGCTAGTGACACATTGGATAGTGCACTAGGCCTGGAGTCATGGAGTCCTGAGTTTAAATCTAACCTTAGGACACCGACTAACTGTGTGACCTGGACGAGTCTCTTAACCTATTTTTGACTCAGTTTCTTCATTTATAAAATTAGGATAATAATTGCACCTCAGGGGTGTTTTTAAGAATCAAATGAAATAATTTTTGCGAAAAGTGCTTAGCACAGTGCCTGATACATGCTAGGTGTTATATAAAGTGCTTATTCTTTTCTGAGTCTTTCCCTCCCCTTTATATTCTTGTAACAAAGATTTTAAAAGGAAGAAGAAAAGTATTAGTTCATCAAAACCAACTGACATATTGCTTGTCATAATTTTTAATAATATTTCATATGTGCCCAACGATAAATGTTTTACAAAAGTCAAATGAGGCTGAGTAATAAATTTTTTTGGGGGGGGAAATGATTTAAATACGTTTAAAAATATTTATATAGAGAACCATATCCAAGAAAAGTACAGAAAAAAGATCTTTCCTTTTTCAATTTTGAACTTAAGAAAGTAGTGTAATAAGGGGAATTAAGGCAGGAAATAATGATTATGTGAGAGAGCATTCTTATAGTGAGTATAATTGAGATTTTTTTTTCCTCTTTAGGAGAAGGAAGAAGAACCAGTAGTGAAAACAATGGTTGACGATGGTATTGTAATAATAGAGAATCATTTTAGTTTGCCTATTAAAAAAACAGATACTAGCAAAGCACCATTACACTTTCCTATTCCCATAATACGATATGTTGTTAAGGAAGTCTCTCTTGTTTGGCATCTTTATGGAGGAAAGGATTTTGGAATGATGCTTCCTACATCTCCAGCTAAAAGTTATGTGTAAGTCAGTTTCTCTGTGTTCTCCCTCCCTCCTCCCTCTTTTTACCCCCTACCCCTACCCCAGGTAGCTCTGTTAATTTAATAGAGAAAATAAGAATATTGTGAAATGGTCTTACTAGGTTTTCTCCCCCCCCCCACTTCATATTTCTTCCCATTTTATAATGATTAGTAATGTAGTTCTTAAAGGTTTTATGATTTTAATCTTGTTCTTATGTAAAGTTTATATGTGTTCTTTTGGATTTAAATAATTTATATCAACATAATGTAGGACTTAAATGCAGAAATATTTCAGCTACAGTTGGAGAGGTGGGGGGTCCCATAACAAAGTGAGAGATTAGATGATACCACTTGGTGAGAACCCTTGCTTGGTATTCTACCTTAAAAAGGAGTGGTAAGGAACTGTAAGTATTGACTTTATTTATAGCATTGGAAGACTTCTCATCTTTGGAACTAGATTACTACTATATCTGGCAGAGCTAGACTGTCAGGCAGAGTATGGTCAGCTTTTGATAGAGAAAAGTATGAATGATCTGTGGTCTTATCATAGAATCCTGGGGCCTTACATTGGTATTGAATTATTTGTGGGTTTCATCTGGCTTGATTAGACTCAGAGGTGGGGTTTGCCTCATGTCTGTGGAAGTCTCCCATCACTCATCCCTCTGCTCTGCAGCCCAATGGGAGTGCTTCCTCCCTTCCCTGTCTTGTGTAAAGGAATGGCTTATATGCACCACGAGGGTGCAGTTTGGGTACTTGGTCTCTAAAAAGATCATCATTGCTCTAGAGCAGTGGTTCCCAAACTTTTTTGGCCTACCACTCCCTTTACAGAAAAAATATTACTTAGTGCCCCCTGTCACATACTATCACTGCCCCCTTACAGTTATTCACCGCCCCCAAATGCACCTGTGGCCATCACCGCTTCTCTGGATCACTGCAGCACCCACCAGGGGGCGGTGGCACCCACTTTGGGAATCACTGTTCTAGAGCAGTCTCCCAAATAAGATATACCTAACACAAAGGATTTTTAGAGTCAAACTATTTCAGCCTCTTATGCATAGAGTGGTAAAACATTTTCCAAGCTCATCCAATTATTTTTTTTAAACATTTTTTTTTTAAACCCTTGTACTTCGGTGTATTGTCTCATAGGTGGAAGAGTGGTAAGGGTGGGCAATGGAGGTCAAGTGACTTGCCCAGGGTCACACAGCTGGGAAGTGGCTGAGGCCGGGTTTGAACCTAGGACCTCCCGTCTCTAGGCCTGACTCTCACTCCACTGAGCTACCCAGCTGCCCCAAGGTCATCCAATTATAAGTAAGGACTATCTTTTAAATTTGTTTTAACTGAAAATTCTGAAAATTCACTATTACCTTCTGATAGCCTTATATTTGGCACAAAGTAAACCTTCATCTAAATAAGAAGAGTTGTAGTATAATCAGAATGAATATCTTAGTCTAAGAATAGGATAATGGACTTATGCTATATATTTAGTAGACATCACTGAAAAAGTTATACTAATGTTCCTTTGTACTTTTCAACATTTATCATGTTGAAGTTTAATAGTAAAATGCTTAGTTAATGTATATCAAGCATAAAACTTAGGATAGTGCTTTAGATTATGTTAAGTATACCATCTTCTTCTATGTAATTATACATGTATTTTGGAAAGGGTAAGGGGTATTATTCTGTCATCTGACTGATTTGCCTTTTTTTTTTTTAAACCCTTGTACTTCGGTGTATTGTCTCATAGGTGGAAGATTGGTAAGGGTGGGCAATGGGGGTCAAGTGACTTGCCCAGGGTCACACAGCTGGGAAGTGGCTGAGGCCGGGTTTGAACCTAGGACCTCCTGTCTCTAGGCCTGACTCTCACTCCACTGAGCTACCCAGCTGCCCCCGCCTTTTTTTTTAAAAACTATTTCTCTGGTAACATTAATTGACTTTCATGGAATATTGCTTTCAATAAGATATATATATATATATTTTGGTTTTCTTGTAGTAGTCCACACAGTTCTCCTTCTCACACACCCACAAGACATGGACGTAGTACAGCATGTGGAGGAAAAGGAAGGAATTTTGACTTTTTAATGGAAATACAGTTGAGCAAGGTAAGACATTTTGAAAGACATCTTTGAATAGAAACTTTATTTGTTCATGTCTGTTTAGTTGAACCTTATTATCCCTCATAACTAAAGGATAAACCTGTTATGCTTGTTAGTGGTATACTGCCTTCTCCTGTGAACAGGTAGAATTGGCCCAAAGCCAGGAATTTTAGTAGTTGTGATATCCCTTGGTGTCCAACATTGAGAACATGTAGCCAAGCCAAGAAGAATTCACACCCAGGTCTTCTGATGTTTCACTAAGTACTGCCTTCCTGCTGTCCTACCAGTAGAACTTAAGCAATTTGAGGGCAGTGACTCTCTTTTGTTCTTTTATCTTATTATCACTAGTGCCTAGAATAGTGTATTGTACATAGTAGGCACTTAATAAATGTTTATTGGAATGAATTAGATTAGATTCAGTTCAGTGGATCTTTTTAACTCTATATGGGTATTCCCTTCCTTGTTTGTTTTTTATTTAATTTAGTTTAATTAATTTAATTTAATTTAATTTAATTTTTTTAAACCTTTACCTTCTGTCTCAGAGTCAATACTATGTATTGGCTTCAAGGCAGAAGAGTGGTAAGGGTAGGCAAGGGGAGTCAAGTGACCTACCCAGGGTCACACAGCTGAGAAGTGTCTGAGGTCACCTAGGACCTCCTGTCTCTAGGCCTGGCTCTCAATCCACTTAGCTACCCAGCTGCCCCCTTCCTTCCTTGTTGAAGCTAAAACTCATTTATACCATCTCAGACTGCTTTTATCAGACCATTTCAGGAATTCCTAGAGAATCTACTTAGTATTCCACTAAGCTTTTTTACTCTTTGTGGGTACCAGTAGCAATGATTAGTCTCTTCCTTTATTCCTTACTTCTTTCACAAAGGTCATTGTTGAAAATATGCTGCAGACTCCTTTTATCCACTATAGGTCTCTCCATAGTATTTTAGGTCACTAGCAGCTTCGTTAGTTTTATAATACTGAGAAAATTTTGGGATCGTTTCAGTCCAACTGATTAAGTGTTGAATTCACTACTTAATGTACAACAGGGCAGTGGGGACACTGGAAAAATGGATGAAATAGTTCTTGCCCTCATAAGCATTTAAACTACTAAAGAAGATAAGACACACAAATAATTATAATAAAAATTGTAATATTATAAATGTAGGGGGACATTTAGGTATCTCAGTGGATAGAGAGTTAGGCCTGGAGACAGGATATCCTGGGTTTAAATTTGACCTCTGACACCTCCTAGTTGTATGACCCTAACCAGTCCCATGATCCCAATTTCATAGCCCTTAACCACAATTCTGCCTTAGAACCTATACTTAGTTTCAGTTTTTGAGCTAGAAGGTAAGAGTTTAAAAAAAAAGTGCCGGGAAAAATTATTTTAAAAGGGCCTAGTACAGAACCTTGAAGGTACAGTTATGTTAAGGAGATTGGGATGGGAGCCAGAAAAGGAGTCAGCAAAGAGTATACATGAGAATTGTCAGAAAGAGAGGAAGAAAAGGATGAAAATTTGGTGTTATAAAATCCAAAATTTTAAGGAATGAATGATTAACAGAATACTACAAAATATAGTCCACAGATACTATAGAAAAGTCAACAGGCTTTTAAAGACTTTGGAAAAAACTTTTGAATTAGGCAATTGGTGAACTTAAGTTATAGCTTTAGAAGAATGGTAATAATGGAATACAGATTACCTAAGGATTATTGGTAGAGATGTTAAGACACTGATTGTACATTATTCTTTCTAGAAGTTTGACAATAAGGAGAAGGGGAGATATGGGATAAAAGATTGAGGTATAACTAATGAAAGGAAAATTGTTTCTTTTTTTTTTTTTAAAGAGTAAAGGAGGGGCAGCTGGGTAGCTCAGTGTATTGAGAGCCAGGCCTAGAGACGGGAGGTCCTAGGTTCAAATCTGGCCTCAGACACTTCCTACCTGTGTGACCCTGGGCAAGTCACTTGACCCCCATTGCCCACCCTTACCACTCTTGTGCCTTAGAGCCAATACTCAGTATTGACTCCAAGATGGAAGGTAAGGGTTATTAAAAAAAAAAAAAAAGTAAAGGAGACCCGAATATGTTACTAGGTAGAGGGGAAGGAGTAAGTAGAAAAAGATTAATTAGAAATACCAAGAGAAATTAGAGATGACTGAGCAATTTTCTCAAAGAACTGGGAGGGAATGTGGTAGCAAGGACTCAGATGGAAGATTGAAGGATTGTGGGCACCTTATCTTTGGTAAAAGGAGGGAAGAAGTGGAGAAAAGAGTAGATAGAAAATATTTTTTGAGGTGTAGAAGGAGGGAGCTGAAAAAGCTTATGTTTAAAGAACTTTTTCTTGGTAAATAAATTTTCTGAGAGAATGTTAAGATCTGAAAGTGCAAAAAAAGTTTGATACTGTTGTGGTGTTAAGTAGTAAGGATTTGAGAAGAAATGAAATTTTCTGTGATGTTATTAATCTTTTTAGTTTAATATTTCTCTCCTATGGATATTAAAATAATGTACTAATTTAAGTTTCTTCTAGTCTCCTGTTATTTTCCTTACTTTTTACATCACCATACATATTCAATCTGTTGCTAAATACTGTGTTTTTTTCCTACCTGTATACCATCTTTCATATCTAAATCTGCTCATTTCACACAGCCATTATCTTAATTTAGACAGTTGTCACTTTTAACCTGGACTGTGGCAGCCATCTCCTAATATGTCTCCCTGACTCTGGTTTCTTCTTTTCTCCAATCCAGTCTCCATATACTTACCAAAATGATTTTCTTCTTGTACAAATCTGACTGTCATGCCCTTACTTATTAAATTCTATTGGCTCCCTTTTTCCTGTAAGAAAAAGTACATATTCTTTTAAAAGTCCTTCACAACTTGACCCATACCTATCTTTCCAGCTATATTATATCTTACCCCACCCCCCATATTATTCAGCTAAACTAACCTATTCTTCATACACTGTACTTATTTTGCATCTCTATTCCTTTCCACTGACCTTCCTAAAGGCATGAATGCAGTCTGTTTGCCTTTGCCTTATGTGATTCCTACTTCAAGTCATTAGTTAAGCACCAACTCCACACCTTTCCTGATCTTTTTATAATTACCTTGTATTTAACTACTTCAAATTTATTATATATATATATATATTAATATTATATACTTCTGTATGTACGTGTTGTGTCCCAGTAGAACGTAAGCCCCATGATAGCTAAGATTATTTCCATTTTTTTTTTGGATCTTCTGAGCCTTCTACAATGCCTACTATTTAATATTAATTGATTATTTTAGTTTACAATATGAGAAATTGAATTATTCTGAATTTTATATTTCTTGGATTTGTTCAATCTTTACTAGCAATAACTTGGTTTTAAATAACTTTTTTAGATGGGGAAACATTTGACTTTTAACTGTATATATGCTATAATCGAGATGAAGTTATTAAATGACTCTGACTGAATCAGAAATATTTTGGTGCTCATTCTTCACTTACAAAATCAGATTATATACACTGAATCAGAAAGATGTTAGATTTTAGGGACTCAACATTTGTTAATTGAACGAACATATAATAATTACTCTGTATTCCAATAAGATAGTACTTATTTCATTTTAATGTAAAGGTGAAGTTTCAGCATGAAGTATACCCACCAAGCAAACCAGAATGTGAATCCAGCCTCTTAGAATATCCAGTGTCACGCCAAGTGTTTATTGTTCAGGACCTTGAGATTCGTGATCGCCTGGCTACATCACAAATGAACAAATTTTTATATCTTTACTGTAGTAAGGAAATGCCTAGGAAAGCCCATTCTAACATGGTAAGGACTTACTATTTCTATTTTTCAGTTATATATTTGACAAGTACAGAATAGGAAGATGCTTTTGTTATATCTAGCCATTTAGTACTTTTTGAAGCCTCATTAAGTCATGGGATTGACCCTGAGTTCTTCAAGAACTTTGGTAAAGCTTTGGTGATTTTTAACAAGCTACTATGGCATTGAGTACTCACCCTTTGGAGCTCTTTTGCATGTCTTCTGAGGCTCAATGTAGCAAAGTACAGAAAAATTTCTCCCCAGAAGTTTGGCATGGATATTTTGATATACTGAAGTAAGTTGTGAAGAGCACTTTAAAATTTTCTCAAAACACCTTTTTGTTCTCTCTCTCTCTCTCTTTTTTTTTTTTTGTGAAAACTTTTTACTAGCATTATGACAAAAGTAGAAAAAACTAATATTTTTGCTGATCTGTTCCAAACCTTCATTGTTTTTGGAAATGTTTCATATCTTAAAGAGATTTGATATTGGGCAAGTAAAGGCAGTGCATTAAAGAAAGTGCCTTTAAAAAAAAGATTAAAAGATTTATTTTCATTTCTATTTTAGGAGAAAGTGTGAGTTGAATTTATGTAGTAGTCAATCATTTTTTTCAAAATGAGAGAAAAGATTATTTTGTGAAAGATTTTTAATTGTTGGTTAAAAAATATATTTTTTCTTATTTGACTTCTAGTTAACAGTTAAAGCATTACATGTGCGTCCAGAATCTGGAAAAGCACCACAGGAATGTTGTTTAAGAGTGTCATTAATGCCACTTCGACTCAATATTGACCAGGTTTGTATTTTGAAAAATATAAATTTGATAGACTGTAACTTTTTTACTTCTTATGACTCAAGTACCTAGCATTTGGCATTAAACTCAAGCTTTTAACAACTAAAGAAACTTTTTGTTTCTTAGAATAAAAAATCATTTATTTAACAAATATTCATTAAGCATATATCCTGAACTCCAAAAGCCCAAGACGGAGAGCTTTGGTAAGATTCAGTCCCTGTCCTCGTGTAATTTATTGTTTGGTAATAATAGAAATAATGGTGCTATATTTTGTTAAGTTCATTAGAAAATTTACAAAAACAATGCTCTGGGGGCAGCTGGGTGGCTAGTGGATTGAGGGAGATTTTGGTAGAGACTATTAATCTCAACCTGAGTTGCAGGTTAACTTGGGCTGGGTTAGCTCCCAGAATCTACCCACAAGTAGTTGTCAGTCTTCCTTCAGGATCTCTGGAAATCTGAGGTCTCCTGGGGTCAGTTGCAACTTGTCTCAACCACCATGGAGTCCTTCTCAGAGAGAGAGCCACTTCCTGCTTCCCCATTCCATGTGGAATTCTCCAGCCCTTCCTGTTAGGTCTCCTCAATGATAACTTAATAATCTTCCTCATAACAAAGGCCATTGGGAATATCTAAATAGATGTAACTATAGTAACAGTAATTGAAAGTTCTCTTATTTTGCTATGTGTGAGAGGGACACAAGTCACAACTTTCCTTCCTCCTACAACTTAGAAGATGGTCTTCAAGAGCTTCTATAGTATTTTAAGAACCATGATTATATATTGTTTTTAAATTTTAGGATGCTTTGTTTTTCCTGAAGGACTTTTTCACTAGTCTTTCTACAGAAGTGGAACTTCTAATGACTCCAGATCCAGAAGGTATTTGTATGCATCATATAACCTATTTATTACTTATTTATTTTTAAATAAAAAATAATATTAAACATTAAATATTATTTAAGATATTATTTACTATAATATAAATATAAATATTAAATAAACACTAAATAATCTGAAAAATAATAAACTAAATTATTTATTATGATATTTATCATAAATGATCGATAAACTATTATAGAATCTAAAAATGTAAGCTGATATTAGGCTTCTCTAAGAATAAATAAAAAATTATTATTGATTATAGTAAAGCTATAAAGTTAAAAATAAAGTATTCTTATTGATTATATTGATTATAACATATTTTTATATTGTCAGCACATTAAATGTATATGTATAATTATTTGAAAGAATATACTAAATCTAAAAAAAAAAAATACTCGTGTCTCACATTTTCAGTTAAAAAATCTCCTGGAGCTGATGTTACCTGCAGTTTGCCAAAGCATTTGAGTGCCTCAAAGGAGCCAAATTTAGTTGTTTCTTTTCCTGGGCCAAAGCAACAATGCCATAATGGCAGTTCAGTGGAAGTAGTTAATGGGGAGGAGGAGGATTTACCTGAAGCAACTCTATTTACTGATCAACCTGTGTTTTTTAGGTAAGATTTTTGTTTGTTTTTTAAGCTTTGTCAATCATTCTTTTGGAGTTTTGGGTTTTACAGAGTTTATTCATCTTTAATTTCTAATGTGAACTGATGATGGATTTAAATAATATCTGACTTTTCAGGGTCCTAATAGGGAGATCTTAAGATCCCTAATAGGGAGACCACTTAAGATCTTGAGGTATTTTTATTTGTGTGGCACAGTAGAAAGAGTGCTGGGCCTGCAGCCAGGAAGACTCATCTTCCTGAGTTCAGACTGGGCCTCAGACACTTACTAGATGTGTGACCCTAGGCAAGTTATTTAACCTGATCTACCTCAGTTTCTTAGACTGCAAAATGAACTGGTAAAAGAAATGGCAAAGCCATTCCAAGAGTTGGAGACAGATGAAAAACTATTGAACAACAAATATTTTTTCTACTATCATTCAGATTTAGGCAGCTCCATACTCTACAGTGAATATTTACAACCATTGAGATTTTGCATTCCATGGTTGGAATAATCAGTCTCTTCCCTCTGCTTTTCATACCATTCAGGAGCTTTGAGAGAAATTATGGGAATGGTTGTCTAATTGTGTGATTAAGTGGTTTTATTATTAAAGTCATAGCATGGTGAATCTGAAGAAAATAAACTTTCTTCTTCTTATTACAGTGTAGCACAGCCCGATGTCCTCAAGCACAACTTTGGTCCATAGAGCAGAAAGTTCCCAACCACACTCCCTCTCCCTTCTCTCCTTCCCCCATCTAGATCATGTTTATTTTCAATACCCCTAGAACTCTCTGATTGTGTATATATCATGTAACCCAGGCAAACTCTTGTGTATGCACCAGGTAACCTATGGAAAATCCCTTTGCTTCTCAAACCCTTGCATAAGATGTTTTCTGTAAAATCTCTGATGTATGGTGGATGGTATTGTCATAACTAATCATTTACCTGTTTCTATGGATGTGGATAGTTGTGCTGAAGCCCCAGCTTGTTTTTTTCTCCTATAAAAGAAGAGGTAACTTTCAGTAAAGTTGCCTTGTTTGCCATCAGCAGTTGCCCCTCCTGATTCTGCTGTATTCGTCTCATTCTTCTTACCATACATCATTTTTCTTATCCCTTTAAGGACCCCTCAGACATTGTCAGGCTGGTTCTGACATTACAGGATGAGCAGCTCTTTATAAAACTCCTTATTTGGTAGCTTAATGAAATGTTTTTATACTGAATGTATGCATCTCATATTTAGTATAAGAATTTGATTTTGAACATGTGACCAATTTTGGATATTTTTAGTTTCTTTAAAAGAATAGAAAACTATTTTCTTTGATTTTGATAGATATCAGGATACTTATTCCGTGGCTTTGTTTTTATTTTTCACTAAAATTAAAATGAGTATATGCTAATAACTTTGTACACGATTTTTTTTTTTTAACTTTCAGAGAATTTAGATTCACATCAGAAGTTCCTATTCGGCTTGATTACCATGGGAAGCATGTGTCAATGGATCAGGTTTGTTACTTTTACTGGAATGTACTTGGAAAAGGTTTCAGTTTATTCATCTCTATTTCGTGTTGTCACTGTTAAAACTTATTTTTCTGAGTGTGTTTATATTTATGCACTTTTTTAATTTAAAAATTCAGTCATAAGCATCTATAGACATGAAATATTGGGGAAAAGACTGCACAATCAGTTGATAAACATTTTTTAAGTGCCTACTTTGTACTGTGCCAAGTACTGGTGATGCAAATATGAAAAAAGATGGTCCCTGCCCTTAGGAACCTTACAATTTAAAGCAGAGGAGGGGGGAAGGGTAGGGGGAGAAAATAATTCACAAAAGAAAACTGCAAAGCAAGGGGGAAAGAGGGTGCAGCTGGAGAAGTTACCCAGCATGGAGGACATAGCAGAAAAGTTGGCTAGGTTCCAGATGAGAAATGAGATGTTCTGTGCTAGTCTCCCTTCTTAAATCGAGTTTTGGAATGTAAATTGATTCTACCTTCCAATCAGAAGGACAAAGGTAGGTGCTGACTTAGAGTCTTGAGACTGATGGGGTCTTTCAAGGGGCAGGAGGTTTTCCTTATCATGAGTTTTCTAGAACATGATTGGTAAAATGAGAGGAATCCAAAGTAGTACAGGCAGGTGAGAAATGTCCAAAAAACTCCAAACTTCTGCCATATAACAGCTTTAAAAAATATTTGTTAATATGTTTATATGTATATATATGTGTGTGTGTGTATGCTAACAAATGGTTCTGTTTTTGATCTTTTCTACACTTCTCTTTTCCCTCTAAAAATCCATCTACTTTCTCTCTACCTTCACCTCCATTGCTTCACAGTAAATATGAATAGTCAAATAAAACCAATCAAGATATTGGCCATGTATGAGAATTCATGTCTGTTTTAACATCTCTAATCCATCAGACTTCTAACAAAAAGAGGTAGAAGAGAAGCTTCATCATCACTGCTTTAGTCAAAGCTCCAAGGTCTTTCAGAGTCCACATAATTGTGATCATTGTATAAATTGTTCTGGTTCTGGTCACTAAGGTATTTTTCATTCAAATTTATTTTTCCACATTTCTCCAAGTCTTCATATTAGCTCAGCTACTACCCTATATAATTACCTAGTTATTACTAACTAATGGCCATCTCTTTCTTTTACTTTGTCACAATAGAGAAATGCTACTAAAGGACCTTTTCCCTTTCTGTCCTGATCTTCCTGTGATACAAATCTAATAATAGTATTACTGGGTCAGAGAGTCTGAACAGCCCGAGTGTGGTAGGACAGACCTGTAATCCCTGATAATAGGGGATGCTGAGGCTAATAGATGGCTAAGTTTGGGAATTCTGAGCTGCAGTAGGACTGAAGTCAAGTGGATGTGTTACTAAATCTTTATTAGTGAGACTCTAGAAGTAGAAAAAGAGGTGACCTGGGCAGATTTATGTAAGATTTCTTGCATTTGCAATATTACCCTAGGCCATCCTGTCAGTTAGCAAAATGGAACTCTAGCCCAGCAGGTGCCAATCCTAGGAACTGACAGTTGAGCTGGGACTATATAAAACCCTGCAAACCCAACCTTGGGGTTCTGATTTCCTTGACCTCACCCAGACACCCAGCTACCCCTGACTTCTCCTTCTCCTTACAGCAGGAACACTAGTTGTCCAAAAATGTGGCAAATGGGTCCAGGTCAGAAATGGAATGAAAAGCTTCTATGCTGATCAGAGAGAGTGGGCCACTCCACTTGTCTGGTTCTCCTCCAAACAGATTTTTTTAAAAACCCACAAAGGATATATGTACCGTTTTGTGACTTTTTAGTTACAGTTTTTTTGTTATTTTCTAGATGGATTGAATCCGTTCATAGCTATGCTAAGTTTAGTAGTGTCCCTCTTGGCTTACAATCCCTCTATCAATTGACTGTTTTCTTTTGACAATCTAATGGGTGTGAGGTAGAACCTCAGAATTGATTTCATTTGTATTTCTTTATTTAATTATTGCAGCATTTTCCTATGTGGTAGCTTGCATTTCATATCTAGTGAGGAATGGTTCTTATTTTTATATGTTTGTGTCATTTCTTTAAATGAGAGTCCTTTGTTGGTGAGATACATTGCAAAGATTTTTTTTCCAGATTATTTCCAGTTTCATACTGAACATTATTTTTTTTTTCATGTAAAAGTTTTTCAATTTCATGTAATCAAAATTGTTCGTTTACACTTGCTTTTTATGACAGGCTAGATGTTTTATTTTCAGAGTGAGTTAAATATTGCTGATCTTTAAATTGCTATGCTTAAAAATTAATAATAGTTTTTGTTGTATATATTCATGAAATACATTTTTTTCCTTTTAAAGATCCAAATTTCATTCCGACCTACCTACGGATAAATTCAATGGGAAAATAATAATTAACCATATATGTTTTATCATTATTTTCAAATAAAGTTGCTCTTTTTCATTTTATAGGGTACATTAGCTGGAATTCTGATTGGTCTTGCTCAATTAAATTGTTCTGAATTAAAGTTGAAGAGGCTTTTCTATCGACATGGGTGAGTTACATGAAATTTACATTGTTATAATGAAATTTATAGACTGAAACTAATTTAAAGCAGGCTAAAACCTATTTTTCTTAAATAGCATAATTTCAAAGTTGTTTTGAGATAGACATTTCACTTTTATTGGAACTAAGTAGGAGTCAAGGAGTAGCATAAGTTCATGTTCTGCCTCTGAAACTGTCATGCTATCTTGTGACCTTTGAAAAATCCCTTAAATTTTCTGAACTTTGTATAATTCTTTTTAAGTCTTGTCAAATTATAGATGAACTGTAATTTACATGGTAAAGAGCATTTCTGTACCAGTAGTGAAACTACCAATTCTTGATGAAGAAAAATTAACTCATGCTGTGTAGAATTTCTTGGGCCAAGATTTAGCTCTCACAAAATGATGTAATAATAATAATAACAACTTATTTTTACAAAATATAGCACAACAAAATATTAACCTTTTTATATTAAAGTAAGTTTAAAAAGAATGATGTGTTTGCTTTTGCTTCTGAATGCTGATCAGTTGAATTCCACATATTTTGATTCATTAGTTATAAAATTAGAATAATAGAAAGCAAAGCTATCTTAAGTTAGCTTTGATGTCATATAAATTATATGTAATTATAAGTGTTAATATATTTTGAGAAAGTTGGGTTGGAATTTAGTGGATCAGTTTTAATATATTTTTAACAAATAGAGATAATTTTTAAAGTTTTTTTTTAGTGGAAAATTTATGCTTCTTCAAGTCTCAATAGATTTCTTCCATATTTACTAATAGTTATTTGCTATATAGTTTGCTAGGTGTAGACAAATTATTCTCTTACGCAATTGCTGAATGGCTTAATGATATTAAGAAGAACCAGCTACCAGGAATTCTGGGAGGTGTTGGGCCTATACATTCATTAGTACAATTAGGTGAGTTAAATTTTGTTTTATAAAGGTTTGGGGAGTGGATAATCATCTAGCTAGAATGACAGGATAGCTACTGAGATTTAGACCAATTAATGACCTCAATGTATTCTAGTGCAAGGCCTGAAGGACTTGGTCTGGTTACCAATAGAGCAGTACCGAAAGGATGGCCGCATTGTAAGAGGATTTCAAAAAGGAGCAGCTTCATTTGGTACTTCAACAGCAATGGCTGCTTTAGAACTAACAAACAGAATGGTTCAAACTATACAGGTACTTTTTTATGGCTATGAAACTATGATTTTGACAAAGAAGCATATTAAAAATTTTGTTAAAATGTCATTTTAGATAAAGCTGTTGTTTAAACTGGATAGTTTAAGTGTGGAAAAGGGTAGGATTAGAAATTTATAATGATTTAGTCTTTGGTATGTTTTAATCACCAATATTTACTTCACTTCAAAGACAGTGTTACTAGCTTTTAGTGTAAGGCACAAAGGAGTGGTCACATGTTTGCATACATGTTCAAATAAGTTTAAAACAAATAAGTTAGCAGAACTGATAACATTTCTGCCCATTTGGAAACAAAGATCAAAACCATGTTTACAGTAGTGTCCTTAAGCAAACACTTATTTCTGTTGAGTTTTAGAGAGCCTGGCTCTTAAATGCACAGATTACTTAATTTGTCAGTGAGATCAGAGATGCTATGATATCATTGAATACATACTTATTTTGACAGTAGCAATTTTCATAAAGCTAGCTAGGACCCAGATGTCCTCCTATTTTTTTTAAAAGCTGTGCATAATGGGCAGCTAGGTGGCTTAGCAGAGAGAGAACTAGGCCTAGAGATATGGAAGGTCCTGGTTTCTAATATGGTCTCAGATCTCAGACACTTCCTAGTTGTGTGATCCTGAGCAAGTCACTAACTCCAATTGCCTACCCCTTACCAGTCTTCTGCCTCGGAATCAATATTTAATATATATTCTAAGGCAGAAGATAAAGTTTAAAATAAAAAAAGATAGGCATATTTTTGAGGAGAAAAAACATCAAACTGTGAACATTTTGAAGTTGTTGACATAGAGAAGTTTTGACTTTTAGAAATAAAAAATGATAGCATTTATAAATTTGAATGAATGTATCCAAATGTAATTAGTTTACTGAAATAGCAATGTTGTGGATTTTATAATAAGTAGACCAAGAATAGAGTAAGACAATGTTAATAAAGAATTCTTTACATATTTTCTGGTACAACTATCTAGGCTGCAGCAGAGACTGCTTATGACATGGTATCCCCTGCTACAATTTCTGTTGACCCCAAAAAGATGAAAAGACTTTCTCATCATCGCTTAGCACATCAGCCAGTAGACCTGAGGGAAGGTGTAGCTAAAGCATATAGCGTCGTTAAGGAGGTAAGTGAATGATAAGCCTATATAAAATTAAATTTTATTTTGAATGTTTTCATATCTAATGTAAAAAATTCATTCTGTTTCTTGGAAATATAGTTTTTCAAAGAGACAAAGTAACACAATTTAGGCAGAATTATCAATAGCACCATATGTAGTAATGTCAGCTGCAAATAAGAGAAAGGTAATAGAGGACTGATTGCCTTTTGAACCAGGAAGACACATGCTAGCTGGGCAAATTTCAGAGTCTCTGGCATCTCTTAAAATTTGATATTGTTGAGTTGCTATCTACACCAGTGAAGAGATGTTTCACACTGGGCATTCTCTATAGTATTTAAATCACCAATTTAGATGAACTGTATAATCCCCTTCAAAAATGGAGAGAGAGACACACACACATACTCAAATACCTGCGCGTGCACACACACACACAAACAGAGGCAAAGAGAAAGAGACAAGAATGAGATAGCCCTACGTGGGGAATGTTGTTAGATGGGCTACTGATGGTTTTCAAGGTGGTTACCAGGCTGATCTTGTATGTTTCCAATACTTTAAGGATATCTGATTTTGCTAAAGTGGGTATTTCTTCTATCAGCATAGTTTACAAACTTGACACTTCAGAGTAGTTTTCATGAATTGTTCTAGCTTAAAAAAGTTAATTATCCATTTATTAATGATGATCTGCTCTGCATTGAGGTAGACTGGTTCTAAGACAAAAGATACATTGTTTATAATATCACAATTATGACGTTATTTGTGATTGAATTAATTTCTTTCTTTGGAGTTTCCATATTGGAGTTTCTTCAAAAGCAATAGGTCTTTTGTCCTTCTGCAATAGCTTTTTCTTTCCTGAAAGGCTGCTAGGAAAATGATTAGGGGTCTCTGTGAGATAAAAAAGGTCAGTTTTTAATTTAAAAAAATTTTAAGAGCACAGACAGCACAGAAAAGTATTGGAAAATGCTTATAATTAATTCAGAGAGATAAAGCGAAAGGATTTTGAAAGGATGTAAGCCAAGGGTACAGGAGAATGGATGGGAAATAAGATAAGGAATTTGAAAAGTTGGATTTAGGTGAATAAGTAACAAGAAGTATCAGTTTAGGTAGAAAAATACAGGGGATTCTAGATGGTTAGAAATGGTAAAAGGAACCATATCAGACTAAATTTCAATGATATATTAAAAACTTTAAGAGGAAGAATTATAATCAAAAGTGCTATAGAGCACATATATATATATGCTATGTGATATTATGTGATATTTCTACCTTTTATATCTTAATTACTGAAGAGAACAGAAACAATTATGGTTTATAGATGTTTCCTTTTAGAGTAGAGATTTGAAAACAAAATTATTGGTAGTGGGGGAGTGGAAGAACTCACCTGTATCTAAGGATTTTTCTCAGTTTTTGTCATTAGTGCATAATATTGATTATTGCTTTGTCTTTAAGGTATATTTATTTCAATCTTCTAGCCATTTTTCTTTTTGTTTGATCTATTTTGTGTTTTAGCATTGCTAAATTGGATAGAAATGAAGTCTTTATTGTCTTGCTCCAAGTGGCAGGATTTTGGAATGGTACAAGAGTCACTAGATGATAGATATCTTCTTGAACAGCTATTTTCTGTTGCTAGTTTTATCTCATATAGAAGGAGAAAAAATTTTTTTGAGTCTGCTAAACTCACTTTTTTTCCAACTCTTCTTGTTGGCATGTGATATAATTCTCTCTAGATTAGAAAAATGAATTGTAGTTTTTCTTGCTTTATAATTTTTTTGTATATTTTCATTTGTCTTTCCCATTCAAGTATTTGTACATATGTATATGGGATTTTAATATTTGATGATCAAGATAATTTTCATGGGGTTATAAATTATGAGAAGAAAAAATGGTTAGCATTGATGCTATTGAAACATGCTAATAATCAAGACATATCTCTTCTGTAGAGAAATTCCACAATAACATATTAAATCATACTTCCTCTTTATTTTAAATTAGAATTTTAAAATAAAAACTAATTAGTGGGTGCAATTTTGATTAAATAGACCAAAAATATGCATCACAACTTGGAGACTCCATAAAATTAATAAGATTTTTTTTTGTTTTTATTCTAGTAAAATCCATTCTTTTTTCCTTCTACATTAGGGTATTGCAGACACTGCTCAAACCATCTATGAAACCGCTGCTCGAGAGCATGAGAACCGGGGTGTTACTGGAGCAGTAGGAGAAGTTTTACGACAGATTCCACCAGCTGTAGTTAAACCTTTGATTGTTGCTACAGAAGCTACATCAAATGTTTTAGGTGGAATGAGAAATCAAATTAGACCAGATGTTCGACAAGATGAATCACAAAAGTGGCGCCAAGGAGAGGATTGATAACTTCCAACATGACTCTTTCTGAAGATAATGAAAGTGGAAGTAAGGAACATGCCATCCCAATGGCAGTTTTAGATGGAACTAATTTAAATTTACTGTATTTATCTCAGGAGAAGAAGCTTTTCTTAGTTAAGCAATTTCATATCAAAACAACTTATAGCCAAAAACTTCTAAGCATTTTAGGACAAGTTTGATACTTGCCTTTAGAAAGGTCTCTTGCTTATATGTGATGAATAGTTCCACATGTCCTGGGGTCATGTAGTTGCTTTTATTAAAACAAATTAGTTCTCTTATGATAGCTGAAGTATTATTGGAAGCAGCCCTTTTAAAACACATGGAATTCAAATGATTTCGGAGTCCTTAAAGGTTACCTATCAGTTGTTGTTCTTTGATATCTAAAACTAAAAACATCACATGTTCAAAGCATCTGTTTTGGTTGTGAGTAATAGAAGCAAATGGAATTCTCATTAGGATGTGTGGAAGACTTACATCACTGAAAAAGTGAGTTTAATATTTATATTTTTAAGAGTAATATGTGAATAGGTTATGATTTATATGCATATATATAATATGTATGCAAATCCCCTCTACCCCTCCCTTTATTCTGAGGGATTTTGGTGGGGTGGGAAATGACCATTTTCAGACATGTTCTATTGTGCTGCACTTTAAATAATTTATTCTGCAAAATGTATAGATAAGTACAAGGTCATATGCATTATCCTTTTGTGAGTTAGAAACTTGCAAATATTATGAAGTGTGATGAGGATTTTGACAAAGAATAAATACATATATTTAACTGTAAATGAAATTGTTCATTTTGTGCCTGGCTGACTACCCTAAAAATTATTTCTATCTTCAGTTTTAAGCACAAAGAGATTTTGAACTAGGTAGGAATATGTACAATGGGAGGAAAAGAAGGTTGTAATTTTTTCTTCTTTTAAATTAAACAGTAGTAGCATGCCCCCTGCCCCCAACTATTTCAAAGTAAAAATTTTAACAGACTAAGTATACATTTTAATAGCCTGTCACATTCAAATAAATTTATTTAACAGCAAAATCATTTTATGCATCCCTATATAATTTACATTCTTTAGAGTATGTTCAGAGAAATTAAAATATTTATCCCAAGATTCTTGAAAAAACTGTCTCAAGATTGACTGGTTAATATCAGGTAAATCATAATCCAAGCATAATCCAACATTAAGATAGAATTTGCTACCTAAAACAATCTTCTTGGCAACACACATGTCTAACATAAGCATAAACTAGTAATTATATATCTTGTCTACCATTTAAATTTGTTATACTACTTCAAATTCTCTGTTTTGGGGAATTTAAGAATATTACTTAAGTCATAGGCTAGAAAATTACATTGATTTTCCAATTAAGAACCATCAATGTAAAACCATGGTCCAAATTACTTAAAAATTTTAAAAATGAATTTTAAATCTTCACTTGTTTTGTCTCTCTTTAGAAATTTTAAAAGAGGATATCCTGGAATTAGTTCATCTATTTGTGCACCACCAGAACAGTTGACACCAATTAAACTACACAAAGACAGCACAAGTTTTGCCAAATCTGTCGTTAATTAAGCAATGCACTTATAGCATTTTGTTATAGATAGGATTTAAGCTTTTTCAGGAGACACCCAGATATGCTGCATATAACCCCCCCCCCCAATTTGTCATCCTTATTAAATGGAATGTCAAATCTATATCAGGTTAAGTGTTTTATCAGTTCTGACCTCAATAAAAGGTTAAAAGAGTGTGTTACTATACAACTGAGACATTTAGTTTCCATTCTTTCATTTTCTCAAGTCTTTCTCTGATCATACTATGCAAATTCATAGTTCAGAGAAATAAAAAGTCCACCTGAAACATGCACTCTTAAGTAGCTAACAAACATCTTTTAAAAATTGTCTTCATAAAAATCTGCTTTAACAAGTACTCGTATTGACACTATTTGCACGTCTAGGCCAACAGTCCATATTAATGTATCACAGCAAAGGAGTGGATAGAATTTACAGATAGTTTAAATGAAATGTACCTTTGCTATAGTGTGTATATGTACAGCACCTGCATTTGAATATTTGTATAATATTAAGTATCTTTAAATAAAACAGTATTCTTCCAAATGTATTGATGATGTTTTTGGAATTTTAAGTAAATTTTTTTTTGGTAGAGTGCTTCTTGGCTTTAGAAGCTTCAGCTAATAAAATCTTAGAACAGATCTTTTCAAAAAGTGCTTTGTGAGACATTCGAATCTTTTAAGTGCTTCAAGTAACTTGAATTTATTTTCAGACTTAGAATGTTTCCTGCTTAATTTAGCCGAGATAATTCACAGAGTAATTTACATCTCAAATCAGAAAATATAAAGTGCTATAAATAAAAGTGCTTTATAAATATATCTTTGTAAATATGGCAGGTTTAGTCCTAACAGTTTTTCAGACCCAATGAGTTTTAGTTGAGTACTCTTTAACTAAACTACCTTCAGCAATTTATAGCTCCTCAAAATACTATCAATATGCCTATTGAAAATTGTAATTTTTTAAAGAGAATATTTCATATTGCACTTAAACATAATTTTTAATGGGAAAAAAGAGAAAGGAATCTTTACCTTCTTGGATGCTGTTGGTATAGAGCTAACAAATTATCCCCCTTTTACCTTAAATCCTCTTCCTATTATCTTCATAATTATAAGCATTTACAGATGCATTGAATACTGAACCCTGTGCTTTATGTGTAAAAGTTAAAAAAAAAAAACAACTTTGCCTTTGCTTTGAGTTATCTATTTAATGAAATGATATTTGAAGATTTTTTTTATGTCCCTTCAAACATTTTTTAGATAACAAAATTAGTAACATCTCGGCTTTTTCCACCCTGGTCTTAAAAATGTGGGTAGCATTAGGTTAAAACTGGAAGGGGGAGGAGGGTGAAGCAAGAAGCAGTTTTTTTTATTTTAAAAAAATTAAAAATTGAAACATTTTTGATTTCTCTAAATTAAGGTTGAAAATAGACTTCTTGTGTTTTTCTTGTGTTTTCTGAATTTTAATTCTTGTGTTGCATTCACAAATGTACAATATATCTGCCCAACTCCTGCT
Source organism: Gracilinanus agilis (assembly GCF_016433145.1). NCBI lineage: Eukaryota > Metazoa > Chordata > Mammalia > Didelphimorphia > Didelphidae > Gracilinanus > Gracilinanus agilis. Next base: position 408,841,564 of record NC_058131.1, on the reverse strand, counting down.
CACATGAGGGTTGATTTTGTGTAGGCCCTTTGTCTCTTTCCCACTGCTATTCCCTATTTGGCCATTAGAGTGCTCATTAGTGCTTCTGTACAAGAATGTGTAACAATAATAGCAAGAACAAATTTAATTTAAATTCTTGAGTTTTAAAAAACTTAATCAACTTTTGGTAATGGTTTCATTAGGCAGAATTTAAATTACTTAAATGAGGATTGAAATTGCTGTTAAAAAATTATTACCATAAACAGTTGTCTTTATATGGTCATAGGAGGCAGGATGTGGCCTTGCATTCACTGTCAGGAGATCTAAGTTGTAGTCCTGGTTCTGCTGCTACTTCTTTTTGTGGTTTTGGACAAGTCATTTCCTGATATTATAGGCCTAAAGTTTTCTCATTTATAAAATGAAGGGATTGAACTAAGGTATTTTTCACAATCCCCTACCAAGGCACTAACTGTATACCCATTTGAAAAATGACTACCATTTATAAATATATTCAGCAATATTAATGTGTTTATAGTGACATATATATGCTATATTAAAGTTGTATAATCTAGAGGACCTGGTTGGAAGTCAGCCTCTATACTTCAAATTTAGCTGTGACATGAAATGTGAAATGTCTCTAGCTTCCTCAGCTTCACTTTTCTTAATCGTGAATTATTAGGATCGTCAAAAGACCTCTTCTGGGGTTGGCTGTGAGGCTAGCGGAGTTTTTATTGGGGACTTAGTGAGAATTTTATTCTCTATTCTTCCCCCCCATTCCCTTTCTTTAATCATTAAAGTTACTTAAATGAGAGGGAATGTTCATGAAGCTCTTTCAGTTCCTTGGATATAAGGTATTGTGTAAACACAAGGTGGTCCATTATTATTTATATGTAATCATGTATATATGTGTATATATGTTCTCTAAACATGCTGTCATACATTAAAATGTGTTAAACACATTTCATGTTGTCCTAAAGCATATTAAATGCAAGTGTAAGTTTAATTTATACTATTTAGAATGCTATCAAGTGCTATACTTGTACAGTGTGTGTAAATAATGGTATAAAATTTATAAATGTCATCACTTGCCATCTCTGGTTGTTTTGCAGCTTACTACAGGATGTACAGCCCCTTTTATTTAATCCCATTTGTTTTCTGGATGACAGTAGCCAATTCAAGCATTTATTAATCAAATACTATGTAGAAGACAGTCAGCATATTTTAACCAAGGTTATATTGTGTAGCAGAAAGTGACTCAACCTGCTTTGGCTTTATTTATAGGCAACTTTTTTTTTGTCAGTGAATGAAAGCTAGAAACAAGATTTTAATACATGACAATGATAATGCAGTTATTTAGCTTAAAAACTTGAGTTTTTCAACAATTCATGCACATATGTAGATTGACATTTCTTTTTTTAATAACCTTTTTTGCATTAGTATTACAATTGGACTTTTTTAAAATCTTCTGAAAAAATATCTAGTATACATTGATCACCAGCACTCCATGTTGAAAGGTCAAGAACTTAAGTGATGTATTTTAATCCTTAGTGTACCAGATTGATTCAGATTCCTAAAAAACAGCTTTTTTAGTACTTTACTCTTTCAGATGTATTTTTGTATAAAAGAATAATTTCTGATAGCTGGTTACATTATTTGTATATTATTTGTGAAAACTGCAGGTCATATAACAATACCTACCTTTTCTATGTTAAGAAACTGGAGAATGTGGCTATAAATTGCCTAGCATTCATAATAATGGAAGCTTTATACAAACATTTTGATTTGTTACAAATGCAGAAGTTGAATTACCATGAATAAAAGATTATAAAGTTTACAAGTATTTATTGTTGTCAAATTGTCCTAATAAACTTGTAATTGTTTATGTGAGTATTTTAAAAATTGCCCATGATGTGTAATTAATTTTGTGGGAATGTAATGTAATGGTGTGATTAAAGTATTTTTTTTGGAACAAATTCTCTTAGAAGAAATTATTTTTTCTTTTGTGGTAAAGAGGCTTGAAAGATCATAGGATCCAGAGGTTTTAGAGCTAGAAGCATCAAGTTCAAATTCCTAATTTTTGACTTGCCTAGGATCATACAGTTAGTAAATATGCAAGAGAATTTGCACTCAGGACTTCCTGACTCCAAGTTCAGCACTCTATCTACTTCACAAACTAGTTATAATGAATAACTACATTACAATCATAAGGCAATCACAAACTTTTCAGGAATTGAGTTTTAGGCAGGTAAAATTAGTTCAGCAAATACTACTGGCCAAATTAATTAAGAGATCTAATCCATGAAATAGTGTAAGGGAAGAGGGCCCAGGATCATCTTAGACACAAGGAAAATGGGTTAGTCTCAATAGGTATCTAAAAGAGCAAAGAAACTCCCTCGTGGACACCCATGAAACTATAAGATGTCAAATATATTAAGTGTCTAGTATGAGTTAGACACTGGCATAATTGTATAGGATACAGAGGAATGTAAAAGTCCTTGTTCTCAATTGGAAGCAATATCCAAAGAAGATATGTGCAGGATAAATTCGATATAATTTCATAAGCCATAAGATTAAGGAGGACTGGGAATGCCTTCTTTCAGAAGGTGGATCTTAAGTTGAGATGTTGGGAAGCTCAGAAGCTGAGGAAGTGAAGGGAGGCCGAGTCCAAGCTTGACTCAGGATACCCCTTTGTTTAAAGCAGTGGTTCTCAAACTTTTTTGGCCTACCGCCCCCTTTCCAGAAAAAATATTACTTAGTGCCCCTGGAAATTAATTTTTTTTATTTTAATAGCAATGAATAGGAAAGATAAATGCACCTGTGGCCATCACCGCTCCCCTGGATTGCTGCAGCACCCACCAGGGGCCGGTCGCGCCCACTTTGGGAATCACTGGTTTAAAGCATTGCTTACCCTGCTGCTTTGTACCATACCTCCTTCATTATGAAAGAGCTGGATCTTCTCTATGCTCCCGTTATAGGCTGAAAGGACATTTTAGTCAGGGAATTTGGTGGGGTTGGGATTACAAAGTTGAACATGACTGAAAAAGAGGAACAATAACTACTGCACAATTAGTAGAATTGCAAAGTGCCTTTTGTAAATTATCTCATTTGATCTTCAGAACAACCAAGGAACATCTCTGAGTTAGAGGTAGGTGCTATTATTTTCCCTCTTTTGCGGATGAAACAGAATGAGAGAAGTTAAGTGATACACCAGGTAAATGACTGACCCAGAATTTGAACCAGACCTTCCAGACTTTACATGGTTATATAAAGAAAGAGCCCAGTGGCATCTATAGAATCATAGGCTTAATGGTTTAGACATGATCGATCTCTAGGCTATGGGGAAGGTTGGGAGTGGAACAGAATATAAAAGCCTGCATTTTTCAAGCTTCTTGCACACCTTAAGTCATTTTGTATAGCCTTTTATTCAGCTGAACATGTCATCAATTTAACAAGTCTTTCTGAAGGGAAAGATTTAGGTAATATATTACATTTCTATTGTGCTTAAACCCCCTTTTCTTACACAGATGGATGAAAGAAGCAGGGCATTTACAAATGAAAACTTAAAAAAGATGAATTTGGGCAAGTAGGTGGCACAGCAGATAGAGTGCTGGGCCTGGAGTTAGGAAGACTCCTCTTCCCAAGTTCAAATTTGGCCATAGACATTTAGTAGCTATATGACCCTGGACAAGTCATTTACCCCAATTTGCCTCAGTTTCCTCATCTGTAAAGTGAGTTGGAGACAAAAATAGCAAACTGCTCCACTATCTTTACCAAGAAAACCAGATGGGGTCACAAAGAGTTAGACATTGAAACCCATACTTACTCCTAGTCTGATATTCTTTCTATAACACCAGATGGCCTGATCATAAACTTAAATATATAAATTGTGATGGAAATTATTGTTCCAAACTTTCCCTGCTCAAACAAGTCATTGTAGTCTTTGGATTTTGGTACATTCTCTAAATACCCAGTTTGGAGTCTGGCTCCTTCACTCACAAGCAGTATAATTTTAGAAAATTCACTTACCATCTCTGGAAGGACTTCAGCTTTTTCTGCAAAATGAAGGCGTTCTACCATAAGTGTCCCTTGAGCTGAACTCTTAGGGTCCCATCACCAAATCTTATTCTTGTTAGATTTAAATTTTAGTTTTATATTGAAAAACATCCAGATTGTTGGTTATTGAATGAATTACACAGTTTGAAGAATAAACATTTCTGGGTTCACTTAAGTGCATGTAATAATTCAGTGGAGTCTGTTGAATTTGTACCATAAAAGATATTGCAATTGACCCATACATAAATTTTGGAATAGAAATAAAGAAGTGAATAGATCATCACCATAAGATATAATCACTTGGGGGCAGCTATGTAGCTCAGTGGATTGAGAGCCAAGCCTAGTGATAGGACGTCCTAGGTTCAAATCTGGCCTCAGACACTTCCTGGCTTTGTGATCCTGGGCAAGTCACTTGACCCCCATTGCCTAACCCTTACTGTTCTTCTGCCTTAGAACCAATGCACAGTATTGATTCTAAGATGGAAGGTAAGGGTTAAAAAAAAAAGATACAGTCACTTATTTTTAAAAATAATTTTTGTTGATATATTTTGTTTTTACAGGGTCAAAATTTCTTTCTTTCCCTCTTAAGAGAACTATCCCATATAGCAAGTAATTGTTTTAGAGAAAGAAAAAAGAAAAAATACAACAAAATTGATCAATACACTGAAAAAAATCGGAAAATGCATGCATTGTTCCACACCCATGGATCTTCCACCTCTGCAAAGAAGGGAGAAGGAATTTCTTGGGTGAGCCATCTCTCAGTTACTCCTCAATGAGCATCAGTTCTCTATTCTAGCTCTCTCAGAAACCTCCAATCATTTACTCAAGGAGACACAGGAATTAAAAAGTTTCACCCACACAAATGAGAGACAAGAGCTCTGTTAGCTGCTTTGTCAATTGTTCTTTTGACCTTCTATGGCAGTTATAATGTTCAGCTAAGATGTTCTCTTCAAAGTCACCTACAACTCAGTCTACTACCTACTGGAGCTCATGATTGGTAAGCCTCTTGCCTACAAAGAGAACTAGATTTCCTCAGTTGACATTCAGAACCGACAACTGATCAGACACTCAGAGTTGTAAGGGAATTTCATGGCTATCTAGTCCAACCCCTTCATTTTTACTACATGTCATGAAAACCAATCTTAGAAGAAGTTCCAGGATTACACAGCCAGTGTCTGAGGCAGTTTCTGAATTCGTATCTTCATAATTCTAAGCTTAGTTTTATGCCGTACTGTGCCATCTAGCTCTATTCCCTCTCTTTTTAAAAATTATTTTTTATCCCATTAAACATTTCTCAATTACATATAAAACAATTTTTAATAATCATAAAATATTTGAATTCCATGCTTGCTTTGGCAGCATATATACTAAAATGGAATGATCCAGAGAAGATTAGCATGACCCCTACACAAGGATGATACACAAATTGGTGAATTATTCCATATTTAAAGAAAAAAGTTGTTTCAGATTCTCTCCCTTCTTCCCTCTTCTCTCCCTTTCTTGAGAAGGCAAGCAGTTTGATATTGATGATATAATGAAATCGTGCAAAATATATTTCCATATTAGATTTGCAGTGTTCACATGGAAGTTACAATAGCATCATCATTCCAGCAGGGGGAGCTCTGTCATTGCTTCTTTAGTGGAAAACTCTAGTATTGCCCATTTCACTGTAATCCAGCCAACAAACACAGAGAACAGGGTTTGGGTGTAGCAGATGTGTGAATCCCACGTGTATAGAGGAGTGCAAAGGCTGTCACTGGGTGGCTGAAATAGACTTCTTTAGATTCTCTATTCCACAACATTGCTATTTCAGTAAACTAATTACATTTGGATACATTCATTGAAATTTATAAACTCTATCATTTTTTATTACTTCCCAGAGGGAAATGTTAGAGCCAAAGGCCACTCTGCTTTCCTCGGGGCCAGAAAAGTATATCTATCTCCTTAAATATCATTAGTCTAACTTTTGATCACTGTCATTTCTGGGGAGAAAGGGGACCCCACCTCTATTTCCAAAACTTGAGCCCTTTCTCACAAAATACCAGTTCCACTATGAGTTCACATAGAAAATAACAAAGAAATCCATTTTTCTAAATCAGAGCAAAATAGAAGTCTGAGAAGGTATACATGGGAGCATATATGCTAGACAATATAGACTGAAGGAGCTTTCTCACTGTGGCCAAGGCAATAGATCAACCAAGAGAGTGTCATTTATTTCATCCAAGGGAAAAACCGTTGGAAATTTCTAGAATCGTAAGCTGGGAACAAGGACATGATGAAGACTGCCAGTTCCTCTCATGTCTTCCTGCAGTCTTTTCCTTCAGCAACTTGAAGTGAGGTTGGCTTCTACCTTCTCTCTCAAAGTTACAAATGCCAAAATGACTCTATCCTTGAGTTGCAAAAAAGACTTGAAACTTGATGAGTTTCCAAAGGAGACTGACCCTGAAGAGTCCCAAAAGGAGGACCATTAAATGGACCTGGAGCTTTCTTGTTTTTCTCCAATTTCGTCCCACTTTTACAAAGGGCAGGGGACTTCATCTCTAACCATACCAGTGGGCTTTGGGGCAGAGGTTATATTGCAAAACAATCTGGGAGGTAGAACTGCTGGTGCTCCAACACCCTGAGGAAGATTATAGAACATAAAATATCAAAACCAGAAGGTATCTTAGTTATCGTCCAGTTCAGATGCCTTATTTTACAAATTAAGAACATGAGGCACAAGTGGGGAAGTTACTTAAGTAGTTAACAATGAGGACAGACCTGAGACTCACGGAATCATCATCATCATCATCAACATCATCTTGTTCTCATTCCCCCCCCCAAAAGTCTAGATTGAAATGGTCTCAGGGCAGAGCTTATCCTGCTATCAAACTTTTATATTTAATGTTCTATGAATAATTTTACAAATGAATAAAATGACTGACTTTCATAACTGAACAAATTATTGGGTTGTAAGCTAATTTTCTGAAAGTATCTTTGGAATGAGAATTATATACATTTTATCCTGATGTTGGATATCTTTTATTTCTTCTGCCTGGCAAATAGCAATTGCTTAACAAATACCTATTAACTGTTTGAATGACAATTGCCTCAGTGAGAAGATATTAGATGTTAGGCTAATCTGTTAAGCCTCAGATGAATCAAATAGAGAATAAAAGCATGAGATATTAAAGTACCAGGAGAAGACCATTAGATAGGAAGAGTTAGTGCAAGCAGTTAGTTTGTTTCAGTGAATTCCATGCATATCAGGTAATCTCATAAACTTGAGGTTTTTTAGACTTGCCCAAGGGATGTCATGTGGAAGAGGGACTGGACTTGTTTTACTTGGTCTCAGAGGGTAAAGTAACTAACAATGATTAGAAATTGCTAAGAGGTGAATATATTATTGACATAAGGAGACACTTCCTAGTAACTAAAGTTATTGAAAAAGGGGAATGTGATACTTTGGAAAAGAGCTGGTTAGAGCAGTTCGGTGGCTCAGTGGATAGAGAACCAGGTTAGTAGTTGAGAAGTCCTGGGTTCAAATCTAGCCTCAGACACTTCCTAGCTGTGTCACTCTGGGCAAGTCTACTCTGTCATCTTAAACTTTTTCATAACCTGGCCCTTTCCTACTTTTCCAGTATTCTTACATACTACTCCCCTCAATGCATTTAAATGTCCAGCAATACTGATTTCCTTGCCTGACTCTATATCTTAGCACTGGCTATCCTTCATGCCTGGAAATTGTTCCCTTTTTATCTCTATCTTTTGTGATCTCTGATTTCCTTCAATAAACAATTTAAGTGTGTACAAATTGTCCCTTCTGTTAGTGTAAAAGTTTTTAAAAATTCAATTTAGAATATTTTTCCATGGTTATATGATTCATGTTCTTTCTGTGGGTTTCAAAATTAACATCCAATATTCTAAGTATTATATTTAAGAAGATTTATTAATAATAACTAACATTAAAAAACTAGCCAACTCAGCCCAGTTGTGAAAGAAGAGAGTAAGAGGGAGGAGTTTCAGAACTTATAAACAATAATGTGACCATGCAATGTGGTGGAGAGATTAAAAGGAATTCTGGAAAATACTGAAGGACTTCTGGGGGATGAAGTCCAAGGTACAAAAAATTCTAACTAAAATTCATTCCCCTGTGATCCTTTTGGGGGACCAGTCTCCCCAAAGGGATCATTTTAAACATAATCAACTTAAAATTCTAAAGATTTTAAACTGAAGGTATATAAAATATTGTAATTTCTAAAGAAAAATTATAATAACTTGGGGGGAAAGGGGAAATAAAAGAGAAAAAGCCAAAAGCAATGATTGCTACATTGACAAAAAACAATTTGGGGGCAGTTCCCTTTGGCAGAAGAGTAAACATTCAAAACAAATGCTTTCAACCCCCCATAGTTCAATTTAGCACGTCCAAAAGTTCACTCTGGATCTTCTGTTGCAGTGTGTGGTCTCTGCAGGCATCTTCGTGGTGCCTTCTGCAAATAGTTCATATTCTGGGAGGTAGTCTCATGTTCTAAATTAGGCTCAAATTCAAATCAAAGCTCCCAACAATAACATAGTCCCCCTGAGGAGAATAATATCAAACACAGGGATCACTCAGGGATGCATGGCTGAGTTATGAGGTATATGAATCAATTGTAAAAAGAAAATAAGGGGCAGCTGGGTAGCTCAGTGGAGTGAGAGTCAGGCCTAGAGACAGGAGGTCCTAGGTTCAAACCCGGCCTCAGCCACTTCCCAGCTGTGTGACCCTGGGCAAGTCACTTGACCCCCATTGCCCACCCTTACCAATCTTCCACCTATGAGACAATACACCGAAGTACAAGGGTTAAAAAAAAGAGAAAAGAAAAGAAAAGAAAAAAACATCAAAAAATCCAAATAGAAGAGAAAAAATAACTTGTGGGTGAAATATAAAATATCAAAGTCTTATGTCTAAAAAAAATCTAAGTAAAGGAAAAATAAACCTATAACACCTGGTCCTTGAATTAGGGCCCAATTAAAGTGATGTAAGCAATTATGCACTTACCCAATCAGTAGTCAGGACTACAGAAATTTTGCCACACTATGAAATGAATCTATGAAAGACAGAAAAGGGACTAGATCATGAGAGCCAGGATGACAGCCAAAGTGAGGTGCTTGGATAGAATGTGGCTCAGGGAAGTCTGGCCTCGGACATATGTCAAAACAGTCACAACCTTGCAACCCAAACAAGTTCAAGCTCTCTTATTTTGGCTCAAAATTACATCACCCACTGGGATTGGTTGGTCTCTTTTGCTCAATTGGCACTATGCAGGTTAGACTCTGTGCTTCTTCGGCACTGTGCAATGGCTCTTTTTGTATTCCTTCTCTTGGAATCAGAATTATTTTAAACAATCAATGGCATTATTTCTATAGTCTAAAGCTTTTGTATATGCAGTTACAGTCAGGACTAATGGACATTTTTAAACTTACCCTAGTACAAAATAAAAAAAATCTTTTTAATACTGGTAGCATGTGCTTTAAGTTCAAAAAATGAGAGAAAAAATAAAGCTCAAATAGTATATTGCAAATATGAGGAAAAAATAATAAAAATGTTTTAAAAATAAAAAATATATAGGTTATAATCAGTGACACACTGTCTCAGTCAAGGAGAGGTAGAATACAAAGATTCGTCACCAAAAATGAGATCCATTTCTTTTTTAAGTTGGCCATGAAGCACTGTGTGAGTGCAAATGATTTTCACAAAATAACAGTTTTATATAAAGAACAGCAGTACAGTAGATAATGTACATTCAAAGAAAATACCAAAATTCCCAAAATTCACAATAGCACAGTTAATAACAATCACAAACAAAACCACTATTATATAGGTTTCACATGAGTTTCTATATAGTCACTTGCTGTGTGATATTTAAAAAAACTATGAACTGACAGATACTTGTCACAAATTCTACAGGTATAGCAAATCTTTCAACCTTGGCAAAGATATTTTTAACAAAGTCTATTATTGCCATTATTTCAAAATTTGGCATAATAGCCTAGAAAAAACCTTTTTGGGGTCTAAAACATCACCAAGAAATCTAGATTGTTCTGGTGGAAGAGTAGAATAAGCTTAAGAGTTAAAACGATAAGAATATCCAGAAGTCACTAGGCTACCTGTGGAATGTTCCCTCCTGGGAGCCAGCTAGGGGTAGCACACCCTAGGAACACCTTCCCAGGTCCTCTGGTATGAGACTGTTATATGTCTCATCCATTACATTTTTATAAAAAGGGAAGTGGAGAATACAACAGTGCCATTGCACTTCACTTCAGCTACAAATGGACGCTTACCTCTTGTTACAAAGAACTCAGAGGCAGGCAAATGATCAATCAGAGCTATTAAAAAAAAACCCCAAGATATCTAAAAATAACTTCTGAAGACCCTTTAAAATTACAATTTAAATTCTTAAGTCATAAAATTCTCCAAAGATTGTATACAATTGTAACCAGTTTTGATGGAGTCTATCCATCATCATATATGTGACAATTAACAAAGGCAAAATAAAAGAAAAGACTGTATAAGCAACATGTGACCTCAATAGATCAGGTGAGATACATAAGGACTTCTGGGCTTTTACAATGATATGTTCTTCAGTACAATCATAGGGGAAAAGGCACAAATAAAAAATCAATATAACAAAATATATCTAATAGGCAAAAGACATCAGCTTAAAATGATTCAGTGTGATAGAGAGATATTGATAAGATTGATATGTGAACTTAAAAAAATTAAACTTTAAAGCAATCAGAAAATATAATAATGACAAGGTACAGGCAGTGAATTCAGAAAATCCTTTTCTCCAATTCCAATAGATTTCTTCACTATTAAAGAGGGGGAACAAACTGAAAATGGTTAGCAAGCAATAAAATGATGAAGTCTGAAAAGGTTTAAAATTCACCTCCAAATCTCAGTAAGTTTCCTTCCCCTCCCGCAGTATTTTCATCCACTTTGCCTTTCATTTGTCACAGCTCTGAATGTCCCCATGCACACACTGGACAGAATCTCTATTCTGCTTATTGAGAGTACTTAAGATTTTCAAACTTTGTCAAAATATTTCAGTTTGGCCTGTAATTTAAGCAGCATAGATTGCTACATATTCTTGAGGAGAAGTAAACAAAATTGGAAATATGCAATGTATATATAAGCTGCCAGTAAAAAAATCAAGGAGAGCCAATATGCCCCTACTAATTCTATGAACTCCAGAGCTTCAAGCATGCTTTGCAATAGCATTTTTCCTCGAAAGAAATGTTAATGGATTTTATTTACAGAGTAAACAAAAAAAAGGCAAAATTTCATTGGAGAACAATAGGTTTTGCATATGGACTGGCTTTTAAAAACTCCAAAACTCTGACTTCAAATCTACTGATTTGGGCTATTTGCCCTCAAAAACAAAACAAAACAGCAGAGGAATCCCCTTCCTGTGAAGAAAAATCCCGAGTTTCAAGTCTTGCTCTCTGCCAGAAACCCAGGGTCAGCTTAAGAATTTGGCTTAGAAACTTGAAGGGGGTGTGGCTCAATAGTGCGATTTTTTTCTGTTCCACACTGTGTTTCCCCCTCCTGAAAAATGGTTAGGACAGGCTGGAAAACCCATATAGGGTGGGGGTGGGGTGGCCAAAGGGATTGGGAGTCTCACCCTTCCATTGGGGGAAAAATGGCGCTGATGAATGGCAGGAGGGTTTGGTTGCAGGCTGGGCAGGTCTTACTCAGGCAGAATCAGCAGCAACAGTAGCAGTAGTGGGCGGAGCAGCAGTGGCTGTAATGGCGCAAAAGCAGGTGAGCTGATGTGAAAGAAGGTGGGAGGGATGGCTGGAGCACAGACTTGAAAAAAATTTATCTAGGGGCAGCTGGGTAGCTCAGTGGATTGAGAGCCATGCCTAGAGACGGGAGGTCCTAGGTTCAAATTTGGCTTCAGACACTTCCCAGCTGTGTGATCCTGGGCAAGTCACTTGACCCCTATTGCCTACCCTTACCACTCTTCCACCTATAAGTCAATACACAGAAGTTAAGGGTTTAAAATAAAAAAAAAATTAAAAAAAATTTATCTAGTCTATTCTTTCTCAAAGACATTTTTTTTAGAATTCTATCCCTTCTGGTTGCCATAATATGGGTTTCAAATTTAATATCCAATATTCTATTATATTTAAGAAGATTTATTAATAATAACTAACATTAAGAAAACTAGCTAACTCAGCCTGGTTTGTGAAGGAAGAGAGTGAGAGGGAGGAGTTTCAGAACTTATAAATAATAATGTGACCACACAACATAGTGGAGGGATTAAAAGGAATTCTGGGAAATATTGAAAGAATTCTGGGCAGAAAGTCCAAGGTACAAGAATTTCTAATTATACATTTCCTTCCCCTTTTTCCTCCCCCCTCCCGGAGTTGACAATTCCACTGGGTTATATACATATCACTGTTCAAAAACTATTTCCATATTATTACTATTTGCAATGGAGTGAGCATTTAAAGCCAAAATCCTCAACCATGTATCCATCTAACCATGTGATCAATTATATGTTTTTCTTCTCCATTTTGTATAGTTAGAATTTGTACCTTTTGAACTACATTCCCCAGAATGTAGTTTCTCAGCATCCCTTTCCCTCTGCCCCCACATTTATGTCTTCTTGTATATTAATTTTAATCTTAACAGTTTCTACTCCCACAGTTCTTTCTTGGGATGTGGATAGTGTTCTTTCTCATAAGTTCCTCTGGATTGTCCTGGATCATTGCATTGTTTTTAGTAGCAAAGTATTATATTCAATTGTGCCATAGTGTTTCAGTCTTTGTGTACAATGTTCTCCTGCTTCTGTTCCTTTCACTCTGCATCAATTCCTGGAGGTCTTTTCAGTTCACCTATGTAAGAAGGGGGGTAGCAGAGAGTTGGGGTGTGTTCTGGTAACCCCCTGACTGAATGGTTATGGGCCAAAGCTACTCACACCACCCCTCCTTACTTGGGAGACACTTGGGATTGCTACATAAGTCGAGGTTCCACAATAGAAATGTTTGGGATGAGAAGTTAGAGGGAGATGTTGTCTAATGAGTGAGCCCCAAAGGAACCCCGACGATTGATCAGAACTGGGCTAACTTTACTCAAGCCTCCCCATTCCCTTTTTGTTGAGGGCAGTTCAAAATGGAGAGCAGTCCACCTTCTACCCACAACCCACAAGGAGTCAGTCTCCCACCCAAATCAATTGTCCAGATCTGACTAGAATCTCTCAACAAGGGGTTTATTAAGGAATAAAATACTTTGAAGGGTAATGGAAAGGATATTAGGGAAAGGGTTGTAAGGTAAGATTCTTTAAATCCTATTATTTGTCTTTCCCAGGGCAGGGTAGTAACATATTTCTTCAGAGATCTCTAATGCCCAGTTTGTCTGACCCTAAACCCCCGTAAACTCCTATCCTAACATTATCACTAGCTAAAGAGGGAAATGTAGAAATCAAGGTTCAAAGCAAGGTTGGTTAGTCTCCAGGGGCCAGCTCCCACAGAAGTCCAGGCCCCCTGGCCCAAAATGAAGAAGATGGTTGTTCAGGTTCTCCACTGGGTAAAGGAATAGTAGAAGAGTAGATGGTTTGTCTTCCCAAAAGTCTCAGGAAAACTCTCTGGATTAGCTTGAAAGGTCTGCAGCCCCTCAAATTCACTCCTCCCTCCTTGACTGTGCCTGAAACTTCTCAGAGATCCATTGGTTCTCTCAGAACTTCTGCCCCCCAACCCCAGGCCAATTGTCATTCTCTCTCTCTGGGTCAAACTTCTATGTTCCATTTGTCAGTTGAACCTGTACGCTTGCTTAACTCTTGCAATGTCTTGTCCAGTCCGTTACACATAGAAATCCTTTAATTCATCATTTCTTTCAGCACAGTAGTATTCCATCACCACCAGATACCACAATTTGTTCAGCCATTCCCTAATTGAAAGGCATTCCCTCATTTTCCAGTTTTTTGCCACCACAAAGAGTGCGGCTATAAATATTTTTGTACACATATTTTTCCTTACTATCTCTTTGGGGTACAAACCTAGCAGTGGTATGGCTGGATCAAAGGGCAGGTAGTCTTTTAAAGCCTCTTGGGCCTAATTCCAAATTGACTTCCAGAATGGTTGGATCAATTCACAACTCCATCAGCAATGCATTAGTGTCTCAATTTTGCCACATCCCCTCCAATATTTATTAATTTCCTTTACCATCATATTGACCAATCTGCTAGGTGTGAGGTGCTACCTCAGAGTGGTTTTGATTTGCATTTCTCTAATTATGAGAGATTTAGGACACTTTTTCATGTGTGTTCATTGATAGTTTTGATTTCTTTATCTGAAAACTGCCTATTCATGTCCTTTGACCATTTGTCAATTGGAAATGGATTGATTTTTTTTTTTGTACAATTGATTTAGCTCCTTATAAATTTGAAAAACTAGACCTTTGTCAGAGGCATTTTATAAAAATGTTTTCCCCAATTTGTTGCTTCCCTTCTAATTTTGGTTGCATTGGTTTTGTTTTTACAAAACCTTTTTAATTTAATGTAATCGAAATTATTCATTTTACAATTTGTAATTTTCTCTATCTCTTGCCTGGTCTTAAATTCTTTCCTTTCCAATAGATCTGACAGGAATACTATTCTATATTCACATAAATTATAAATAATTTCCCCCTTTATATTTGTCATTTACCCATTCTGGATTTATCTTGGTATAGGATATATGAGATGTTGATAAAAACCTAATTTTTCCCATGCTGTTTTTCAATTTTCCCAGCAGTTTTTGTCAAATAGTGGGCTCCTGTCCCAAAAGCTGGGATCTTTGGGTTTATTGAACACTAGCTTGCTGAGGTCATTTACTCCAAGACTATTCCATTGATCTTCCCTTGTGTCTTTTAGCCAGTATAATATTGTTTTGATGATGACAGCTTTATAGTACAGTTTATGATCTGGTACTACTAGGCCCCCATCCTTCTCATTTTTTAAATTAGTTCCCTTGATATTCTTGATCTTTTATTGTTCCAATGAACTTTGTTAAAATTTTTTCTAATTCTATAAAAAAGTTTTTTTGGTAATTTGATAGGTATGGCATTGAATAAATAGATTAATTTGGATAGCATTGTAATTTTTATTATATTAGCTCATCCTACCCAGGAGCAATGAATGTTTTTCCAGTTATTTGGATCTAGTTTTAATTGTGTGGGAAGTGTTTTGTATTTTTGTTCATATAATTCCTGTGTTTGTCTTGGCAAATAGATTCCTAAGTATTTTATATTGTTTAGGGTGATTTTAAATGGAATTTCTCTTTCTAACTCTTGCTGCCAGGATGTGTTGGAAATATATAGAAATGCTGATGATTTATATGGGTTTATTTTGTATCCTGCAACTCTGCTAAAGTTGTTGATTATTTTTCACTAGTTTCTTAGCTTAATATCTAGGATCCTTTAAGTAGACCATCATATCATCTGTGAAGAGTGATAGCTTATTCTCCTCATTACCTATTTTAATACCTTCAATTTCTTTTTTTTCTCTAATTGCTACTACTGGTGTTTCTAATACTATGTTAAATAATAGAGGTGATAATGGGCATCCTTATTTCACTCCTGATCTTATTGGGCAGATTTCTAATTTATCCCATTGTAGATGATGCTTGCTGATAGTTTTAAATATATACTGTTTATTATTTTTAGGAAAGGTCCCTCTATTCCTATACTTTCTAGTGTTTTCAATAGGAATTATTGTTGTGTTTTGTCAAAGACTTTTTCTGCATCTATTGAAATAATCATGTGATTTTTGTTGGTTTGCTTGTTAATATGGTCAATTATATGGATGGTTTTCCTAATATTGAATCATCCTTGCATTCCTGCTATAAATCCCACCTGATCATAATGAATAACTCTTGTGATTACTTGCTGGAGTCTTTTTGCTAGTACTCTAAGATATTTGTATCTGTGTTCATTAAGGAGATTGGTCTATAGTTTTCTTTCTCTGTTTTTGATATGCCTGGCTTTGGAATCAGTGCCATATTTGAGTTACAAAAGGAATTTGTAGAACTCTTTCTTTGCTTACTTTGTCAAATAGTTTGTGTAATACTCGGATTAGTTGTTTTTTAAGTGGTTGATAGAATTCACTTGTGAATCCATCTATCCCTGGGGATTTTTCCTTAGGGAGTTCAGTGATGGCTTGTTCAATTTCTTTTTCTGATATGGGATTATTTAAGTATTCTATTTCTTCTTCTGTTAATCTAGGCAATTTATATTTTTGTAGATATTCATCTATATCAATGATTCCCAAAGTGGGCACTACTGCCCCCTGGTGGGTGCTGCAGCGATCCAGGAGAGTAGTGATGGTTACAGGTGCATTTATCTTTCCTATTAATTGCTATTAAAATTAAAAAAAATTAATTTCCAGAGGGCTAAGTAATATTTTTTTTCTGGAAAGGGAGCAGTAGGCCAAAAAAGTTTGGGAACCACTGATCTATATCATCTAGATTGCTGTATTTATTGCCATATAATTGGGAAAATAGTTTTTAATGATTGCCTTAATTTCCTCTTCATTAGAGGTGAGGTCTTCCTTTTCATCTTTAATACTGTTAATTTGGTTTTCTTCTTACCATTTTTATTAGATTAATCAGTATTTTGTCTATTTTATTTTTTTCAAAGTACCAGCTTCTAATCTTATTTATTAATTCAACATTTCTTTCACTTTTTTACTTTATTAATGTCTCCCTTAATTTTTAGGATTTCTAATTTAGTTTTTATCTGGGGATTTTTAATTTGTTCACTTTCTAGTTTTTTAATTTTCTTCCGTGTTAAGATGGCAGCAGAGTAAAAAGCAGCTGCTTAACCTCTCCTAACTGAAACATATAGGACTCCTCAAGGGGACATAAAAACAAATCCAGACAAACGAAGGGACCCAACAACAGGGCACGGTGTTGAAGGTACGTGGGTTTGGGGCATTTCCATGCTATAAAGGGGTGAAACAGCTCTCACTAAAACGCGAGCTGAGCACCTCCCTCCCAACACCACCTACAGTGCCAAAGCCAGCACAAAAGAGTTAGAGCAAGTTTGGGGCATCCATTAAGTCATTGGCAGCTCCAGGGCCTGCTCCTAAGAGCAGCAAGACTTAAGACCCCAAGAGGCTAAAGAATGCGCGGACTTTGAACACAGACCTTGAGCACAGGTGCAGTTGAAGGTGCAGACGCAGGGGAAGACAAGGATAATGAGCTTGGACCTTGAGTGGTGACCCAGTGCAGATGGGTGCATGACTGGGGAAGCAGTGCCCTGAGACTGTTAAAGGTGCCTCTGGCAGAGGAACAAACAAGGGGACCACCAGGAGGCTTGACCCTGAGAACAACTAGACCTGAGACCTCAGGAGCCTAAAGAGCGCAGACAGACCCTGAATGTGAGGATAAAGCTGAGAAGGTGCAGGGCTAACAATGGCAAGCCAGAATCAGGAACCCCAGAAGAGAAAGATCAACAAGAAGAAATCTTTAACACTTGACAACTTTTACATAGAGAAAATCCAGACAACAGAGCAAACAGAAGAGGAGAACAAACAAGCAATCACATCCAAACCTTCCCAAAATAATGAAAACTGGTCTCAAGATCTTGAAGAGTTCAAATCTGAAATGATGAGAAAGATGGAAAAGATTTGGCTAGAGAAGTCGGAAATAGCTAAAAGGAAATCAGGCAAGAAAATAACAGTTTAAAAGGCAGAATTTTGCAATTGGAAAGTGAGGCAAGTAAATTGAAGACCAGAAACGACCAGATTGAAAAGGAAAACCAGTCTCTAGTTTTTTAATTGCATGCCCAATTCATTGACCACTTCCCTCTTAATTTGTTAACATATGCACTCAAGGATATAAATTTCTCTGAGTACTGCTTTGGCTGCATCCCACAGATTTTGATAGGATGTCTCATTATTGTCATTCTCTTCAATGAAATTATTAATTGTTTCCATGATTTGTTCTTTAACCAATTTTTGAGAATCATATTATTTAATTTCCAATTAATTTTTGATTTGCCTCTTCCTTTACTAATTATTATTTTTATTGCATCATGATCAGAAAAGACTGCATTTATTATTTATGCTGTTTTGCACTTGTTTGCCATGCTTTTATGCCTTAGTACATAGTTAATATTTGTGAATATACCATATGCTGCTGAAAAAGAAGGTGTATTCTTTTTTGTCTCAATTTATTTTTCTCCATATACCTATTAACTCTATTTTTGCTAAAATTTTATTCACATCTCTTACCTCTTTCTTATTTATTTTTTGGTTTGATTTATCTAGATCTGATAGAGGAAGGTGCAGGTCTCCCATTAGTATAGTTTTACTATCTATTCCCTCCACTATTTTCTCTTTTAGAAATTTGGATGTTATACCATTTGGTGCATACATGTAAAGAACTGATATTTCCTCATTGTCTATGCTACCTTTTATCAGTATGTAATTACTTTCCCTATCTCTTTTAATCATATCTATTTTTACTTTGGCTTTGTCAGATATCATGATTGCGACTCCTGCCTTCTTTTTCTCAGTTGTGTGATAATTAGATTAAATCTACACTGCCCATCTTTAGATTTAATCACCAAAGATGAAAACATCTCCATTTTTGGGAGGTCTGTAACCCATGTGTGCTAGAGTGGGTGATGAATCAGAATTGACTGACTGCCCCTAGGCAGTCCTAAGAGAAGTGTCTATTGTAATTGGACACGCAAACTAGGAAGAAGGCACAGGAAGTGATGCATAAGTGACTCCTTTAAAAAGAGGGAATTGAGTGAGTGAAGAGGTCTTTTGGTTCATGAACAAGACCTGAAGGAGGCTTCTGGTTTGTGACCTGTACCTGGGACCCTGAGACCTTGGTGAGACTGTTCTTAAATCTCTCTCTTAGTAAATTAGGTGAACACAGAATAGTATACTTGTCAGATCTCTGGGAAAGGAAAGATTTTAAAACCAAACAAGAGTTAGAGAAAATTACAAAATGTAAAATAAATAATTTTGATTATATTAAATTAAAAAGTTTTTTTACAAGGGAAAACAATGCAACCAAAATTAGAAGGGAAACAACAAACTGGGAAAAAATCTTTATAACAAAAAATTCTGACAGAGGTCTAATTACTCAAATATACAAGGAGCTAAATCAATTGTATAAAAAATCAAGCCATTCCCCAATTAATAAATGGGCAAGGGACATGAATAGACAATTTTCAGATAAAGAAATCAAAAGTATCAATAAGCACATGAGAAAGTGTTCTAAATCTCTAATAATTAGAGAAATGTAAATCAAAACAACTCTGAGGTACCACCTCACACCTAGCAGATTGGCTAAAATGATAGCAGGGGAAAGTAATGAATGTTGGAGGGGATGAGGCAAAATTGGGACATTAATGCATTGCTGGTGGAGTTGTAAACTGATCCAACCATTCTGGAGGGCAATTTGGAACTATGCCCAAAGAGCGATAAAAGAATGCCTGCCCTTTGATCCAGCCATACCATTGCTGGGTTTTTACCCTAAAGAGATCATAGATAAACAGACTTGCACAAAAATATTTATAGCTGCGTTCTTTGTGGTGGCAAAGAACTGGAAAATGAGGGTAGGCCCTTCAATTGGGGAATGGCTGAACAAATTGTGGTATATGCTGGTGATGGAATACTATTGTGCTCAAAGGAATAATAAAGTGGAGGAATTCCATGTGAACTGGAAAGACCTCCAGGAATTGATACAAAGCGAAAGGAGCAGAGCCAGAAGAACATTGTACACAGAGACTGATATATTATGGTAAAATCAAATGTATTGGACATCTGTACTAGCAGCAATGCAATGACCCAAGACAATTCTGAGGGATTTATGGAAAGGAACACTATCCACATTCAGAGGAAGAACTGCAGGAGTAGAAACACAGAAGAAAAACAACTGCGTGGACACTTGGGTTGATGAGGACATGATTGGGGATGTCGACCTGAAAAGACTACACCCATGTAACTATCAATAATGTGTAAATAAGTCTTGACTGACCACACCAGTGGAAATGCAAATTAGCTACAGCAGGGGGAGGGGGTGAGCCGGGGGATGGGGGGGTGAAGGGGGTGAAGGGTAAAGTAAAAACATGACTTATGTAACCAGGGAAATTTTTTCTAAAAATAAAAAATTATTTAAAAAAAAATCTCTCTCTTAGAACTACATGTGGTGAGTGAAGAAGGCTGACTCCTTTAACATCCCAGGAGGTACTAGCCTCTGAGAAGCTCCCTTGATTGGGAGAAGCCTTTGTGACTAAAACTCTTATTAATTGTCTTTTAGAATCTGCCTGGGCCTCTGGAGCCTTGCCAGAGTAAAACCCAGACTTGAATACAAATCTCTTATTCTACCCTCTTCTCATCTCTCTACTTCTACTCTCTCCTATATTTTGTAAATAAATTTCCATAAAAGTCATTTTGACTTGAGGTTATTTCTTAATTGGGGATTGATAATTATTCAATCCCCTTGCAAGCAACCTTTTAATATCTACCCAATAAAATCCCTCCCCCCCTTACAGTTGATGCCAAATAGATTTTGCTCCAGCCTTTTACCTTTATCCTGTGTGTGTCTACCTGCCTCATATGTGTTTCTTGTAGACAACATATGATAGGATTTTGATTTCTGATCCACTCTGCTATTTGCTTCCATTTTATGGGTGAATTCATCCCATTCACATTCAGAGTTATGATTACCACCTGTGTATTCCCCCAAATTTTGATTTTTTCACCTAATCCTGTCCTTTCTTCTTTTGCTATTTCCTTCTACACCAGTGGTTTGCTTTTAATCAGTCCCCCCCCAATCCCCACCCTTATTTAACTTCCTTTTCTACCCCCTCCCTTTTTATTCCTCTTTTATTTTGGGGGGTCTATTAAATTCCATCCCCCCCTCTCTTTTCCTCCTTTTTTTTTTTACTCCCTGCACCACTCCCCCTCTTAGTTTTCCCCTCTCAACTTCCCTATAGGGTAAGATAGAATTTGATACCCCAGTGCAGCAGTCTGCAACCCTTTTGGCTGTGAGAACCATAAAAACCACATTTTTTAAAATGTAATTTTGTGAGAGCCATACAATATGTTTAACACTGAATACAAGTAAATATATGAATTTTATGTAAGAACAACACTTTTAAAGTACAATAAGTCTCTGAACTGTTTTTAATAACATTATTATGTGCTAACCAATCATGAATAAAGTACTTTTTACCATTAATGTGACTTCTGATGCTGCATGGTTTTGCTGATGGATTTGTAGTCTGGTTGATATGTGGTGAGGTTAAGCTTCAAGCAGGCATTGAGACTTCCATCTGTTAAACATGATCTTAGGTTGGTCTTAATGTTCTTTAGATGTGAGAAAGACTACTCACATGCATACGTAGAGCCAAACATTGTCAGTACAGCAACACTCACACACTGCAGTGTGTGGTATGTGACAGGCGTTCCAAGTTTTGACAATCAGCTGATCCGCGGGTTGAAGATTTTTCATTTCTCCCCACTTGTGATTGCTTGCCAACTCTGCTTGCTATTGTGCAAGTCTTTCCAAATCTTTATTCAGTAACTTGAACTTGTTCACCCACATGTCTGAGGCCTTCAGATCAGCAGCTTGAAGCTCAAAATCTCTGACAGAGACACTGGGGATGCAACTCAGGTCAATACTGTCCACTGCACACTCGTGTGGATGGGTTATGAACTTAAAAAGACAAGTGCACTCACGAAATTCTCCAAAGCACTCTTTGAATGACTGCAGGAGATTAGATGTGAAGCCCGCTAGCAGCTGAAGATCAAGATGTTGAGCAGGGTCACTTGTTGTGCATGCATCTTTAAACTCTCTTTAAAGGTACATGATGCCTGATGTCTGTAATAAGGGAATAAAGCACGTGGATGGGGTTTGTGGGTCCCTAAGTCAGTAGGTGGGAAAGGAGGGTACAATAGTGGAGGTAGTAAATAGAGGTGGTAAGAGAGGTGTAAGGGGCTGAGTTTAGGGAAATATAAGACGTTGAAGTATAATGAGCTGCAAGGGGAGAGGATGAGGTAGCTGGGCAGGCACCTGCAACAGGGAGACACAGACTGGGTACACAGGCTTGAGACAGAGGACACTAAAGGGAAACAGGCTGAACCCTTCCAGGTAGGAAGGGCACTTCTACAGGCAAAGGGTTAGGGCCAGTCAGAAATGGTTTGAAACTAACTAGAGGGCTTTCTAGTCAGTTTCTCAAATTCATGAAGAAAGAGTCCCAGGGCTCTTTCCTGTCTGTGAAATAGAAGGGCTTCTCAGAGGAAGTATAGAGATCACCACTTCCTCCAAGATGGACGCCTCCAACTCCCCTCAGGATCCAAAGAGAAACTATTCCTTTCTCTCCTTATCCCTCTTTTATCATTCAACCAACGATTTAGCAAAAGTTTTGATTAAATAATAACAGGGTTTATTAAGTTTCAGGGTTTATTATAAAGGACAGAATGACACAAGGTTTCTCTAACAACTGCCTAGGGAGAGGCTCCAGGTTGGGGAGGGACACAGGAATGGAGCAAACTGAGCAAGAGCCTGCTCCAACTCAGCCTGGGAGGCTTTGTTGCCTTTAAGGTCAGGGAAGTTATACACAATGAATCAGGAGGTAATTTGTATCAAGGATAAGCCCTACTTGTCTATGGGGAAAACCTAAGTCTTCAAAGTTTAACTGCTACCACCCAAATCTACCCTTCTCCCAAACCCCACAGGAAATTAGGAAAGGAAATGGGGAATGAAATAGGGAAGGTCAGGAAGATCCAGAGGAATTAACTAAGTTACAAAATCTCAAGAGAAAAGGCACAGATTTAGCCCAAAGACCGAGCTCAGTTGAGCCTTCTGCTCTGACCAAACCTCTAGTAAGGGTTCTAAACCCTCTCAACTGCCAGAAATTCTGCATTTAGCCTTTTGCAGGGTTGATTGCAACTCTGCACTACACATCATGACGTTGACATATCACGTGACGCACAATATCATGTGTAAATTGTTAGTTACTGTGCCATGGTTCATCTGTCAGTGCTCACAGTGTGCGCTCCTGTAATAGCACCTGAAAAAAAATTGACTTTATGGCTCCTACAGAAAGAACCATAGCTGGCCCTCAAAAGAGCCAGATATGGCTCGAGAGCCATACATTGCTGCCCCCTGCCCCAGTGGATCTAGGTGCTCTTCCCTCTTGAAACTGATTCCACTGAGAGTAAGGTTTGAGTATTACCTATTAGCATTCTCTTCTTCTCTTTCTTATAATAGTATTTTCCCCTCCACCTCCTATGTGCCTCTTTGTGTGGTATAGATTTTTCTAATTTTCTTATTCATTCAAGTTTCTCTTGGTGGGAAATGGGGGTCAAGTGACTTGCCCTGGGAAGTGTCTGAGGCCGGATTTGAACCTAGGACCTCCCATCTCTAGGCCTGACTCTCAATCCACTGAGCTACCCAGCTGTCCCCTTTGCATATCATTTTAAACCACTTAGTTCCCTAATCTTTATCTATGAATAATTCTTCTAACTACTATAATAGTGAATACAATTTCTGAGAGTTACAAATAACATTTTTCCATATTGGAATATAAACAATTTGACCTTATTGAAACCCATAAAGAAAAAATAAGAAAAAAGGTTTTTCTCCTCTCTTTCTTATTTGTCTTTTCATGTTTCTCTTGGTTTTTGTATTTATATATCAAATTTTCCATTTAGTTTTGGTGTTTTCTTTAGAAATATTTGGAATTCTTCAATTTTGTTGAATGTTCATACTTTCTGTTGGAAGGTTATAGTCAGTTTTGATGCGTAGGTGATCCTCGGTTGTAGACCCAAATCTTGTAGTCCTGTAGTGTGGAGGCTGTCAGATCCTTTGTAATTCTGATTGGTGCTTCTTGATATCTGAATTCTCTTTTTCTGGCTTCTTGTAATATTTTCTCCTTAGCTTGGAAGCTCTTGAATTTGGCAATTACATTTCTGGGGGTTGTCTTTTGAGGATTTAATGTAGAGGGTGATCTATGGACTCTTTCAATGTCTATTTTGCCCTCTTGTTGAAGAACATCAGGGCAGTTTTCTTGGATAATTTCTTGTAGTATGATGTTAAGGTTTCTGTTTATTCCCAGATGTTTCAGGTAGGCCTATGATTCTTACACTGTCTCTTCTAGATCTGTTTTCCAAGTCAACCATCCTTTCAATGAGATATTTTGTTTTTCCTTTTAAGCATCTTAATCATTCTTTTGACTTTGCTTTATTAATTCTTGGTGGCCCTTGCCTTGTTCCTTCCCAGTCAGAAGTCTAAGTGAGGAAAGTGGGTGAGCTTTGTATTGAGCTCCAGAGAGGTTTTTCCCTTGAGACTATTTTTTGAGTCTCCGTGGTATCTGCTATGATCCACCCCTCTCTGTCCAGTCTCTGTGCCCTATCTCCACATTTCCTCAGCCTCCTGGGCTCCCAAATCTCAATCTCTAAGGCTGTGTTGACCTCAGTCAGTCACTCTAAGAGAACTTAGAGATTGCCCTGCCCTTGCTCCAACTTTGGCATCATAGTTGGAGTGGGGGAGGGGTGATGGGCTCACCCCTCTGTGGGAATAATTTTGACCCTTTTAACATGGAAATGTCCAAACTTTGCCTACCTTCCGTGCTGCACCATACAGTGGGGCTCCTTCTCTCATCTGACTATCTGACTGGTTTTGTTCTTTTGAGGCACTATATCTTGGTGGTGAAGAGGAGAGGAAGAGCCCTGTTTCTACTCTGGGGACATCTTAACCTGGAAGTCCCCTATGTTTGTCTTGACAAATAGATTCCTAAATATTTTATATTGTCTATGGTGATTTTAAGTGGAGTTTCTCTTTCTAACTCTTTCTGCTGAGTTGTGTTGGACATATATAGAAATGCTAATGATTTATGTTGGTTTATTTTGTATCCTACAACTTTGTGAAAGTTGTTGATTATTTCCACTAGCTTTTTAGTTGATTTTCTAGGATTTTTTAAGTAGACCATCACATCAATTACAGAGAGTGATACTTTAGTCTACTCATTGCCAACTTTAATCTCTTTGATTTCTTTTTCTTCTCTAATTGCTACTGCTAGTGTTTTGAGTACAATGTTAAATAATAAAGGTGTCAATAGACTGCCTTGCATCACTCTTGATCCTGATCTTATTGGGAAGACTTCTAACTTATCCCCATTATAGATGATGCCTGCTGATGGTTTTAAATATATAGTTTATTATTTTGAGGAAAGGCCCATCTATTCCTATACTTCCTAGTGTTTTCAATAGGAATGTGTGTTGTATTTTGTCAAAGGTTTTTTCTGCATCTATTGAGCTAATCATGTGATTTCTGTTGGTTTGGTTATTGATATTGTATTATAGTGGCTAATGAGGAGGAGGAAATAGCTAAGGGAACAAGGTGGAATCAGTGTAGCAATACCCTCCTCATTCACTGTTGGCCACTAATACTGTGAGATTATCAGGGGGTCCCTGTGGAAACTGGGGAATCCAGGGAAGGTATGGGGAAGGCTTCTTCACAAGCTGGCATATGAAGTGACTTGGTTCATTGTACCTCTGAACCTGGGCATGCATCAGTCCCCCTCTCCTTTAGATCAGTCATCTGCACCATAGAGGGTCTGGCTTAAAGATGGATTCCAGTCAGGTAAAGCTGTTTCACTTCTTCCCTTTTCTTTCTCAAGAATAAGTTGAACACTATTTGACTTTGAAGTATTTAATATGGATAACAAGGTATTGGATCAAGGTGGATTAGATGGTGGTCAGTGAGTGCAGAAATCTTTAATTATTGACTCCCTTCAGGTCCTTCATGGTGAGGAGACCAAGTCTGTCTCAACTCAAAGCTTCTCCTGCCCTTCCTGCTAAGCCTATGCCTATATCTCTAAACAGTTTTCCTATATTTGATAACGATCTCTGTAAGGCAAGGTTCAAAGAAAGTGGGGGTTCAGGGATTTGCTCCCAGATGGAGTCCAGAAACCCCCCAAACTTGGTTGACATGGTCTTGGACTGAGGTGGTATCTGGTAGACAGTGAACAAAGGTATCAGATCTTCAGAAACAGATCAGGAAACTCTCAAGGATAGCTTTCAGTTTGCTCAGAACTTGATTCTCCGTCTCCCCTCACTGTGCTCTTAACCCCAAAAGCCCCCTTCTCAGCAAAAATCCTTCCTAGAAGTCCCTCTGCTCTTCCAACTATCGTTTGGTCTCCTGCTCCTCTTCCAAGATTCCATGCCTCACCAAGAATCCCATTCTTTGCCTCCATTCTCACAATATGGTCAATTATGTGGATGGTTTTCCTAATATTAAACTATCCTTGTGTTCCTGCTATAAATCCTACCTGGTCATAGTGGATAATCCTCATGATAACTTGCCAGAGTCTTTTTGCTAGTACTCTAAGATTTTTGTATTTATGTTCATTAAGGAGATTGGTCTATAGTTTTCTTTTTCTGTTTTTGATCTGCCTGGCTTTGGAATCAGTACCGCATTTGGGTCATAAAAGGAATTTGGTAGAACTCCTTCTTTGCTTATTTTGTCAAAAAGTTTGTATAGTATTGGGATTAGTTGTTCTTTAAATGTTTGATAGAATTCACTTGTGAATCCATCTGTCCCTAGGGCTTTTTTCTTAGGGAGTTCCTTCATGGCTTGTTAAATTTCTTTTTCTGAGATGGGAGTTTATGTATTCTATTTCTCAAGTAATTTATATTTTTGTACATATTCACTCATTTCCCCTAGATTGTCACATTTACTGCCATATAAATGGGCTACATAGCTCTTAATAATTATCTTAATTTCCTCTTCATTAGAGGTAAGGTTGCCCTTTTCATTTTTGATACTGTTAATTTGATTTTGTTCTTTCTTTTTTATTAGATTAACTAGTATTTTATCTATTTTATTTGTTTTTTCAAAGTATCAGCTCCTAGTCTTATTTATTAGTTCAATAGTTCTTTTACTTTCAATTTGATTAATTTATCCTTTGATTTTTAGGATTTCCAATTTATTTTTTATCTGGGGATTTTTACTTTATCCTCTTTCTAGTTTTTTAAGTTGTATGCTGTAATGATAAATTGTACAGCAATGTGGAAATCAAGATGACGGACAGTTACCTGCTTAGAATATAGAATGAACTGAGCCTGGAAGGAGCTGGCAGGTGCCAAGGTAGTTGAGGCTTGGGTATAAAAGTGATGATTTGAACTGAGAAGGGATGTCAGATTTGAGATTGGATTGGTGAGGGTGGGTTTGGAAGGGTAGGCCTTACGTGAGCTTATTCAACCAGCAACCTATAGCAATCAACTTTATCAGTCTCTGATCCTGAATTAACCGTCAAGAAGAAAACCAATTTAGGTTGGGCCACTCTGGCCCAACCAGGCTGACAGCTGTCATACCTGATTAACATCAATCCTGAGATCATCATTAACATCATTAGCCTTAGCTAGTTAAGGACTTCCTATTTTCCTTCTTTCCAGCCACTTCCCTCCTTCCCTTCCCTAAGCCTGTTAGCAATATGTCTTTATACTTACTTTAGATTTGGTTTCATCTATAATCCTAGGGTTTTAGTAGATTATATCCTTGGGATATTTGAAGGGAAAAGGTGAATTATATCATTCAAAGTAGAGTTAATTTGCAGTCAGCCAAGCATTATCCATTGGTACAGAGAGTCAGTTAGACAAGGTATCTATATAATTCTAACAGCAGATTCATTGTCTGTCTAGCTACTCTGGGATACTGTTATATCTGGAGTTTGGGTCCAGCAGATTTACCATATTATAATAACAGCTACTGCAGTGAGGGTCCTTTGAGATTCACTATTACAATTTAAGTGTCTCACTTAGGATTCACCCACTTTACCCAGCTGCAGATCCTCATACCATCAGGATTAACATAATAATTCCCAATTCACTGATCTCTCTCTGATTTGTTGATACATGCACTCAAGGATATAAATTTTCACCTGGGTACTGCTTTGACTGTATCCCATATATTTTGATATGTTGTATCATCATTGTCATTCTCTTCAATGAAATCAGTAATTGTTTCTTTGATTTATTCTTTGACCCACCAGTTCTGAAGAATTAGGTTATTTAGTTTCCAATTAATTTTAAATTTGCCTTTCCATGAGCCCTTATTACTTGTGATTTTTATTGCATTATGATCTGAAAAAAATTGCATTTGTAATTTCTGTTTTCCTACATTTGTAATGTTTTTATGTTCTAGCACATGGTCAGTCTTTGTATTTGTGCCATGTGCTGCTGAAAAGAAGGTATATTTCTTTTTATTGCTATTTTTCCCCAGATATCTATGATATGTACGAACTCATTTACTTCCCTTACTTCTTTCTTATTTATTTTTTGGTTCAATTTATCTAGTTCTGATAGGGAAAGGTTGAAGTCCCCCACTAGCATGGTTTTACTATCTATTTCATCCTTACGTTCCTTTAGTTTTTCCTTTAGAAATCTAGATGCTATATCATTTGGTACATATATGTTGAATACTGATATTTCTTCATTATTTATATTGCCTTTCATTAAGTTGTAATTACCTTTCTTATCTCTTTTAATCAAATCTATTTTTACTTTAGCTTTGTCTGAGATAATAATTGCTACTCCTGCTCTCTTTGTCTCAGTTGCATATCTCTTTTCCCATTTCTCTTAGTATTATCCTCTTTTTTACCCCTAATATGACGATACCCTTATGTGATGATATCGTCATATACAGTTTACCACTGTACCTTCTAAGTATACTTTTTCTAGCTATTCCTTTCATAACAGTTTTTAAGAGTTACCAATATCATCTTTTCATAAGGAATACCAATTATTTGACTTTATTGAATTCCTTAAATTTTTTTTCTTATCACCTTTTTGTGATTCTCTTGAATTCTGTATTTAGGCTTCAAATTTTCTTTTTAAATTTGGTCTTATCGTCAGGAATGTTTGGAAATCTTTTATTTTATTAAATTACCATACTTTCCCCTGCAAGAATAGTCAATTTTCTGGGTAGGTGATTCTTGGTTATAGATCCAGTTCCCTTGCTTTCTGGAATACCATATTCCATGCCTTCTGGTCCTTCAGTTTGGATGCAGCCAGGTCCTATGTAATCCTGACTGTGGCTCCATGATATCCGAATTGTTTCTTTTTAGCTGTTTGTAGTATCTTTTCCTTGGTCTGGAAGTTCTTAAATGGTTATAACATTCCTGGGCATTATCAATTGGGATTTAATATAAGAGATAATCTGAGGATTTTTTCAGTCTCTTGTTCAAGAATATCAGGGCAGTTTCCTTGGATAATTTCCTGTAGAATGATGCCTAGACTTTTTCTTTGGTTATGATTTTCAGGTAGTCCAATAATTCTTAAATTGTCTCTCCTGGATCTATTTTCTAGGTCTTTCATTTTATCAACAAGGTGCTTAATATTTTCCTCAATTTTTTCATTCTTTTGATTTTGTTTTATAGATTCTTACTGTCTTGTGAAGTCATTCGCTTCTAATTGTTCAATTCTAATTTTTAAAAACTGAATCTTGTCCCTGACTTTTTGATTCTCCTTTTCTTTTTTTATCTATTTTTCTTTGTAGGTCATTGCTTTTATCTTTTACTTTCTTAGCCTCATTTTTGAGCTGGTCAATTCTGGCTTTAAAGACACTATTTTCTTGTTCTAGTTCATGTGCCTCTGTTTCCAGATGACTTATTTCGCTTTTTAAGTTCTTTTGCCAATTTTCTTCAACCTATCTTGATTATTTTTTGAATTTTTTTTTGAGTTCTTCCAGAGCCCGAGTCCAATTCACTGGAGTTTCTGAGCTTTTGCTTGCTGTTACTTGATCTTCCTCTGTTTCATTTGTTCTTTGTTAATTACCTAAATAGAAGCTGTCAATTATAATTTCTTTTTTCTTTTTCTGTTGTTTACTCATATTTTCCCCCTTCTTTCCCTCTCCTTATTTGCTATAATTTTGCACCTCTGTTTATTTGCTAGATCTGTGAGTTTGTTTTTTTCTTTCCTGAAGGGGCTTCTTCTCTGCTCCACTGATTAACTGAATTAGGCTGATCAAGACCTGTTGTATTAATGTGCCTTGAAGCCAAATCTTCCCCAGCTGGTGGGCAGAGGCTGAAGGTATTTATCCTCAGACCTCCCCTCTGCTCCTCTCTGCCAGCCACCTCCCTGCCAGCCTCCTGGTCAAAGCCCTGAGCTTTCTGTGTTGGTACCAAGGTACTCCATCATGGTTGCAGCCTTTGCCCTGGGATTCCATTCATCCTGAGTCCTACCTTGGGTCTCAGAGAAGTAGGTGGGGAAGGAGTTTTGGATCTTTCCCTTATACCCAAGAATTCAACTTTATCTATTTACCTTTCAGGTTGAATAGAGTAGATGAGACCTGTAGCTCTGTCTTGTTGTTGAGTTTGGCTTTCTGTCTATTTTGTATACTTGCTCTTTTAGTTGTTTGCTAGCTCTATAAGTTTGAGCTTTTCTCCCTTCTAGAGGCTTCTTCTCTGAACCATTGATAAACTGGATTAAGTCAGTTGAGCTGATCTGTAGAACTAAATGTGCCCTAAGACCAAAACTTACAGTGGCAGGGGCCTACAATGGAGGTGTGGTGGCTGAAGGCTGCACTCTTCTCTGCTTCTCTATTCTAGTTGCCTCCTTGCCATCTATGGTCAGAGCCCTGAGCTTTGCATTGTTGTGGTAGCAAGGCACTCCATCCAGGTTGGAGTCTTAGCCATGAGATCCCACTGACCCCCCAAGTCTCAGTACAGTAGGTTGGGGAGGGGCACTGGGATCTTCCTTCTTTCTTTTCTTTAAACCTGAGAATTCAACCTTCTCTGTGTACCTTTTAAGTTGAATCAAACAAGAGAGTCCTGAAGGTCCGTCTTACTGTTGGATTTGGTTTCCCCCTTAAAGCACTTTATTTTTGAATGTGGAAGAGTTTTCACAGAGCGATTGATTTTTGCTGCTTCTAAGCTGCCATTTTGACTCCTCCCCCCAGTGTAAAAGTTTTTTGAAGGCAGGACTGCTTCATTTTTGTTTTTGTATCCCCAGTTAATATGGTGCCAGGATTGCAATATGCACTTAAAAAAGGGTTTGTACTTTTATTTGTTCTGCTTTCCCAAACCATTACTTTGTCTTATATATTCATTAGTGCCTTCTAAGTTCAGTTACATTTGAGGCTTGGTTTTTAAAAATTAATCTATTGCTCTTTTGTTGTTGTTGTTTTATTGTTTTTAGTCATGTTTAACTCTTTGTGATCCCATTTGTGGTTTTCTTGACAAAGATACTGGAGTGCTTTATCATTTCCATTTCCACCTCATTGTATAGATGAGGAGCTGAGACAAGGTTAAAAGTGATTTTCCCAGGGTCACACAGTTGGCAAGTGTCTGAGGCTGGGTTTGAATTCAGGTCTTTGTGACTCTAGGCTCTAGGCTCAGCACTTTATTGTGCCACCTAGCTCTCTATATGGAATAATTAGGAGTAGGTACTCCTTCTCTCTAGTTCCCACTTACGTGGGGAGTGCCACTCTTTCCCAAATCCTTATGTGGATGTGATTCATGGATGATGAACATATGGGAGAGATTGCCTAGAAAATGTCTACCAAACTAAATGTGTTCACCTCACAGACTTAAATTTTTAAATTCTGCCTACAGTCTGACATGGCTCTGTTAAGAACAGGCTTCACTAAAGTAGGTTAACATTCTTCTATTCAAAGACATAGAATCTCACACTTGGCAGGAAAGTGACAGAAAGAGCATTCCATTTAGTTTAAAGATTTGGGTTCCAACAATATGTCTGTTACTTCCTAGCTACATGACTTTGAGTGAGTCCTTTCTAGCTGTAACTCCAGTGAATCTATTAAGTAATTATTTAGTCTAAATCTTTATCTGATGATATTCAGGATATCTTTTATTCTCTCAGCCACAGCCATTTCCTCCCTCCATCCCTTGACAATATCCTTCTATGAACCTTCTTATCTTGCCCCTATAGACTCTTACATTCTTTTCTCAATCCATAATAGCTTTCTGTGAAGCCATTTTCTCCAAAAAGTTCTTTGGTTGTTTTTTAAAAAAATGAAACCCTTTCCTTCCATTGTAGAATCAATATTGTGTTGGTTCCAAAGTAGAGAAACGCTAATAACTAGCAGTTGGGGTTAAGTGACTTGCCTAGGTTCACACAGCTAAGCTATGTCTGAGGCCCGACTTGAACCCAGGATTTCCTGTCTTCAGACTTGGACCTCTATCCACTGAGTCATCTGGCTGCCCCTCTTTGGCTTTTTTTTTTTTTTTTTTTTTTTTTAACCCTTGTACTTTGGTGTATTGTCTCATAGGTGGAAGATTGGTAAGGGTGGGCAATGGGGGTCAAGTGACTTGCCCAGGGTCACACAACTGGGAAGTGGCTGAGGCCGGGTTTGAACCTAGGACCTCCTGTCTCTAGGCCCCCTCTTTGGCTTTTAACCAAAATCATCCCCTCTGTCTTCTACTGGGAAATATAATTGCAGAATATTTAAGCATCTCTGTTTTACAGATGAGAACCCTGAATCATGGAGGGTGACTTTCCAAATATTTTGTGTCAAATGCAGAATTTTAAAACACAAAAAATTGAAGGCTGGAGTTGGAAGAGTCCTTAAAATCATAAAACATAGAAGTCAAAGTTGGAAAAACCTTAAAATCATAGACCCTAGAATTCTGAAAAGTGTCTTAAGAGATCATCTGTTTTAATACTACAATATGAAACCCTCTCTGAAGCTACAGAATAATGGTTGATTCCCTGATTTCAGCTGGGTGAATGTACATTATTACTCAGTTTGTGAGAAAGAGAAGCATGTTCTCTCTCTCTCCTCCCCCCTCCACCTCCATTGTCTCCAATCTACATATAAGAAAATCAGGTTCAAGAGAGTGAAAGTGATTTGCCTAAAGTCACAATTAGAACATTAGAGGACTTTTTTCTTTTCTGGTGCACTTTCCATTTCATCATACTGGTTCTCTGGTGACCAAATATTTTTTTAAAAGCCATCTGATCCAATGTGCTTTCATTTTACAGATGAGGAAACTGAAGTCCATATAAGGATCATAGGATCATGGATTGAGAGCTGGAGAGAACTTAGAAATCATTGAATCTAATACCTTCATTTTACAGATAGGGAAATTGAGGCTAAATGACTTGCTCAGAGTCATATGGATAATGAGTATCTACGGGGCAAGATTTGACCCCCAAGTCTTCCTAATTCCATGTCTAGTGTCCTATCCATTATTCCAAGCTGTTTCTTAACTTGGGGGGAAGTGTCATATTAAAGGTCACACAGGGCAGCTGGGTAGCTTAGTGGAGTGAGAGCCAGGCCTAGAGACAGGAGGTCGTAGGTTCAAATCCGGCCTCAGACACTTCCCAGCTGTGTGACCCTGGGCAAGTCACTTGACCCCCATTGCCTACCCTTACCAATCTTGCACCAAGGAACTAATACACAGAAGTTAAGGGTTAAAAAAAAAGTCACACAGTTCCACACCAATAATAGTTAACATTTAAATAAAGCTTAAAGGTTTACAAAGCTCTTTGTATAGTTTATCTCATTTAGTTCTGAAAACAACCCTGGGAGGTAATTATTATTATCTCCCTTTAATGGTGAGGAAACTGAACTTCTAAAACAGTGATTCCCAAAGTGGGCACTACTGCCCCCTGGTGGGTGCTGCAGCAATCCAGGGAGGCGTTGATGGCCACAGGTACATTTATCTTTCCTATTAATTGCTATTAAATTAAAAAAAATTAATTTCCAGGAGGCTAAGTAATATTTTTTTCTGGAAAGGGGGCAATAGGCCAAAAAAGTTTGGGAACCACTGTTCTAAAAGATTAAATAACTTGCCCAGCATATCATATAGTAAGTGTCTAAAACAAGGATTCAAATTTCTAGTCTTCCTGACTCTTAGTCTAGATCTTAACTATATTACATGAAATGGAAAATGATGATGCTGCCTCCTCAAGAGTGGTAGCAGCATTATGGGCAGGGACTTCTTAAAGGGGGCTAGAAATTGGCAAACCAGTGTTCCAAATGGTCACTCACTGAATGATGATGGCAGTAGTTTGGCTAGTGGGTTTGGGGCAGGGTTATGGACTAAGAACTGTTAGTTGGAATTTCCATCCCTGGGATACTCGTGAATGAGGTACTGGTCTCTTTCAGTATCTCTTGGCAAATCTTGACAGGATGGAGAAGCAGGGATGGAGAAGACATATAGGAATACTCTATGTGGAGTACATTTCATTAGGAATGTACTCAGAGAATTTTATCTTTTTTGGCAAATCATTATTGAATGTTCAATTATAAAAGTAATCTTTATTCATTAAATTAAAGAAATTAAACCAACTAAACAATTTTTTACAGTTAACAAACAACTTAAAAAACATAATCAAAAAAGGAGACAAAATTCTTTTGTGAGGCATTAAGGTTGTATTTGGTGTGTACACACACATACATACTCTCACACACACAGCACACCCTGTATACCTGCTTGTGAGTACAAGGCTCAAAATGAGAGAAGGGGAACATAAGAATGAATCACAAACTCTAGAATCTCAAGGTTCAATTTGACCTCAGAGATTGTCCAATCTAACCTGTTCCTTATTGGTAATCTTCTCTATGGTGTTTTCAATGGGTGATTTGCTTGAGGACCCAAAATGAAGCAGAAACCACTCCATCTTAAGGCATTAAGTCATTCCACTTTTGGGCAGCTCCCATTTTTAGGAAGTTTTTGAGACTTAAATCTGTTTCTTTGCAATTTCTTTTTTTTCCTATTTATTATTATTATTTTTTAGAAAAATTTTCCATGGTTACATGATTCATGTTCTTACTTTCCCCTTCACCCCCCCCCCTCACCCACCCTCCCCCATAGCTGACACACATTTCCACTGCTTCCTTTGCAACTTCTAAGGGCTTTGAGTTGTACCCTCTGAGGTCAGGCAGAACAAGTGGAATGACATCTCTTACGTGACATCTTTTCAAATACTTAGACAGTTATAATGTCTCCCCTGAGACTTTTCTTCTACAGACTAAACAGTTTTTTCAGCTGATACCAAGAGATATGTTCTTTGGGCCCCATTTAGTCCTTGTGGGCTTCCCTTGGTCACTTTCCAGTTTATCATTGTTTAAGGGAGAGATTGGTGTCTGTGAGATTTCAGCAAAAGCTAAAGGTTCCCAGAAACTAAAAGAGAGAGGCATTGAAAGGTAAGGGGAAAGTCTTCAGATGCAAAATAGACATTTCCTGTCCTAATGAGAATAGTAGACTGAATATCTTAATTGCTTATGAAGGGGCCATATTTCATTAGAGCAGAAGAAGAAGATCTTCTGAGCCAAGTTCAGAGTTCTTTTCACCAAAGGCCCTGGGTCTGTCATTCCTATTTCCTTATTCATGAGTTCCTGCGAACCAAAGAACTGACATGCAAGTGTGAGACTCTTTTACCTAAGTGAAGTGGGGTGAAAGGGAGAAGATATCATCTGCCTCCCTTTCTTCCATTCACTTCCAGCAGCCAATGGGTTTTGTTTTAAGGGATATTAGGAAGATGGCCTGGAATCTGTAATTTCATTAATAGAGAGGACTCCAGGATGAGGAAATTCCCTCTAGCAATTCAAGTTAGCACATTTCCTGCAACCCATAGTCTTAGCTGCTGATATCCCTGAGAAGTTAACTTATCCAGTGTCACATAGTCATGAAGTGTCAGAGGCTGAATTTTAACTCGGCTTTCACAGGCTCTAAACCCAGGTCTCTAGCTGAATCTTCTATGATGCCAATGCTTGCTAGAATCTGGGGTTGCCAGCAAAAGGGGTTATAATTCTATATCCAAGGGTTTAGAGATAGATGGCTGTCAAGAATTTCTAGTACCATTTAAAAAAAAATTCTTATTTTCAGTCTTAAGACAGAAGGACAAGCATTAGGCAAATGAGATTAAGTGATTTGCCCAGGGTCACAAAACTGGGAAGTTACTAAGACCAGACTTGAACCCAGGTCTTCCCAATTCCAGGCTCAATGCTCTATCTACCATACCATCTTGCTGCCCCTCCTAGGACCATTTGGGAAGTGTTCGGACATACTCTTGTAATTGGTGTTGTAGTTGTGGTAAAAATTAGCAATTGGGTATGTGGACTGATAAGAAATTTGGATTCAGAAATAATTAGAAGTTGGTGGCTGAGTTAGTGTGGAACATGGCACTCTGACTGTGAAGGAGAGAGATCAGGAGTGAGTGGAGTAGATACATTGGGTAAATTAAAGAAAGAGTCCAATGCAATGTAAATCAAGATTGAGTCTGTAGCTTAGCAGGTGTGCAGAGGGTTGGTGAAGCTATGGGTCTGAGAGTTCCTATGTTGGAGATTTATTGGTTCCTCCTTCTTACAGTGAAGTCAATAATAGGGAGCCAGGATGAGAAAACCTGGTCATGCTTCATCTTGGGATGATCAGTTCTGGGTTCTCTGTGGCCTCTACAATGGAAGATAGAATGCCTGTGGGTAGAGAGAGCATATGTTCAGCATGAGTGAGAGCAGCACAGCTATATATTGAGGTCTCTGATAGATTTGAAATGGGCAATGGTCCCTTACCCAGCAGGAACACTCTTTCCAATGTAGAGAAGATAAAAATACAACAATGAGAAGCTAACAACAGTTCTCCTAATGTTTTAATGGCCCAAATAAAAGCAGATCATTTCCTCTTATCCTAAGGATTCATCAATGCAGAACATCTGGTGGTGCATTGCTTATAAACTTCCCAAACTCTGGCCCTAAAAAACTTTCCCACAAAGATGTAAATCACAGGATTCAGGCAACTGTTGAGGAAGGCAAAGAAAGTGGAACATATCAAGCCCAGGTCAATGAATTCTTCCCAGAAGCAGCCCTGGACAGCTTTCAACCAGAAGAGGTATTCCAGCATAGCAAAGCAATGGTATGGAGTCCAGCATATTATAAAAACAGTCACTATGGTAAGGATGAAACTGGTGGCTTTAGTATCTCTTACATTTCCTGATCTCCGTAGGTTGGTCTTGGTCCAACTTCTCAAGGAGATTATGGTATGAGAGTTGAAGAAGATGATGGCAATTAGGGGGAGGACAAAGCCTACCATGCTCATCTTAATAAACTTGATAGAAGACCATACTTCATGGGGAAACTGAATTATACAGGAAGAGCTGTTCAGAATTGGGACAGTTTCTACTGATCGGAATAGAAAAGTGGGGATGCTTAGGAGGCCACCCAAGAACCATATGAAAGCACAGATGATTTGGGCTTGTCGCTGGCAACGTCTTATCTGGCTGCTCATGGTGTGGACTAGAGCCATATACCGGTCCCTGCTGATGGCCACCACCAAAAAGATGCTTATGAACAAGTTGGCCTTGATGACTCCATTGATGATGCAGCAAAGAACATGGCCAAATGGCCAAATGAACTGCTCCCGGATATTTTCTGCCCAAAAGGGCAAACCCATGACAAATACCAAGTCAGATGCTGACAGGTTAGTCAAGTAAATTTCTGCCACAGTTAGGCGTCTTCTGGACAAGAGGAAGATGGACAGGGTAAATATATTCCCTAGTAAACCCAAACAACAGATGACAATGATTGATATTGGTAGAACACTGTATAGCATATCCCAGAGCTCTTCTCTATCCACACAGTAGCTTGTATTGTTCTGAAAGGTGTTCATTTATTTTGAGATGGAAGATTCTGGAGGTTTCTGTCTCTGATTTCAATCTAAAAGAAACTACAAATAGGTATGTGTGAATCTCTGGTTCCTCAATAAATAAAAAAAAGGAAAAAAAAAAGAAAAAGCATTAATTCTTCCTTTCCCACCTCACCCTACCCCACCCTAGCAAAGAAAACAATTTGTTTTCCATCATAATTCCATACAATTATGTTGTGCTGCTAAATGACCTTGTCCAATTATTGGGGTGCAGAGGGCAATGAAAATATATTTATAATGTTTTGGTACATGCACTTTTATTAAAAAAAAATTAACTACACACGTATCTTACACTGCAGTATTCACTATTAGGCATCCTTTTCTTCAAGATGAGAGATTAGACCAACCAATGATATCCAGACAGACAGGAGCCTCATTACTCAGATACTTTGCTTGATATTTTCTATATCTTGACTTGATATGTTATATAATACAGTTATTTATGGCCCTATACACAGACTCCTAGGGAACAGAGACATGCCATATGGGATGCTGGCTGTTTCTCCCAGGGGTTAGGTAGCCAATGGCTACACACAACTTATAATAGCAGACCACTGCAGCTGAACTAGTAATTTATTATTGCCTGTTTGACTCTCACCAAACTTTTCACTCCTACACTCTTAAGAGTAAATAATACCAAAGGCAAGCCACTTTGACATCCGTATGCCAGTGCTGCTCTGAAGCAGTGACCTCCCTTACAAACTTCCCCTTTTGCCCAAATATGGGCAGAGTTGTTTGAGTTCCTCTCCTTTCAGGGAATGGGCCTGGAGACTTTCCTTGATCTTGCCCTCAGTCCTTCTCTTCCTCTCCTGCTGCTATTTTGGGAAAATCTTTACCCTGAGGTCCTGTTTTTCTGATTGATGACCTCCATGCTGTGAACATCCATTTTATTTGATTTTCTAGGATTCTCTAAGTATACTATCATATTGCCCTCAAAGAGTGATAGTTACGTTTCCTCACTGCCTACTTTAATTTCTTCAATTTCTTTTTCTTCTCTAATTGCTAAAGCTAGCTTTTGTTGTACAATATTAAATAATAGTGGTGATAATGGGCATCCTTCCTTTACTCCTGATCTTATTGGGAAGGCTTCTAACTTATTCCCATTGCAGATGATACTTGGTTGTGGTTTTATATAAATACTACTTATTTTTTTTCCTGGTGCTAAGCAAAGTACTTAATAAAGGCTTTATCTATAATCTATCTATCTACTACATCTCTCTACTTTCATCTATCTTGGTTGATTGGTCTGTTATTGTCCTTTGTTCTTGAAGAGGACCTAAATAATATTACTTGGTGATATCTTTTGACATATATAAATGAGTTAGCTGCATAAAGTTGTTGGCTTTATTCTGTCTTTCAGAGTCATCTAAGTCTAGTGGCAAGACTAAAGTCAAGATGACTTGTGACGATTCAGGATGCAGTGGATGACCTTGGCTTCTTTGATGTCTAACCAGTCTAGAGCCCTCCACAACATTCATGGTCCTTGGAACAAATTGTTCTAATTTTCTTCTTCTGAGGGAAGTCTTTGCATGCCACCATGGCCCCCAACTCACTCATTGTTTGAGACCTGCCAGTTACTTTCAACCTGATTTAGTCCATCTGCTGGGACAGTTTACCAGAGTGTGGCCACTTTGCATAGTCCTGCTTCTTGGAGCCACAGGTGAGAGCTTGGTGGCAGGTGGACACCAAAGGAGGCAAGCAGCCTAAAAGGGCTTGACAAGCCCTCATGCCAGAGGTACTAGTCTTTCCCTAACACCTCCTACATCCCCATCTCTTTGTTCTATTTACTATCTATCATCTAACTATTATCTATCATCTGTTATCTATTTATATTATCTACCTATTTATATCTCCCTGTAATCTAGTTACTATCTATTGATCTACTATCATCTTTCTCCCTACACTCTGTCAATCTATAGTCACAATGACTACTATCTACTACTATCTATTATCTATCTCTCCTATCAGTGTTCTATAATCTACTGCTATTATCTATATATTTACTATCATTTATTTATCTATTCACTACCATCTCTCTATCTATTTTACCTGTAATCGGTCTTCTATTTACTATCATTAATATCATGTCATGTGTGCATATGTATGTAGGTATTAATCTACCTTTAACAGGGGCTGCAATGTCACAGCACCTGGATGAAGGAGAATGGCTGGGTCCCCAGATGAGGACAAGAAAGGCTTTTCGGTCTCTTTTTGTGGTTTGAGTTTGCCAGCTCAGTTCTATAGCAGCCCAAGCTCCTTGGATAGGATGTAAGAATGGACAGCTTGTAAACACAAATTCAGAAAAAAAGAGCAGCTATGCAATGAAAAGCATGGAAATCCAGGCTCCAAGGGGTTTGACATGGGCTTAGGCTACATGGTTTATGAGGAGGAGGTGAAAGAGGTGATTTTTCCATTTGAGCCAAAGTCAGTTACCAGAGATTTTCTTTAGGTGACTCTGTCCTGAGCTCTCTTTTCTTTCTACATTTTCTCATTTGTTGACCTCATCAGCTCCTATGATTTCAATCACCATCTCTGTGTGCTGATATCTCTCACACATATGCATTCAGCCCTAATCTCTCTCTTGGGGCAGGTAGTGGCACAGAGTAGAGTGTAGGCTTAGGGTTGGGAAGAATTATCTTCCTGAGTTCAAATCTGACCTCAGATACTTTCTAGCTCTGGGGCCCTGGGCAAGTCATTTAACCCTGTTTGCCTCAGTTTCTTCATCTGTAAAGTGAGCTGGAGAAATCACTCCAGTATCTGCCAAGAAAACCCCAAATGGGGTCATAAAGAGTCAGACACAACTGAAATGACTGAACAACAACAAAAGTCTCTCGAGCTACAATTCTTAACACCACTATCTACTGTCTGTTTCAAACTGATGGTCCCTTAAGCATAAAAAAGCTCAGCACATCCCAAACCATTTCTCTTTCATATTTCCCCATTAGTGTTAAGGGCGCCATCATCCTTCCAGTCACTCAAGTCTGCGACCTTGATATTGTCTTTGACTCTTCCCATGTGATCCAATTGATCATAAGAGCTCATCATTTTTATGTCCACACCGTCTCTGGCATATTTCTCTCCTCTAACACATCAGTTCAGGTCTTCATCACCTCTTTCTTGGACAATTATAAAAATCCATTTGCCCTCCCTACTTCTCCTCTTATTCCCCCATTACACTGTGAACTCCTTGAGGGTAGGATCTTTTTGTTTCTTTTTGTATTCCCAGCACTTGGCACACTTACTAAATGTTTGTAGGCTGACTGATTCTACCTCAAGCTTCTCCTCACTCAATTATTTCCTCTTTGTATCTGCCAGATGGATTTCCTAAAGCCTAGGTGTGACTAGGTTAATTTCCCTACCCAGTAAATTTTACCTCTAAGATCAAACATAAACTGACAAAATTGAAAATAAATCTCTTTACAGTATGGTCCTTCCATACCTCCCTAGTTTTCTTACTGTAACACCTGTGTTATGAATAATGCTTTGGAAATAAGAGACTCAAGTGGATACTATCCCAGAGTTCACAAGTTGGTAATATAATAATAACGGTTAATACAGTGATCCCTCACCTATCGCGGGAATTATGTTTCAGAGACCCCCCATAGGTGAAAATCTGCAGAGTAGCGGCATTATATTTATTTTATTATTTATAGATATTTTAAGGCTTTATAAACCCCTTCCGCTCCCCTATAAACCTTTTCCATACTCTTATTAACCTTTCCCACATTCTTATAAACCCTTCATATGCTCTTAAACATTCTCTACACTTTTAAACCTCCTTAATTTTAACAAAATTCCACAATATAGTGAAAACTCTGTGATACAGTGAAGCTGCAATGAGTGAACCAAGATACAGCAAGGGATGACTGTATTTATTAAGCCCCCGCTATGTGCCAGGCACTAGGGTAAATGCTTTACAATCATTTGATCCTCACAAAAATCCTGGTATATATAGGTGATATTGTCTCCATTTTTCCAATGAATAAACTGATGTAAACAGAGGTTAAATTACTTGCTTAGGATCACACAGCAAGTAAGTGGCTGAGGCTGGGTTTGCACTCAGGTCTTCCTGATTCCAAGGCAGGTGCTCTATCCACTGCACCACCTAGATAGGTTCTGGTTTTTTTTTTTTCACGTACCTTTTAAGTTGGGTTCAGCTGGAGGATCTCCCCGCTGTGTTGTCAGATTTGGTTTTCTGTTCCCTCAGAGCCTTTTGTCCTTGATTGGTGGTGAAGGGCTTTATGGAGTCTGGAGCCTTGCTGCTTCTATGCCACCATATTCCCAATTCCCAGAATTCCCCTAGATAGGTTCTGAATTTTGGTTTCCAACCTGCTTTTGGTGAATTCCAGAATAGAGAAGCTAGAAAAGAGGAGTGCATTATCATATTAGAGCCAGATGAGTTCTCCTGCTCCTTCTTTCCAAGACTTGGATGGGTTCCTGCATTTGCTGCTGCTTTAGCTGGACAAAGTGATGAGGTACCAAGGAGATGGTTGAGAGCTGAGAATTATAGTTGTTGAGATAACACAAGCACCTTTTTGAAGTAACTTCCCATCCTCCCTTTCTGTGTTGAGGAAAGGAGAGCAACTCCCTTGAATTTCTGTCCTTCATTCCTTGAAGGAAAAAGAGTTAAGGGAAGGTTGGGATGGTGATAGTCTATAAAAAACTGATTTGGTTTTTGCAGCAGATAGCACAAACCATTGGCTTTTTTCCAACCAAATGAAGTGTTTCAACAGTTACTCACTGTATTTTTGTTGTAACTTTATATCTTCCACCACTCTATGTAAAAAGAAAAAAACCCTAGAGTTTTTCTCCAAAATCTCATAATTCCTTTCCTGTGTGATTAATGCCATAAGAAAAATTTGGAATTCCAGGGAGAAAAAAACCACAGATGGAAGGTAAGGATTTAAAAAAAAAAATCTAGTCTCAGATACTTCCTATTTGTGGGACGACCCTGGAGGAGCCACTTAATTCTATTTGCATAGCTTTTGCCCTTCTGTCTTAGAGTTATTACTAAAACAAAAGGCAAGGATTAAAAAAAATTTTTTTAATTTTAGTTGGGGTTTTTTGATTTTTGATTTTCTATTTTTTTAGTTGAATGTCCAATTCATTGATCTGCTCTTCTCACTTCTGTTGATAAAAATGCTTAGGGATATAAATTTCCCCTTATGTGCTGCTTTGACTTTTAACTCCAGAGTTTCAGAATATTGTCTCATGGCTGTCATTTCTTGGGAGATGAAGCAGTCTATATTTCCTATGATTTGTTCTTTGATCCATAAATTCTTTAGAACTTCTTTAGTATTTATTTGTTTAAAAAATTTTTTTTTGTAAATGTCCTTTATTGCTGATAATTTTAAATTATCATGGTCAGCAAAAGGTATATTTATCATTGCTGCTTTTCTTAATTTGTTTATAAAATTTTATACTCTAAAAATTGGTTACTTTCTACAAAGGTGCCATATTGGGTTAAGAAATGCATATATTCTTTTATATTTCCATTTAATAATTGGTGT
Source organism: Gracilinanus agilis (assembly GCF_016433145.1). Taxonomy (NCBI): domain Eukaryota; kingdom Metazoa; phylum Chordata; class Mammalia; order Didelphimorphia; family Didelphidae; genus Gracilinanus; species Gracilinanus agilis. Next base: position 408,798,385 of record NC_058131.1, on the reverse strand, counting down.
AAGTAAAGGCTATTTAACATTTAAGAAATGCTATTCAGGTCTTTAACTTTTTCTTTTTTTTTAATTTTTTTAAATTTTTTGTTAAATTTGTTTAGATCTGAGTTACATGGAAGTCCCAGCTATTATAATTTTGTTATTTAATTTTCACCTTAATTAACATTTCCTTCAAATTCTTATGTTATCACATTCAGTGCATATATTACATACTGATATTATTTCATTGTCCATGATGACTTTAAGCATAATACCATTTCCCTGTTATCTTTTTTATTGCTATTTACTATTACTATTTTACTATTTACTCTCTATTTTTACTGTTGCTTTTTCTGAGATCATGATTATTACTTCTGCTCTTCTGAGTATTCTTGAAGCATCATGAAGTCTGCTTCATTCTTAGTCTGGAAGAATTTTTATATTTCAAATTAATTTTTTATGAATAACATATTGACTATATCATAACACCAAATTCTTTGCATGTGTGCATATATGCATATGTGTATTCAATCCTCTTTACTTTATCTAAATATTAATGAGGTTCATTCTTTGAAAATGATTCCCATTTTTCTGATCCTTTTTTCCGTTATTATATACTCTTCTTGTGACACACCCCATTTATGAGACATTATAAATTCCACCAGCTTCTTCCTCAATTCCTTCTGAATGTATTCCTTTTTGCCTCTTTTTTCTTTCTTTCAAGACCTTTGATATAGAACTAAACTAGCAATAACCTATTTGCTTCATTTAATTCTTTTGCCTTTAAGACATTAGAACAGTCTCTCTTCTCTCTTTTAGAATATAATCATTTAATCATAACTTTACTGTTATAATTTCTCATATGTGTTTAACTTTCTAGATTTATTTGGGTCCTAGAATTGGAAATTCAGTGTTTCAACTCAATTCCAGCATTTCAAGAGGAGTACTTGATGTTCTTCTATTCTTGTACAGGTCCATTTTTTTTCCCCTGGTGGGATTATGCTTGAGTTTATAGGGGTAAATTATTCTTGGTTGAAAGCCATTAGGATTACTTTATTTGATAAAGAATCAAAGGAAGAATATGAATAGACAATTTTCAAAGGAAGAAATCTAAGCTATTAATAGCCAAAAGGAAAAAAATATACTCCAAATCATTAATGATGAGAAATATAAACTAATGCAACTCTGAGATTTCACTTCACACTTATCAGACTGACAAAGCTGACTAAAAAGGAAAATGAGAAATGTTGGAGAGGCTGCCAGAAAATAGGTACATTGATGCACTGATAGTGGAACTATGAATTGGTCCAGCCATTCTGGAAAACAATTTGGATTTAGGTCCCACAAAAGTCACTAAATTCTTCAACCTTTGGTCTAGCGATAACCACTTCTAGACTTATAACCTAAATGAGTAAAGAGGAAAAATACCCATAATAGCATCTTTTTTATGTGATGGCAAAGAACTGGAAAATAAAAGAGTGATTAGCAACTAGGGAATCATGGAACAAATTATGACACGTGAGTTTAAATGAATGCTATAGTTTTGTTAGAGGTCATGAAAAGAACAGTTTCAAAAAAAAAAAAAAAACCCTGGGAAGACTTGTTTGCACTAATACAGAGTGAAATGGGCAGAACCAGAACAATTGATGTCATAACAAAACATTTAAGTAAATAACTTTGAAAGACTCAAGTACCTTGATCAATGCAATAACCAATTATGATTACATAGGACTGATGATAAAATATACTATCCATCTTTGTTGAGACGGAAATAACAGACACAACATGTATAGTATGAATTCTCACAATTGCCATGTCAAAAAAAGTCTCATTTTTTTGAACCTGTCAGTTGTGAGATTTCATTTTGCTTGATTATGCATATTTGTTAAATGGATTTTTTCCCTAAAGGGAAAGAGGACAAAATGCCCAAATACATGTAAATCCCAGATCTCTTTAAACACACACAAAAATAATTTTAACATATCTCCCTGATGTAATATGCTCTGACTTTAATGATTTTTAAGAACCCTACCTGATCCCTTCAGTTATTAGTTCTCAATCTTTCTTGCAATTACTTGGTATTATTTTTTATGTATTCTGTTTTCACTTTTGTACACATTGAACTTTCCTTCCTTCCTTTCTTGTCCTCCCCTATTAGAATGTAAATTCCTCTAGGAAAGGGTTTTATTTTTGTCTTTTGTTCCATAGGACCTAGAATAGTACCTTGTCCACAATAGGTACTTAAATGTTTATAAAATTGAACCGAACTGAATTGAATTTGTGCCTTAGTGAGCAACTATTTTTCAAACAGTGATGTGGACTCTTTAGATGGATAGATATTTTAACCAATAAATTACCTTTCTTCAAAATAACACTAAAATATAAATAAAATACAGCATGATGTGTTTTAACTCTGAAAATCTTTGGCTTATGGTTATAAAATGGCATATAAACATGAGTTACAAATAATTATGAAAAATAATTACCACATTTGGTGTATCACTATTAAAAGTTAACCTACTATATTTTAGAAGTAAAAAAGTTGCATCTTACCACACAGATTTTGAAATAATACTCTGAAGAATGCTTTCATATTTCATAATTTACAAAGTATGGATGTTTTGAACCAGTGGAGTAGGAAAAGTTTTGGACCAAGAATCAGGAGATCTGATTCTAGTCCCCTTTCTAATGCAAACTCAATATTAAATTCCAATTGAGTCATCTTCCCTTGCTGAATAATAGTTTACTTATTTGTAAAATGAGAGACTAGCCGCTACCTTCTAATTATAAAATTCTATGCTCATTTCTTTAACCTAAAATAAACAACCGTGTGTGTGTTGTATATATACACATACACATACACGCACATAAATATACACTAATAACTCCGGAATAACATTCTTTTTCATCCCCCTTCAGAAACAAATCCTCTCAAAAAGGCAGAAGTGCCCAAGACATACTTGTTAAATTGAATTAAATTAATATCAGAAAAAATCGGGACCCACGAGTGAGTGGAAAGCCAAATAACATTTAAATATTTAAGAAAAGAAACAAAGTAATTCTAGAGATTTTGACTCTAGCCCCATAATTTAAAACAGCTGAGAAAACTCAAACTTAGAAAAAGTTTGGCAGTTACTTACATGTCAGAGTTATAGAACAGATTTGATGTGCTTTGTTAGCTGTTGTAATTTTAAGAGAACTGAACATGGAGACGTTTTCCTGTGTTCTGGAGAAGACTTAAAACAAAATGCCTCTCCTTTAATTTCACAACCTCAGCCTTAATGATGTCATTGGTAGTCATGTAGGAAAATGAGGAGGCAAAAGAAAGAATTCAGGACTGAAGAATTGAGTTTATGTGTATTGGACCCAAAGAGATGGATTCAAGGATTTCATGATAATTTGTCTTGGTGTAAGTTGGAAAGCTTGAATTCTAGTTCCAGTTTTATTGTTAACTCCAGGTATTTATGGTTCTATATCTTTTCTTAGGTCTCAAAGGCAGTTTTTGGCATAGATTGGTAGTTCCTGGAATCAGCATATGTTTCTTCATAGCTCCTTCTCTGCTTGCTTTGAATCAGAGTTTTAATAACAGGATTAATTGACATTTCTTGGAAGAGGAGGTGCTTTGAGATGAACACAGGGTAGTTTCTTGCCAGAAAGTAATTCATGCTACACTTTAACCCCTCATAAAACTCTGTTATAGAAAGGATATAAGAGGAATTAATTGATTTTTGCTATATTCACAGATATGTGAAACATTCTATACTTTTTTATAACCTTATCTATCAGTTTTTCAGGTCTTTTAGAAATTAACCTGAACGTATCAAATTGAAATGTTTGAGAGCCATCAGTCTCAAATCCCTGAAATTCATTATTTTTCATATAAAAATTGTTTTATCTTAGTTTGTCCAACTGTGATGATTTCCTCCTGAAAAACAATATTCTGGTATCTCCTTCTTCAGACACAGGTGATTCCAGATACTCATGGCTTCAACTTCTATGTGGATGACTTCCAAATCCCGTCATCAAAGAGTATTGGGCATTAAGTCAGGAGAGACCAGGGTTTGAAGCTAGGCCCTGATACTTTACTAGTTATGTGACCCTCATTCTGCTTCTTCATCTGTAAAGTGGAGATACCGATACATGCAGTACCTAGCTCCCAGGGTTGTTGTGAAGAAAGTATTTAGTAAATATTAAAATATATGTGTTTATCTATGTATATCTTATATTTGTGTGTCTGTGTATGTGTGTGTCTACACATAGAAATGTTCTTCCTAGGCTGGAGTCAGAAACCAATGCGTGTGTGTATATATATATATATATATATATATATATATATATGAAAGTTAGTTTCTGACCACTACCTCGGCCCAAGAAGTGCAAAACATTATCTTTCTATACCATCTGTATGTCTGCCTGTCTGTCTGTCCACCTGCCCATCCATATCTCTCTCTCTCTCTCTCTCTCTCTCTCTCTCTCTCTCTCTAAGTTGGTTTCTAACTAGTCAAGAGAAGGCCAGATAATGATGTGTTTAACTGTGAAGAAGAATCTATATACCTTGTTACTCCTTAATGAAATATAGTTCCTTGATAGAATTGGAAGGAGCAGCACTATTGGCTGGACAAATATTGACCATGCCCCTGATGACCCCTTAAAAAGCGGAAATCCCCAAATCAAAGAATCAGTTCAGGCAGGATTACACAATTTGTTCATTGATTCCCCAAGAGGGAATCACTTTTTCCCCCTATTTGGAGAAATGTAAAGGCTAAAGTGGATGCGAGGAGTTGAAGAGACATATTAGAGGTACCAATGTGGGTTTCTATCAACTGAAAAGGAGGTAGGTCAGCCACATGATGAGAATAAAGCATGATGATTTCAGATGCACTAGGATCTACTCAATGTTACAAGACCTACAGAAAGGTCTTTTGACTTTAGCCAGATCTTTAGGAGACTTATGGAAGTTCATGGACAAGAATTTTCCAGGATTAGGGATCCATAGGGGATCCATCTACTTTGGTGTGGGTCCTTTCTCTACCCTGGGATCTCGAGTCCAAAAATCCATCAAAGTGGTGAGCTATGTCTCAAAGGCTATTGGCATGGAATCTCTTAATTGGTGGTGAATGATTATTCAATGCTCCATGTCTGTGTGAGAGGGCAGTTGGCAAGAGCATGAGAAAGGAGAAGTCCTGATCTTTTGAGTTTTAGCTTTAAGAGACAAGACACAAAGTTCCAGATTTTCATCAGGTCCCAGAAAGGAGAGAGACTCTGGGAAGAAGCTGACCTGTAGAGGAGCTAGCATCTCTATCACATCCCTATCCCTAGCTTATTTCTTCTCCCAGGCTCTTGGTATTCACTCTGGCTTGGTTGACAGCAGAAGTGTTCTATCCCTTTCCTAATATAAAATCAGACATGGGCCATGTGTCTGTTTAGGGGAGGTCCCATGCTACAAGAACTTTCTCTTTTTTTTTTTTTATCATCTGGGCCTTAGTCTGTGTTGTTTCTGAAACTGTCTCTGTCCCTACTCCTGCACCTGCCTCATGCCCACGAAGTAGGGCCAACTGCTCCCCAACCCTCCCTTTCAGAAGAAACAACTGAGTCCCCTAAAACCCAACAAGAATATAGGCATGGATTAAGTGGCTCTGTTCATAATGTCCTGCATCAATTGGGTGACTATTTCACAAGTTTCATTTCTTTTTAGCCTAAACTCCACATAATTAAGTTCCAGGAGTTAAACACACACACACACACACACACACACACACACACACACACACAC
>NC_058131.1:408781624-408791210 GCF_016433145.1 Gracilinanus agilis | reverse complement strand
GGGTCGGGGCGGACATGATTGAGGGTGTGGACTCGAAACTACCACACCAATGCAACCACCAACAATTGGGAAATTGGTCTTGATCAAGGACACATGACAAAACCAGTGGAAAAGTGCGTCGGCCATGGGTGGGGGGAGTGCGGGGGGTGAAGGGGAAAATAGGAGCATGAAACATGTAATCATGTTAAAAATGATTATTAATAAATGTTAAAAAAAAAACAAAACTGTGTTCCCACAGTTCTTTCTCTGGATAGTGTTCTTTCTCATAGGTCCAGGAAGAGGCTTTAGAGATAGTTAATCTTGGTTCCCTGAGAACCATATCTAGACAGACTCATATGGACTAACATAACCTATATGGGCAAAATAACACACACATACACGTGTGCACACATGCATACACACACATCCTCACATACCCTTAAAAAAGCATTTGATGTCACCTAAAATGAAAGCCTTGTAGTTATTATCCATTTCTCTTTCTTCCTCTACAACAGACACCAAGTCCATTGATTCTTCCTTCTAAATGTCTCATTCATTACATTACATTCCCAGTGTCACTACCTTCATGATCTTCTGGAAAATTTTTAGAATGGATTATTAAAGAGATGATTAATGACCATTTAGAAAAAAGAAATAGTGATCCTAAAGATAATTTGGTTCCACGAAGAAATGGCCATGCTAACTTTAATTACTTTTTTTTTAATAGAGCCACTAACTGGTAACTTTACCTATATTTTAGCAAAAGTTTGATAAATTATCTCATGGTATTCTTATGGAAAAGAGGAAGAGAGTTGGGTTAGAGAATAATACTACTAGGTACATTTGGGACTGGCTGTATAGCTGGACTCAAGGGGGAGATTTTAATCATTTGTTGTTAACTTAATATGAAATTTTCAAAGAAGTGCCCCAGGGATTTGTGCTCAGCCTTGTGCTGTTTATATTTCTACCAATGACTTGGATAAAATCATAATGGGTTATCCAGGTTGTTGACACCCTATACCTAGGAAAGATAGCTAATGCACTGGATGACAGAATGAGGATCTAGAAAGATCTTGAGAGATTTAGGCAAAAGCCAAGATTAAACTGAATAATAAGTGAATGTAAACTTATTTTAAATATGGCATAATTATAAACTCCTCGATTTGAGTTTAAACACAAGCACAAGATGAGTAGAAATGGCAAAGCAGCTTTTCTGGAAAAGACATCAAGATTTATGTGAATTTCAAACTCTATATGAATCAACATAGAAGCTGCAATAGCTAATAATGTCATTGACTGATTTAAGAAAGGCATAGCCTCTGGTGTAAGGAGGTGGTGGGGCCTGGATACAATAAGTCCCTAATTAATGACTGTTGATTAATCAGTTGACAGATAGTACTACTATCCTTGTCCCTGATCATCTTCTGGCACATTGTGTTTGGTTTTGTGTGCTACAGATTAGAAAGGATAGGATAAACTAGAAAATGTCTAAATGCTATCCAGACTTTTTTGGTCTCTATTTCTTTATACTTTTAGAAATTGTTGAAGACCCCCAAAGAGCTTTTGTTGATGTAGTATATATCTATTGATATTGATTATATTATGAGTTAAAACAGATATATTTGAAATATATTAATTCATTTAAAATAGCAATATAAACTAACATTAACATAATCTATTTTTCAAAAAATATCTATATTTTTACAAACAAAAAATCGTGACAAGCATAGCATTGTTTATTTATTTGTGCATAAATATTTAAAGTCTGGCTTAAGAGGACATACCAGACATTAATTTTGCGTCCAGTCTGTTGTGATATGTTATTTTAGTTGAAGTGTATGAAGAAAATTCAATCTTATGCAGATATGTAGTTGGAAAAGGGAGGAGTATCTTAATAGACAAATGATGCCAGGATTATTAGGAAAACAGTTTTGACCTCCAAAAGTCTCTGAAAAGGTCTCAGGGATTCTCAGGGGGATATGAATTACACTTTGAGAACTGCTGATCTAGAAGAAAGAAACCTGATTTAAGATTTTTGATTCTATGACATATTAAAATAAAACCATGACATGGTTTAAAGAGCTTTATTGTTGTTCAGTCATTTTTCAGTTTTATCCCCATTTGGAGGTTTCTTAGTAAAGATATTAGAGTGATTTGCCACTTTTTTCTCCAGTTCCTTTTACAGATAAGAAAATTAAGGCAAACAGGGCAAAGTGACTTCCCCATTGCCACAGAGCTAGTAAGTGTCTGAGGCCAGATTTGGGCTCAGGAAGAAGAATCTTCCTGATTCCAAGGTCCAATATTCTATCCACTGAGCCACCTAAGCTGCTCTTAAAAACTAGGGATGTTTATCTTAGATAAGAGAAGACTTAAGAAGGACACAATATGGGAATAGAAACACAGAAGAAAAACAACTGCTTGATCACATGGTTCGATGGGGATATGATCAAGGATGCAGACTCTAAATGATCACCCTAATGCAAATATTAATAATATGGAAATAGGTCTTGATTAATGACACCTGTAAAACCCAGGGGAATTGCTTGTTGGCTATGGAAGGGGGTGGTGGGAGGAGGGCAGGGAAAGAACATGAATCATATAACCATGGGCAAATATTCTTAATTAATTAATTAATTAACATTTTTCAAATCAGAAAAAAAAAGGACACACAAAAAAAGGACTCTTCTAGTACTTTAATGCCTGTTTTATGGAAAAGGAGTTTTATTTTGTTTGGCTCCAAAAGGCAGAATTAGAAGCAGTGGGAGAAAGTTGCAGAAAGGCAGATTCAAAGAGTTCAAAGTAAGAAAAGGCTCCTTAATTATTTGTCACCTAAAGTGAAACAGACCATCTCAGAAGGCAGTGGGTTCTTCATTACTAGAGGTCTCTAAGGTTGGACAATCACTTGAGGTTGAGGACATTGTAGTTGTGGGTTCCTGCTCAGATACAATTAGGTGGTCTCTGAATCCCTTTTCAATTGAAGTTCATCGATACTGTGAAAATGAATCATAAAATCTCATAACATAAAGGCGCCATTGAGATCATCTAGTCCAAATCTCTCATCCTTTTTTTAGATATTTTTTAAAGACAAGGAGTCAACCAGATAAGACAAGGAACTTAAGAGTTAAGAATACCTGAATTCAAATACCATCTCTGATACTTGCTAGCTATTAGTCTCTGGGCAAGTCACTTCATCTCTCTATACCTCAGTTTCCTCTTCTGTAAAATGAGAGACTTGGGTCACTGACTTTTAAGATTCATTCTATTTTAAAATCTATTATTCTATGAGTATATTCTTCCAGCCTCTCCTGCAACAAGGAATTCACTGCCCTCTAAGAGAGCCCCTTTCATTGTCAGACAATCTTAATGCTAGGAAGTTCTTCCTTATGTTATATGAAAATCTGCCATATAATTTCCATGTACTTTTTTTTATTTTCATCTCTGTGGAAGTACACAAGCAATTCAAGGAAGTTGGCTACAGGGTCAGATTAGAAAAGTTTTTCCAAGACCAATCAAGCACAATAAGATCTTGAGATGCAAGGTTATCATTACTATTTTTAGACACATAGTTCCAAAATTAATTAATAAACTATTCTATAGCAGATCCATTGATATTATGACTTTTCCCATGCTGTAGAAATGATAACAAATTTCTTATTAAATGTATATTTACTTCTAATACCTATGCTTTAACATTGGCGACTCCCATTCCCATTAGGATCATATCACACTTAATTAGTACCTCTAGCATTTAGTCCTAATAGAGAATCACAGTGCCAGGATACTTGAAATCATAGAAAGAAAGAATGTCAGACCTGGAAGAATAGGTTGGGGGAATGGGAGTGAAAAGACATGACAAGTGCTTTCAAGTATTTGAAGAGCAGTAATGTTGAGGAGGGATTAGATTTTTTCCCTCTTTGGCCCCAAATGTCAAAACTAGGAACAATGGCTGGAAGTTCTAAAATAGCAAGTTTAGGTTAAAAAAAATTTTAAACCCTTACCTTACTTACAATACTGAGTATTGGCTCCAAGGCAGAAGAGTGGTAAGGGTTGCCCAGGGACACACAGCTGGGAAGTGTCTGAGGCCAGATATGAACCTAGGACCTCTGGTCTCTAGGCCTGGCTCTCAATTCACTGAGCTACCCAGCTGCCCCCTAGGTTAAATTTAAGGAAAAAATTCCTAAGAATAAGGAACCATTGGGCCACAGAATTATAAACTGGAAGGAATTTTAAACATTATTTAGTTAAAATTTAATTTTTAAGATGAGGAATGTGAGGCCCAGAGAGGAGAATTTATTTATTTGAGATCATAGAATTCACAAGGTGAACAGGGATCAAAACTGAGCTCATCTGACTCCAAGGCCATTTCTCTTTTCACAACCCCTTTGCTTCCAGTAAGGTCCCTGATTAGATCCTTCTAATGTCCAGTTAGCACCTCAAACATCTTTCTCCAGATCTTTGTCACTGATTTGAACTGTTGAATAATTTTCTTGGCTGGAAAGCATTGTTTTGAGTGCAACCTGCCCAGCTCCATGTTTCATACCTAACTATTTTAGTTTGTACCAGATACATGAGTGGGGGAGACTAACTTCTAATTTGGAGATGTTGGCTCTCCTTTCTCATGCTCCTTGCCTCACTGAAACTCTCGTCTCAGGAACAGGCTAATCATATCTTGAATTACTCTTCATGTCTGGGCCTCCAAAAAGGAAAGTAAAAGAGATATAATATGAATTGGGTTTAGGACAGGTTGTTTCTTTCTACACAGAAAGCAATGATAACCATAAAAAGAATCAGGACAAGATCAATAAAATTCAATGATATCAACAAAATTATTGAAATAGGATTCATTTACTTGACTTGTACCTATTAGTACAATCAGTTGGGAGACTAATATTCTACCTTGCTGGGACATGGTCTAGTTTGTAGGGCCATTCATTAGCCATTTTTACATTTCATCTTTTTATACTGTTTAAACATTGCAGGTAAAAGCCCATCTGTGAAGCAGCAGAATAGGCCAAGCTTTTCTTTTGAGCAATATTATCGTTGATGCAGATGTTTTCCTAGTTGCTTGTTATTGCCTCTGCCCCTGCCATGTTAATGCATTTTTTATGCATGTCAGGGGACAAGGTGGATGTTGCAGCCACAGAGTTTCAGACTATTTTAATCTCACAAGATCTTCTAAATAGGGAAAGGAAAAGCATAGGAGAAGTGGACCCACCCTAGGCATAGGCTTGCCTAAGTAGAACATGTGTTCATTTCTACTGGGAAGGAGTGAGTTATCAGGCAGCCATCATTCCTGTTCCAGACTCTTTTGAGACAATTTAGAACAGTCTTTACACTTTGAATCCAGTAAGAAAAATGAGTCATGGGTGTGAGTTATCCTTTTGTACATCCACTGAGTTCTGTCTCAGCAACCATTTAAGGAACTCTTCATCTTACATGGCTGGAAGTAGGTTCTCCCCAAAATTTCATATAGTCTCTAGGAATAGAGACTAAACATATCTGGGGCAAAGGATGGAATGAGGGACCTCCTTCACTTAGATTCATATTTTTGTTTTACCAAAGGACTTTTATGAAGAAAATATTTTGTAAAATTATTTTTTGATGAATCTGTGATTTCATCATTGGGGACATTCTTTCCATCAGGGTAGATTGTTCCTATGTGTTTCTTCTCATCCAGGGTGATTTATAAAAATGGTCTTTTATACAGAGAAAATGCTCAATGTACTGGAGGCCTTCCTGAAGATCTTTTCACATTTTGACTACCCATAGAATATTTGGATACTCCATTTGTTAACCCTTGCTCAGAGTACATGACTGTCCATCTCCTTTTCTCACTAAACATTGTTTCAGTGATGTACTTTGCCTTAAGCTTTAAGACTTAAGTGGTCTTAAACTATTTCAATCATCTACTTCTTATATGAACGTTTTTTTAGCATATGCCCCCAACATCTGTATATTTGCTTATTTAAAATTATATAAAAGCACTAGTGTACCCACAATTATTTCTTATGTATAACACTATAGTCTGACAAAATAATAATGCCTCAGTCCTCCCTAACCTCTGCATCCAGGGAGGTGCCTTGTCCTGGTCAGCCCAGGTCAAGAGAATTGGGTTCTGTTTCTGATGCTGCAGTTTAGAAGGACAATTTGGAAAGAATGGAGAACTTATGGAGAAGGGCAACTGGAATAGTCAAAGTCCTTGAGTCCAAGTCATATGAGGACTGATTGAGTGAATTCAGAGTCTGGCAGGACATGACAGCTGTCTTCAAGTGCCTGAAGATCTACCATGTGAAAGATTAATTTTATATTTCTGTCTTAGCAAAAGTAGGAGAAAGTTACTCCCTTGTTAAGTATATGTTTCTCTAGAAAAATAATCTACACTTAACAAAGTTCATGGTTTCTTATACTACCCTTTTTCCTGTTCTTTGTATCTTGAACTATTTGTGCTAATTGAAGACTATCAAATTCACAATAATTTTTAAGCGAATAAAGTGTTTTAATTTAAAGTGAAATTATCCCAGGCCTTTGTCAATTGGTCCTGATATATTTTGTGAGATTATGGGATTTATTAATTTTTGTTTATCATTAGGTTGTCATTTATGGCAGATCTCCAAAGTGAGTCATTGTTCCCAGAGACCTGTAGAAAGACCCAAAGTGGGCCATCTGTTGATTCCAAAGGATATGTGATCAGCCAATCAAAAGGTGGGAAGATGGGTCACAATCCAAACCCTTTTCTACTCCCCTCTTCCTATCCCCAACCAATTATGTTCTTGTTACCAAAAATCTATCTTACTCCCCAACTTTGCTACCTCCCACAACTGGCTTCCATGGCTGCCCCAAATATGAACCCTTTATACCCTAACCAATATAACCTAAGCCAATCTAGCTACCTAGAGCAAGTGGCAGGCAAAATCCTCTACCTTTTCTGCTCCCTTCCCCTAGCATTCCCATTTCTAGCCCCCATCATCATAGCAGTGGGTTCTGCAGGCTGTGCTCCAAGATACTAACAAGTAAGCTCATTTCTTATCCCATTTTCAATTTTTGGTGGGAGAATAAATAGCACAGATAAGCAGGTTATAATTACATTATCTGTCATTCAAAACCCATTCCTCTTCCTAACTTCTCTATTTACATTTAGGGCAACACCATTTTCCCATTCTAATATATCAACTTCTTCATTAATCCAAACTCCTCACTCAACTATAACTCTTCAAAGTTACCAGAGTTCTCTTAACTGCTATATGGGATGGAAGAGCTCAGTAGTCTACTTCTTTGATTCTGCTGTTTTCTATAGAATTTTTCTTGACTATGGCAGCTAGCAATCATAGTGGATAGATTCCTGGGATTGGAGTCAGGAAGATCTGAGTTAAAACATAATTTCAAACACTTACTAGCTCTGTGACCCTGGGCAAGTCTTTTAACTTCTGTTTGCTAGTTTTTTTATCTGTAAAATGGGAATAATAATATCACCTACCTTTTCAGGATCAAATAAAATATTTGTAAAGCCTTAGCATAGTGTCCTTCACATAGCAGTTGCTATATAAATGTTTATTCCCTTCCCAGTCCTCTCTGCTACCCTTTCCATTGTTAATAAATGTTACTCACTTGGGTTTATATATAACCTTTCACACAGCCTTCTTAACCAACTCTATTTCAGTCATTTCCTAAACTGAATAGATTTTTGCTTGTTTACAGCATTGAACCATTCATCCTTTGAATGTGAATTTGATTTTATTTCTACATTGAGACACCATTTCTCATGTTTTGAAAAACATAATGTTACTTTATATCACATCATAATACAACTCATTATCATAATCCTTTCTTCCCTTCCCCTTTACAGACATACATGTATCAGGTGTGTGAAACTATGAATAGCTGCTTTTGCTGTGTGGTTCTAGGGCCAAAGACCCATTCATACAGTGTTTGAAATGGCAAGGGAAGAAGCAGATGCCTCTCAAATTTCTCAGGAGGTATTGGTAGAACCATTCCATTGCTTTTATAAATTAATGCATATCCTTTTATTTAGTAATCCCACTACTAGCTCTGTATCCAAAAGAGAAAAAAAAGAAGAAAGGAACTATTTGTACAAAAATATTTATAACTGCCCTTTTTGTGGTGGCAAAAAAAAACAAACAACAAAAACTAAAGGGATGTCCATCAGTTGGGGAATGGCTGAACAAATTGTGGTATATGATGGTGATGGAATATTATTGTGCTGTAAGGAATGATAAATGGGATGTTTTCAGAAAAAGCTGGAAAGACCTACATGCAGAGTGAAATAAGAAGAACCAGGAGAACACTGTACAATAATAACAGCAATATTGTGGAACGATCAAAATGTGATTAAGATTTTGCTACTAACAGCAATACAATGATCCAGGTCAGTTCTGAGGGACTTATGAAAAAGAATGCTCTCCACCTCCAGAGAAAGAACTGGAGTCAGAATGCAGATCAAAGCATATAATTTTTCATTTTAGTTTATTTGGGTTTTTATTTTGGGGTTTTGGCTTCATACGATTATTCTCTTACAAAATTGAATAAAATGGAAATATGCTTTGCATGATAATACATGTACAACTCAGAACAAATTGCCCATTCTGGGAGGGGAAAGAGGGAGATAGTTTGGATCACATAACTTTGGAAAACTTATGCAGAAGTTTGTTATTACATATAATTGGTAAAATATCTTTATAATAAAAAAACACATTCCATTGTGGCTCATCTGTGCTCTTTCAATGAAATGCTCTACAAATAGCTTCACTTCATTTTTTTCTACCTTTCCTTTCAATTTACACTTGTCAATATACACATGTTGGCATGTAAACATCATGGCAATATATATTATATATATTTTAATACTGTATTGGTGATGCTTCTCATTTCTACCTGAAGTATGTGAGAGCACTTATCTTTACAAAGTGATATGTAAATACCAGCTATTATTATTATTGTTATTATTTCTTCACCAGCTAATAGGACCAGGTGGGCAGTCATGAGCACCAAAAGAAAGGGAGTTATACCTTAGAAAGATTATATCTTTGTGATTCACAACTGAATTTTGTAAACATGCAGACCTATCCCAAAGTTACTCATCATTCAGGGCTCAGTTCAAGTCACATCCCTGATTGTTCCTGTTCAAAGTGACCTCTTCCTCCTTGGAAATCTTGCAACATTTTGGTAACACTCACATGCCTTTTAGAGTGTAACCTTGGTTGAATTAATGAACCCTCTGGAGACCTCAGTTTTCCTATCTGTAAAATTAAGTTTGGATTTAAATTAGTCTCTAGGTCCTTCCAGCTTTAACATTCTATGTTCTAAATTTCCTTCCTAGTTGAATATTTTGTAATTTAATATTCCATGATTCAAAGATTCCTTCCACCTCTAACAGGCTGTGGTCCTGTGATATGATGACACTGACACAATAATATCTGACTTTGGCTTAGTACATTCCATTTTTCTGTGTTCTTTCTTTTCCTCCCTCCCTCCCTCCCTCCCTCCCTCCCTCCTTCTTCTTTCTTTCTTTCTTTCTTTCTTTCTTTCTTTCTTTCTTTCTTTCTTTCTTTCTTTCTTTCTTTCTTTCTTTCTTTCTTTCTTTCTTTCTTTC